>NC_141907.1:56249296-56555156 GCF_057802395.1 Ceratotherium simum simum | reverse complement strand
CCTTCCTTCCTTCCTCCCTCCCCCTTTCTTTCTCTGACAGGTTAAACATAATTTTTCAATCTTATAGCCCTCAAGGTGTGTTGCATCTAATAGAGACGCAATATTTTTAAACAGATGTGAGAAAAAATTAATTAAAAATGTGAAAGCATTACGTTTCCCAGACAGTGATATACCATGATTTTGTGCCTCAGAGACAACTTTTAATCCATAATTATGGATTTGAGCTTATAAGTCTGAAGTAAATGTGATAATACTGTGTAAACAATAACTATTCATCTATTTTTGTCCCTCCAGTGCATATCATTCCTGTCAACCAGAATCATTCAATGATTCAATCATTTAATAATGAACAACCTTAAGCTTGGTATGTGTGAAAGCCAATGAAGGGAGAGCAGGAAAACAAGGTGAGATGAGAGGCAAAGAATAATAGGAAGAGAGAAGAAATAATCCATAGTAACCATTTAAAGTTCTAGACAGCCTTGTATAAAAACCATTTAACTGATTTGTTATAAAAAGTTGAATTGCAGAGATGAACCCATGATATCATAATTAAAATTTGAATTGGGCTCTTGGCCAAAAAATTTGCCCATCAGGATTAGGTTTGAAACTATGTTAGAGTAGTATGTAAATAGGAATAGCCCATTAGCATTTTTCTAACACCAAACAAATATTATTCCAAATGCATGTAGCTAATCCCAGAACTTGGAAATAACAAAATAAAAGTGATAATCTTTGAAATATGAGTCCGTGGGATCAAGTCCACTTTTTTTTTTTTTTTTTGGTGAGGAAGATTAGCCCTAAGCTAACATCTGTTGCCAATCCTCCTCTTTTTGCTGAGGAAGACTGGCCCTGGGCTAACATTCATTCCCATCTTCCTCTACTTTCTATGTGGGATGCCACCACAGCATGGCTTGATAAGTGGTGCATAGGTCCGCGCCTGGGATCTGAATCTGGAACCCCAAGCCACTGAAGCAGAGCACGTGAGCTTAACCACCACGCCACTGGACTGGTCCCTCAAATCCATTTTTTAGAAACCATTGTTTACATTGGTGTTAGACAGAGCTAATTTTACAAAACTACTTTGTTACCTGAAAGCAAATAAATTGGTAGCAAAGAGAACTACATTTGCCATTTAACAAATGCCTTCTCTGCGGCACACACCTCATCCTCACAACGAGGCCTTCACAGCTTTATTCTCCCCTGGCCATCTTACCACACTGATCCCCTTTAGCCTGCTTTGTTCTTCTCATTCTTCTTTTTTTTTTTTTGATAGCCTGTACCATCTTCTGACCTAATGTATAATTTTTAGTATGTCTATTAGTAGTTTATCTTCTGCCTACGTTCCTCTGGAATGTAAGTACCACAAAACAGGTATCTTTGCCAGTGTTGTTCACTAACATACCCTAAGTACCTAAAAAAGTGCCCGACTTAGTATTTGGCCAATAAATAGAATTTCAATAGTTAAAAGAAATAAATCATGGTTACCAAATAGTAACTTAGAGAAACGTAAATAATATAAAGGTTGTTATGCATTACTCTGATATGCTGTACTTTGTAGGGCTATTCTTATTTTAAGAAGTCAAATTTATCTTTCTCTTTCTGACTTCTGTTACCTGCACTGATTTAAAGTCAGTATTCGGACGTGTACAAGTTCAGGAGTACATTAATTTCTTTATAATCTCTAAACATGTTAAGTTATGGATGTTTCTTTATAAAATTATGTAAATTTTATTAAAAAAGGGTTAAAATATAGATAAATGATGATGAAAATAATTTAAGTTTCTGGCATACAATCATTCATTAATTTGAAATTATGAAAAGGGTTTAAATGATGCATTAGGAAATTAAGATGTCACAGATAAAATGTCTAAAAATAAATACCATGCACTTCCTAGAAATGTTCTGAACTCACTGGCAATTATTTAAAGGTAGACTTAGAACCGGGAAATTCTTTACTAAGCATATTTCAGTGACACAAGGTCTCCAGTGTCAGTATCTTTCTTCAGCCAAAATTAATGTGTAAACGTGAAAAAGACAAACTACTCTTTGAATCTATAACATAGATTAATTATATTTTAATTTAGAGATGGACTGTAATTACTTCACCTGTGATCTTTAAATTTGAAATCTCAAAATATTGGAGAAGAAAGGACTAGAAAGTTATCTAATCAAATTAGATGGCCTAATAGAACTCAATTCTACTACTGATCTGTTAATTTTGATACACCAGTTCTCACAGTTAAAAATATAATTTGGCAAACTTTATTAACGCTCATCCTCCTCCGGATTTGAGGCCAAATTAAGCTTAAAAAATTTGTATTTAATTCTTTAATATTTGGAAAATAGAGACAGAAAAAATGATTATCACAATAGGTCATGACTAATACTATTATATCCCATTATATTAATATGCAATGGATCGATTGTTTTGTATAGTGAGGAAAAAAAGAGATGCTTCCATTTCAAAAATGTAATTCTAAAAGTGATATTTATATTTAATATTCATAAAACAAATATAGTTGTTAAATATGGTTGAAATTTCTAATTAGCAGTAAATCATATCTAACCAGTAAGTGGCTGGCATGAACCACAGCAGCTGTTGAAGACCCTGGGAATCTCAATCAGAAATCAGTTTCACCAAGTTTTTGATTTTGGACTTAGCTCTTCCATCTTCAAATGTATTTTTGTCCTGATGGCATATTTTGTGGCCCACGGGGTTCAAACCTATTCTTTCCCTTTACTAACCAGATGATGTTTGCTCTATGACTGGTGCCCCAATTCAACTGATGATCCAAAATCTCCCTTGATTCCTTAAGCCTTCATGCTCAAATTTTTCTTCTGTAACCACCTGTTTGCAGATCAGGTATTTGATTTGGTGAGTAGCTAAACAGTGATGACATTTCTTTCTTTTTTTTTTTTTTTAATTTTTTGTTTATTACAGATGGCCAACAGGCACATGAAAAGATGTTCAACATCATTAACTATCAGGGAAATGCAAATCAAAACTACAATGAGATATCACCTCACACCCGTCAGAATGGCTATAATTAACAAGACAGGAAACAACATGTGTTGGAGAGGATGTGGAGAGAAGGGAACTCTCATACACTGCTGGTGGGAGTGCAAACTGGTGCAGCCACTATGGAAAACAGTATGGAGATTCCTCAAAAAATTAAGGATAGAACTACCATACGATCCAGTTATTCCACTGCTGGGTATTTATCCAAAGAACTTGAAAACACCAATGCGTAAAGATACATGCACCCCTGTGTTCAGTGCAGCGTTATTCGCAATAGCCAAGACTTGGAAGCAACCTAAGTGCCCATCAAGGGACGAATGGATAATGAAGATGTGGTATATATACACAGTGATGACATTTCTAAATAGACTTACCCATCTATGCCTTTGGGCCCGAACCCGAAAATATGGGAGATGAGAGTAGAAGGGAATTCTATATGAGGGAGGATATAGGAGTGTAGAAGAAAAGAACATCAGAGGTAGGAGTTGTAGGGGGCAAAAGAGAAGGGAAAATAGGGAAGATTAACTTTTAAGTATCTGGCTTACTTGGCACACTTTACAATATCTGAGATGGCCAACTGATGTCCCAAAGGCTGAATATTTTATTTGGCCTGAAACATTCAAATGTTTGCAACATTAAAAATTTTCACATATAATTCAATAATTCTAGCCTCTCTTGATAAATCAGATAACTGACTACACTGGCCTGCATTCCTACAGGGTGATATTGGCAGGGGTTATGCTGTGAATGTCTGCTTTATACACCATATGCACTTTCATTTAACATACTTACCATCAGATGCTTTTAATTTACACCCAGCCTGCTACATTCATTTCCTTTGCAGTTAACTGCCTGGCCCCACAAGAATTTGAGCCTGCACAAAATCCATTCACTGAAGTGTCATTTATTCATCTAATCAACAATACTTGTTAATAATCTACAGTGTGCAAAATTTTGTACTAGTTGATACGGATGATACAAAGATACTTGAAAATTAAAATTCTGTCTTTAGGGAGACTAGAATGTAGAAAAGGAGATAAATGAGCATAACATCAGCTATAATAAAAGTAGGAAAAGATTATCATTCCAAGAGATGTTATCCATATATAGAAGAGAGAGAATATATTTCCAGTTAGAATATCAAGGAAAGCTTGATGGACAGGGTAGAGTTAGAACAGGAACTTGATAGACAGATGGTAGATAAGTGTTTGTGGAGTTATGTTGAGGAGGTGAATCTTATGATCTCTTTTTAAGACTGTCAGTATTAAACATTAGATTCAAGTTATTTAGGTTTAAATATATGTATATATTTCTATTTGTATATGCATATGTGTATATATATGTATGTGTGCATGCTATATTTATATAACATATTTGTATGATCTATACAGACATAGAGATTATATTGATATTAATCACTTGGCCTTGTACATATATGTAAATTCTATTGGAAATTTTATTAGAAAAATCTCCAAGATTTTTGATAATAATATATTGTACCCTCTTTCATACACCTAAAAAACATTAGATTTTTTGTTTTAATAATAATTAATATTTATTGAATAATTGTAAAGTTCTAAGAACTTTACATAAATTATACCTTTTAATCCTTAAAAACACCCTATGATATTATCTTTAATTTACAGATATGGGCCTCGAGTCTAAGCCAAGTTAAACAATTTGTCTATGATAAGATAGTAAGTGGCAGAGTCGGAATGTGGACCAGGATAGGCAGCCTGAGAAGTAACATGACTATGATATATAATGACTATATTTTCCATAGCAACTTTTTTTATCAGTGGAGAAAAAACACTCAAGCACAGGGCCATCACAACTCAACTAGTAAAAGACACATATTTTCTCTGCTGGTTTGTTAATTTCTCTTGAACCTTCTTCCTAGAAATGAAGGTTCTAGGAAGCACGCCCCTCCTTTGAATTCTCAGATGACTGTGCTGAAAAACATTCAACAGAGTTTGAATTGTTCTGCGACTTATCCAACCTAACGTTAAATTACTTACTTGAAATAAGAGAAATTACATCTTAATATAACATAATATGACATGTTAAATGAATGGGAATTTAAGGAAAAAATTAATATGTTATATTAATTGCTTGGGTTAGCAAAACTGTATCCTTTATGATACTATTCTTAACAATGACTGTCACCAGTAACCAGGAGTCTAGGCGAAGGTGTCATCTTCAATTCGTCACTTTTCAGTACCCCCTGCATTCAATTAAATACACGTTTCATGAAATCTACCCTTTTAGTTTCTTGCAAATCAACCTCCTCTCTACTCCTATCAATGTAATCTTCACACGGTCTTCAACTCTCTCCTTTTGCTGGAGTAACCTGATTGGACTCCACTTTTCCGCTCTGAAGATTCAGTAGTGTTTCTAAAGCTTAAATATGAAAATGTCACTCTGCCGCCTAAGCCCCTAAACCTTCCATGATCCCTAAGGCTAGTTAGGTGCCTCTTCTCTGTATTTTCTACCCCTCATGCCTACCCTTATCATAACACTTATCTCACTACTGTATATTGGTCATTTACTTACTTTTTCCACTGTAAGTTCCTGAAAGGGAGGAAACACACATTGCCTGACATAGTTTGCAGGAAATAATTAAATGAATAAATGAATGAATTCAATTGAATGTAAAATACATGAATAAGAGATACAAGATAATGAGTATAACGTTTAAAACATCACATCAAAAGCTTTAAAAGAGACAAAGAAATACATACACTGTGACACTAGATCAAGTTTTAAAATTCCATTTTTCACATGCTCTAAAGATTATTCCAAGGACCTGCATTTGTTTCCTGTGAAATACATTATAATATTCATTGTATCACAGTTGGAAAAGGGTAAATAAGTATAAAATAATGCATAATAAAGAAGTATCTTTAACATGACTAGAACCTAGTTCTGAGATTAATTTTTATTGAATTTTACTCCAAAATCCTCAAGCTGTTTTTTATCCTTTGATTTCTTTACTCCCAGTAGGTGCTCAATTTTTTAACTGAACATATATAATTCAATATACTATAATGAAGTGTATATTTTAAATATATAAAATTGCACATATTATTTATTGTTTTGATTCAATGAAATAATCTTTTTTCGAATGTTTGCAAATTAGTCTTGACGCTGGTGTTTTGAAATATGTTGACAGGAGATCCCCGCAATGAATGTGTTCAAACCTAGATTAGTGATCACTTAGAGGAGATGTTGACGAAGGATCCTAGGCTTACAAGTGATTGGTCTAGAAGCCCTTTATACTTCCTCCTGAGCCTGATATTTTGTGATTCAACATCGTATTATAATCTTTTGATAAAGCTGGATGGTAGTTTCTCTCTGAATCATCTATATTGTAGCAAATTCCTACGTCTAATACAGTAGATCAGAGTAATTCTCTTTCAGATGAACTTTCTAAGGTAGATGCATAACATTTCCTCCTCACACATTTTCTTCCTGCCTGGTTTCCATTTAATTATATATACAAAGAGAATTTAAGCAGTTTGGAGATATGTTCCAACAATACTATCACTTGCATAATTCTTCCTATTTTACAATTAACAATTACAATTAAGGTTACTTACTTCAGTGTGGGATGTGGTCTTATGGCTTCTGATTCCAGTTTGCCTTATATCAGACTATTGTGTTATGAAATGAAATAAAAAAATACAGGTTTAAATGATATGTAAAGTGTTATAATCAAATGATTTGCTATTTTGTATATTTCTTCTGTAAAGGAAGATCCATTTATTCAAAACCTGTACTGTTTAATATACGATATGTCCTCTAAAATATGAGAGAACAAATAATTGCTCTAAGAAAATTATCTGTTGACAAGGATGTCTATAGATAGAAGGAAAATGGACATCGGGAAACCACAGATCTGGTGTAGGAGGAGTCCTACAGTTCAGAGCAGGACTCATTCTGTTATAATCTCAGAGGACTCAAATTCTAAGACAACTCAAAATAAGTAATTTATTGGCCTAAGTATATATTTAGGAAAGACTGATTCAAACAGAAGACCAAGTTAGTTATGAAAGCGAGTGATCAAGACAGAAAAAATACTACATTTAAGCATCAATCAGGTGGGGTTGAATTATCTATAAGGAAGAATTTTCTCCAAAGAATATTAAAATTATAAATATAAATACTAAAATTATAAAATTAGATTTTAATTAATCTATGGACTCTTATTTTGAGAAATTTTCTAAAACATTTGATTCATCTCATTGTATAAATATGAGAATTTACTTGAAGAAGGATATTATCTTTTGTTACTTTTAAGCTTCCTTTTCTGTCTCCAGTTTCAATGGAATTCTCCAAGTAAAAGGTTAAAATGAATTCAGAAAAATTCTCTCCTGTTTTGGTTTGTTTTTTCAAGCCTATTTTTATCTGAATGGAAAATTGTCCATATAGGATAAGAAACTAGATTATTACAGGAATATATTTACACTTTCAAATTTAGTGTTTTTTAAAATTTTCCATGACTATAAATGCTTTTCTAAGTATTAAAATATACTTACAGCTTGAGTTATTTTTACATATTTGATCAAACAACATATATATATCTACTTATGTTAATTATCATAAAGATGAAATTGTATTGAAAATGCTTCTTTTAATGATAAGGGTGATAAGTTTTATGTTGCCTTATGTTCAAGGAGGCTTTGCTGACAACTAGAGCTTGAATTGATCCTTTGTTTTGCACACTGGTTTTTTTTTTTTTTCCATTTTGGATAAATGTACCATGGTCAGATTTGGATTGAGTAGGGGTATGCCGTTATTTTCCTTAAGTGGAGAGAATGTTATTGTGAAAAAGTAAATTAGAAAGGAAGACCAGCACAGTACCTTCACCACATGTTCTGAGTACAATAGGTTATAGAAGAATGCGTTTGAAAGCTGAGTATCTGTAAATTGATTTCTTAAATATACCTATGTCTTATAGTCCTTGGAACATCTTTATGAGTTCCTAGGGATGTACCTATCAGTTTGAAGACTGCTGCTCCATGTAATTATAATTTCATGTTAAATATAACTTTCCTTTACTGTTAGCCTCTTAAACGAATGTGCTTAAATACTTTGAAAGAAATCTAGTTTTCACCTGGAGGAAACATGTTTACCCTGGAATCTACCTAAGAGAGTATTACTAATGTTTTTATATATGGTCCAGAAGTGGGTTAATATTTTCCTCACTTTCTAGTATTATTTACAAGCCTCTAAGTTTCCATTCAGTGTAAAATGTCTGATTCTTTGGAACTTACACCACTTGATATGTGACCATCTACCCATCTCACTATTGTCGTCTACCAAACTCCTAGTATCTTGAACTTAGACACTGAGGACTATAACCTCTTTCTCAAAATTCTCCTCCTGTCGCTAAGTTCTACTATCACCAAGAGTTAATTCAACATTCTTACATGACTCATCCAAAATCCTAGGCATTGCTTCTCTATGGGGGCCCTATTGGCTTTTTGGAAGGAAAATTATTTTTTGCTTGAGTCTGTTTCATTTATTGAGGGATATTGGAAATTCTTGACTTGCCCCTAAATGCCAGTAGCAACTTCTTCCTAGTCTTGTAAATAATCAAAACCAATTCTACATGTTTGTACAGCTCCCTATTAGGGAGAGCTGGGAGTTTTACCAAATCCAGTCAAGAACCACTACTTCAATTCTTCCATCTCCCCATTTCTACCCACTTCACCTCCGCAACCTATTTGTTAGGTTTACCTCAACTTTGACTCAATAAATGTTGATTAATTACCTACAATTCCCCCACTTCTAAAAGGTTCAATTTGAATATGTTAGTTTTTTATCTTAACCTCCTAAGTTTCTAGCTCTCTTATTTAGCTATTTCTACAATGGTAGTTGTACTTTGAGGGACGTCTGCTTCTGAAACACCAATATCCCTGTTTCTTTCCATTAACTACTTTCTAAGTGACTTAGAATCCATGGTCCATTCAGCCATTCTAGTACCAACGTTCAGAACTTCTGGTTCCACTGTCCTTTCAAGCTGAATTGCAAAATTCCAAGTCTCGATCAGTACTGTGTAACGAAGTAGCCTTAGCTATATGTGGATATTTAAAGTGAAATTTTAAGTAATTAAAATGAATTGATATTAAAAATGTAGTTCCTCTGTCATTCTAGCCACATTTCAAGTGCTAAAAGTCACTTGTGACTGGTGGCTGCCTAATTGGACAACATAGAGTAGAATTTTTTTTTTTTTTTTAGTGAGGAAGATTGGCCCTGAACTAACATCTGTTGCCAATCTTCCTCTTTTTGCTGAAGAAGATTGGCCCTGCACTAACATCTGTGCCCATCTTCCTCCATTCTATATGTAGGATGCCACCACAGCATGACTTGATGAGCAGTACGTAGGTCCATGTCCAGGATCCGAACCTATGAACCCCAGGCCGCCGAAGTGGCACATGTGAACTTAACCACTAAGCCACCAGGCTAGCCCCAAGAATAGAAATTTTCCATCATTGCAAAAAGTTTTATTAGACATCCCTGGCCTGAATTATCTATCCCAACAAGTAGACTACTGAAACCTATGGAAGAAAACCACAAAATCATGCACATTGATGCCATTGTATATTTCTGTGCCCAAAACTTATCTGGGCTGTGAATGTTGCCCACAAAAATGAATATATTTTCTATTTTCCACTATACTATTTCAAATGCTCTCTACTCTCTACTTGACCAAAACTTGACTGCACAGAACCTGCCCTCGCTCTTCCTGACATCAAACCTGCAAAATCATCACCTGTACTTTTCTTTGCTCTTTTCCTCCCTTTTCAGTAGAATAAGTGTCCCTCTTCCTCTTTAAAGGCAGGTCTTTCACCTATGCTGAGCATCACAACAGGGACTTAATGTCCCCTTCTCTCAAATTTCTCAACATTTCTGTCTCTAATGGTTCCAGTTAACATGATGAAGACTTTCCCTTGGAAGAAACAAAAACAACAAAGCCTTTTTAATCCCATAGTCTCTTGCTAGGTCTTTTTCAACAGTTTCTTTCTTGAAATAATGCCCTACACTTGATCTCTTTGCATTCTTGTCTCCAACTCCTTCCTTAATATACTGTAATTTCCCTTCTGCTTCATTATCCCCAGAAACTAGCTCCTCCAGGGTCACTAATGACCTCCTTCTGGCTGGTTTCCAATGTGTACTCCTCAGTCTGTACCTTATTCAACTTCTTTCCGCCTTTGATATCACCTATCCTCCTATTTTCAAGGAATACTCTCTTTATATTTTGTCCCTAATAAAACATCCTCCTGATTTGCCTCCTATCTCTCTGGTTTCCTTTGCTAGCTCTATTTCCTTAACCACCCCTTATATATTGATAATTTCAGGGATATATTGAGTCTTCTTTTTTTTTAAATTTTTTGTTTATTGCAGTAACATTGGTTTATAACATTGTAAAAATTTCAGGTGTACATCACTACACCTCCAATTCTGCATGTTCACCACCAAAACTCCAACTACAACCCATCACCACACACATGTACCGAACCATCCCCTTCACCCCCCTTCCTCCCCCCCTCGCCACCGGCAACCACCAATACAATCTCTGTCCCTATGTGTTTGTTTATTGTTGTTATCTACTACTACTTAATGAAGGAAATCATACGGTATTTGACCTTCTCCCTCTGACTTATTTCACTTTGCATTATACCCTCAATGTCCATCCATGTTGTCACAAATGGCTGGATTTCATCGTTTCTTATGGCTGAGTAGTATTCCATTGTGTATATATACCACATCGTCTTTATCCATTCGTCCCTTGATGGGCACTTAGGTTGCTTTCAAGTGTTGGCTATTGTGAATAACGCTGCAATGAACACAGGGGTGCATGTACCTTTACAAATTGGTGTTTTCAAGTTCTTTGGATAAATACCCAACAGTGGAATAGCTGGATCATATGGTAGTTCTAACCTTGATTTTTTGAGGAATCTCCATACAGTTTTCCATAGTGGCTGCACCAGTTTGCACTCCCACCAGCAGTGCATGAGGGTTCCCTTCTCTCCACATCCTCTCCAACACATGTTGTTTCCTGTCTTGTTAATTATAGCCATTCTGACGGGCGTGAGGTGAAATCTCATTGTAGTTTTGATTTGCATTTCCCTGATAGTGATTTTGAACATCTTTTCATGTGTCTGTTGGCCATCTGTATATCTTCTTAGGAGAAATGTCTGCTCAGGTCTTTTGCCCATTTTTTAATTGGGTTGGTAGTTTTTTTGTTGTTGAGATACATGAGTTCTTTATATATTTTGGAGATTAAGCCCTTATGAGATGTATGGTTTGCAAATATCTTCTCCCAATTGTTAGGTTGTCTTTTCGTATTGTTGATGGTTTCCTTTGCTGTGCAGAAGCTTTTTAGTCTGATGTAGTCCCATTTGTTTATTTTTTCTATTGTTTCTCTTGCCTGGTCAGACATGGAGCTTGAAAATATGTTGCTAAGACCGATGTCGAAGAGCGTACTGCCTATGTTTTCTTCTAGAAGTTTCACAGTTTCAGGTCTTACATTCAAGTCTTTAATCCATTTGGAGTTAATTTTTGTGTATGGTGTAAGGTAAGGGTCTACTTTCATTTTTTTGCATGTGGCTATCCAGTTTTCCCAACACCATTTGTTGAAGAGACTTTCTTTTCCCCATTGTATGTTCTTGGCTCCTTTGTCAAAGATTAGCTGTCCAGAGATGTGTGGGTTTATTTCTGGGCTTTTGATTCTACTCCATTGATCTGTGTGTCTGTTTTTGTGCCAGTACCATGCTGTTTCGGTTACTATAGCTTTGTAGTATATTTTGAAATCAGGGAGTGTGATACTTCCAGCTTTGTTCTTTTTTCTCAGGATTCCTTTAGCTATTCGGGGTCTTTTGTTGTTCCATATAAATTTTAGGATTCTTTGTTCTATTTCTGTGAAAAATGTTGTTGGAACTTTGATAGGGATTGCATTGAATCTATAGATGGCTTTAGGAAGTATGGACATCTTAACTATGTTAATTCTTCCAATCCAAGAGCATGGAATATCTTTCCATTTCTTTGTGTCTTCTTCAATTTCTTTCAACAATGTTTTATAGTTTTCGATGTACAGATCTTTCACCTCTTTGGTTAAGTTTATTCTTAGGTATTTTATTCTTTTTGTTGCAATTGTAAATGGGATGGTATTCTTAATTTCTCTTTCTGCTACTTCGTTGTTAGTGTACAGAAATGCAACTGATTTTTGTATGTTGATTTTGTATCCTGCAACTTTACCATATTCGTTTATTACTTCTAAAAGTTTTCTGGTGGATTCTTTAGGGTTTTCTATATATAAAATCATGTCATCTGCAAATAGTGACAGTTTCACTTCTTCCTTTCCAATTTGGATCCCTTTTATTTCGTTCTCTTGCCTGATTGCTCTGGCTAGGACTTCCAGTCCTATGTTAAATAGGAGTGGTGAGAGTGGGCATTCTTGTCTGGTTCCCGTTCTTAGAGGGATAGCTTTCAGTTTTTCACCATTGAGGATGATATTAGCTGTGGGTTTCTCATATATGGTCTTTATTACGTTGAGGTACTTTCCTTCTACCCCCATTTTATTCAGAGTTTTTATCATAAATGGATGCTGTATCTTGTCAAATGCTTTCTCTGCATCTATTGAGATGATCATGTGATTTTTATTCTTCATTTTATTAATGTGGTGTATTACATTGATTGATTTGCGAATGTTAAACCATCCCTGCATACCTGGAATAAATCCCACTTGATCATGGTGTATAATCTTTTTAACGTATTGTTGTATGCAATTTGCTAGTATTTTGTTGAGGATTTTTGCATCGATGTTCATCAGTGATATTGGCCTGTAATTTTCTTTTTTTGTGTTGTCCTTGTCTGGTTTTGGTATGGTAATGTCAGCTTCGTGGAATGAGTTAGGGAGCTTCCCCACCTCCTCAATTTTTTGGAAGAATTTGACAAAAATAGGTATTAAGTCTTCTTGGAATGTTTGGTAGAACTCATCAGGGAAGCTGTCTGGTCCTGGACTTTTTTTGGGGAGGTTTTTGATTACTGTTTCGATCTCCTTACTGGTGATTGGTCTATTCAAATTCTCTACTTCTGCTTGTTCCAGTTTTGGAAGGTTGTATGATTCTAACAATTTATCCATTTCTTCCAGATTGTCGAATTGGTTGGCATATAGCTTTTCATAGTATTCTCTTATAATCTTTTGTATTTCTGAGGTGTCTGTTGTAATCTCTCCTCTTTCATTTCTGATTTTACTTATTTGTGCCTTCTCTCTTTTTTTCTTGGTGAGTCTAGCTAAAGGTTTGTCAATTTTGTTGATCTTTTCAAAGAACCAGCTCTTGGTTTTATTAATTTTTTCTATTTTTTTTTGGTTTCTATTTCATTTATTTCTGCTCTGATTTTTATTATTTCAGTTCTTCTACTGATTTTGGGCTTGGGTTTTCCAGTTCCTTTAGGTGCATTGTTAGATTGTTTATTTGAGATTTTTCTTGTTTCTTGAGATAGGGCTGTATCGCTATAAACTTCCCTCTTAGAACCGCTTTTGCTGTATCCCATAAATTCTGGCATGTCGTATTTTCATTTTCATTTGTCTCCAGATATTTTTTGATTTCTTCTTTGATTTCTTCGTTAACCCAGTCGTTGTTCAGTAACATTTTGTTTAATCTCCACGTATCTGTGGTTTTTCTGATTTTCTTCCTATAGTTGATTTCTAGTTTCATACCATTGTGGTCAGAAAAGATGCTTGGTATTATTTCAATCTTCTTAAATTTATGGAGACTTGTTTTGTGGCCTAATATGTGATCAATCCTGGACAATGTTCCATGTGCATTTGAAAAGAACGTGTATTCTTCGGTTTTTGGATGGAATGCTCTGTATATATCTACTAGGTCCATCTGTTCTAGTGTGTTGTTTAAGGCCAATGTTTCCTTATTGATGTTCTGTTTGGATGATCTATCCGTTGGTGTAAGTGGAGTGTTAAAGTCCCCTACTATTATTGTGTTACTGTCTATTTCTGTTTTTACGTCTGTTAATAATTGCTTTATATATTTAGGTGCACCTATATTGGGTTCGTAGATATTTACAAGTGTTATATCCTGTTGTTGGATTGTTCCCTTAATCATTATGTAATGCCCTTCTTTGTCTCTTTTTACAGTTTTTGTTTGAAAGTCTATTTTGTCTGATATGAGTACTGCTACCCCAGCTTTCTTTTCATTGCCATTTGCGTGGAGTATCTTTTTCCATCCCTTCACTTTCAGTTTGTGAGTGTCTTTAGGTCTGAAGTGTGTCTATTGTATGCAGCATGTATGTGTGTCTTGTTTTTTTATCCAGTCGGCCACCCTATGCCTTTTAATTGGAGCATTTAGTCCATTGACGTTTAAAGTAGCTATTGATAAGTATGTACTTACTGCCATTTTTTAACTTTTTTTTTTCTCAGTGTTTTAGTAGTCCTTCTCTGTTCCTTTCTTCTTCTATACAGAATTGATTGTCACTTTAGTTTGACCTCTGTCTGAAAGCTGTACTCTTTAACTCCCCTCCTCCCTCCTTTTATGTTTTTAATATCATATCTAACCTCTTTTTTGTACTTTTGTATCCATTACCCTCTTATCATGGAAATAGATAATTTTTCCTATTTGTGGTCTTCTCTTTTCCCCTTAAATCAGTCCCTTTAACATTTCTTGTAGCACTGGTTTCTTAGTGACAAACTCCTTTAATTTTTGCTTGTCTAGGAAATTTTTGATCTCTCCTTCCTTTTGAATGATAACCTTGCTGGGTAGACTATTCTTGGCTGTAAGTTTTTTCCTTTTAGCACTTTAAATATATCGTGCCATTCTCTTCTAGCCTGTAAGGTTTCTGCTGAGAAGTTAGCTGATGGCCTTATGGGGTTTCCTTTGTATGTAACTTGACATTTTCCCGTGGCTTTTAGGATTCTCTCTTTATCTTTAATTCTGGACCTTTTGATTATGATGTGTCTTGGTGTGGGCCTCTTTGGGTTTATCTTGTTTGGGGCTCTCTGTGCCTCCTGTACCTGGATGTCTGTTTCCTTCCTTAGGTTAGGGAAGTTTTCATCTATTATTTCTTGAAATAGATTCTCTGACCCCTTGTCTCGCTCTACTCCTTCCAGGACACCTATAACATGGATGTTAGTGCGCTTGATGTTGTCCCAGAGGTCCCTTAGACTGTCCTCACTCTTTTTAATTCTTTTCTCTTTTACCTGTTCACCTTGGGTAATTTCTTCTAGTCTTTCATCCAGCTCATAGATCCGTTCTTCTGTATCCTCTACTCTGCTTTTGAGTCCCTCTAATGAATTTTTCGTTTCCAGTATTGTATTCTTCATTTCTGATTGGTTCTTTTTTATATCTTCCATTTCTTTGTTGACATTCTCACTGAGTTCATCTATTCTTCTCCCCAGATCAGTGAGCATCCTTAACACTCTTAGTTTGAACTCTCTGTCGAGTAGGTTGCTCATTTCTGTTTCACTTAGTTCCTTTTCTGGGGTTTTGTCCTGTTCCCTTATTTGGAATGTATTCTTTTGCCTCCTCATTTTGCCTCTTTCCCTGTGCTTGTGTCTACGTATTAGGTAGGTCAGCTACGTCTCCTGCTCTTGGATAGGTGACCTTATGTAAGTGATGCCTTAGGAGGCTTCCAGTGTGCTTCCCTCAGTTCTCAATGTTCCAGGGGTGACCCCTATGTGGGATACATGTGTTCTTCTGTTGTGGCCTGTTTGCTCTCCCTGTAGGCACCCAGGGAGGCCGAGTTATGCTCCTGGCCAGCTGTTGTAATGCTCAGCTGCTTGTAGTTGTTGTGGGCCCTTCAGTCTCTTTATCAGGTCTGGGGAGCCCCAGCACAGTTGGCTGCAAGTTCTAATACCACATTTGTGTTGCAGTATTTCTTTTAAGTGAGTAGGCCCCCACCCTGGCAGGTTGTTAGGCTCAGGGCCTTATAATTGCTGTAAGCCTCTAGCCTATTATGTCTCTTGTCAGCTCTCTGAGGATTGCAGCTGGGTGGGGCTGGCCTCAGGCACGGGAGCACCCGATTGTTTCAGGCTTTGGAAGGTGGAGGAAACCTCCTATGTGGGTCTTTGAGAAGCACAAGTCTTCTGCAGCTGACAAGCCCTGCCGCCCACAGGTCCACACACACAGTCAACACAGTCCTGCCCCGTTTGAGCGCCCCGACCTCCCCAAGTGGACCCAGTCTCTCCACGGCAGGAGGCTCACACACTCTGCCACCGCCCCACACTCTCCACCCGCTCCTTGTGGACACCCTGCCCCACTAAATTTGGCTCAGTTGCCAGGCTGCAGAGAATCCAGTCACCAATCTATGCAGGCCCACAAGTTGCCTGAGGGCTTGTTGTTGGGTGGGGCCAGTCTCTAGGGTGGGCTGCCTGCCCTGGCTGAGCTGGATTAAATCGGTGCTCTAGTGGGTGGGACAGACCTGGGCTAGCAGGCCTCAGGGAGAACTCCAATGGCGTCTGTGTCAGCACACCCACACCAGGCCACAACAATGGCCGCCACCAATGTCCCAGTCCCTGGAGAGGTCTCACCCCTCACCAAGATGCACTCAGGGCCTATTAGGTGAGACTCTTTTCACCACAGCACTGTGCACCTTTCTTTCTGGTGATTTTAGGTTGCTTTCTGAAATGGGTGAGTTTGTGCATGGGCCCTTTAAGAGCCGGTTTTAGTTTCTTTGTGAACTGGGTTTTCTGGGGGTACTCCCCAATGTTTTAGTAGCAGGCAAAGTCAGATATCATGCCGCTGGTCTCGATTGTGCTGGGTCCACACAATGCCCACAGCGGGGGCGCTCCCTGGCTCAGGGCCCCGCTCCTCCAGGGAGGCTGCGGACCTGTGAGCTGCTCCCGGCGGCCATGAAGCTGGCGGCTTGTGAAGGCAGTGTTTTTCCTCTCCAGAAGGGAGTTTCTGCCTCTTCTACCTCAGTTAGGATTGTCTGTTGTTGCAGGAGTTCCTCTTATCCAGTTTTCAGTTCTGTCTCAGGGGTAATTTTTCCACGAGTAGTTGTAAATTGGTTGTGTCCACAGGAGGAGGTGAGTTCCGAGTCTGCTTACGCCGCCATCTTGACTTCTCTCCTCTCCTGAGTCATTGAAGTAGATATTTGTTACTTGTGAGGGGTACCAACTTCTTTGGTATGCCATCTCTATATTTTGGTAATTTCCCATGTTATGACTCCTCATCTTCTCAAGGTAGAAGCCTAAACATTTACTTTTTGAGCCTCTCTTGCTACTATAGTGAGACATGTGACCTAGGTTCTGCTTATCAGAGTCACTCTCATGGTACTACAACTGGAAATTCAGTGAATATGAAGAGGCAGGTGTCTGGGGAATTAACTTCTTGGTGAGTGTGATAGCAGAGGGCTCTAGCTCTTTGCTGGCTGGAGTGGCAGACCTTCTGGTTTATTCTCCAGTATTGTCTGTGTGAACTGCAGGTCCTAAGGGGAGTGCAGAACCTGTATGAGCTTCAGTATTTCCCTACTAATACCTCATGGTAGATTTAGCACTGCTTCTGTCTGGTTCCAGGGCTGGATCTCTGAACCAGATTCTGTAAGCTACTGAAAATCCTTCAACAAATTCCTTTCCTGCTTAAACACAGAATAGGTTTTTTTGTCAGCAACTGAGAATGGTGATCAATGCAGCCTTGATTATCTTTCTTTTCCCTTCGCCTCCCTTCCCCTTCCTTTCCCTGCCCTCCCTCTCACCCTCCCTTCTTTCCTTTCTTCCTTCTTTTCTTTTTCATTCTCTGTGCATTTCTTATGTGATCTCACTCATCCCCATGCCTACAATGATTATTTTTATTCTAAAGACACCTGAATCATATAACCCATCCAAACTTGTCTCTTAAGCCTCAGATCCATATGTAAAGTGTACACGGTACTACTCTGCTTACATTTATTTATTCAACAAATAAGAAGTATGTGTTCACCACATGCCAGCATCAGAATAGGTTCTGGAAACCGAAAGATGAGTTAAAACTAGAGCCAGTCTTGTCTCTATAAAACTTAAAGCTTAGTGGATCAGGAGACATTATCATAATTGCATAAAGATATGTAAAAGTGCAACTTTGGCAAGTGCAGCAAAAGTGCTATGAGTGCCTGTGAAAAAAGTATTTGATGTAGATAGGTCAGTAAACGCTTTTCTCTAGTAACTGGCTTTTAAAGCTGCAGTCAATAGAATGAGAAAGAGTTGAAATGGGTATTGAAGAACATTTCTGGCAAAAATAGAGCATGATATGCAGAGCCTGTCGAGGAAGAATCAAGATGCAATTGCGGGACTAAGAAGACCCAGTGTTGTTGGACTGGAGGAGAGTGGAGGAAAGGTGATATCTGGTACTGGAAAGGTAGGAGCCATGTCCTTCAGGGATTTGTAGGGCAATTTAAGAACTTGGCCTTAATCTTGAGAAAAGCAGGAAGCTATTGAAAAGTTTTAAGTAGGAATATGATGGAAGGTGACAAGATCAGATTTATATGCTGAAAAGTTTACTCTGGCTTCAGAGTGGAGAACAGATTGCAAGAGGAGAAGAATGAAAGCAGGTAGACAAGGTCAGAGCCTTTTGAAGTCATCCAGTTAGAGATGATAACATTTAAACTAGAGGTTCGGTCGAGATGGAAAGAATTGGACAGATTAAAGAGATTTTAGAAAGGAACATATATGGAACTTTGTAATAATTTGGGTACGGAGGATAAGGGAAATAACACATGTATGGACGTTAGCGCCTTTCACTGAGATAGAGAACTCAGGGGAGAAGATCAGGAAGGCTTTATAGGCATCTCAAATTCAGTATGTCTAAAAGGAACATACTATTCCCTTCTGCTTGAGCCTGACTCTTGTTTCCCTTGACCATTCTCTCAATTGCTCAGTCCAGACACCAGCACACCATCCTTGACTCCCCTGTATCTATTTCCCCAAAAGGTAATCTAGCGTTAAATCTTTTTGAGTCTACCTACCAAATGTCTCATTTCTAGTTAAACCATTATTATCTTACTGGAACAGTCTAGTCTCTTCATTCTTCTCACTGCCTCTGATACTATTCCTATCTAATCCATTTTCCACACTTCAGCCCAAGCAATCTCTCATAAATGCAAAGCTGATTGTGGTACCTATCTTATTAAAATCCTTTTGTTCTATTGGCTTCCAATGCTTATAAGATAATAGTCAAACACCTAAACTCACCTATAAATCCCTGCATGATATTAGCCGTGTTGATTTCTTTAACCTCACCTCTCACCACCTTCCAACACCCATCCTTTTCTTAAGGATACAACTGCAACAAACTTCTTTCAGTTTCAAGAATGCGTGAGGCTCTTACTCCTCCATCCCTAAGCACACATTATTTCCTTCCATGAAATATTCCCATTTCATGTGACTGCACTCCATCTCTGTTCTTCCTGGCCTACCCCCGCTTTGTCACCACTTCCCCTCCAGTGTTTGTTAAGTGACACTTCTCTGAGGTCTTTTGAACAGTGTTCAATTTCCACGTGATCAGCATTGTATTTTATCAGCACTATATTTTAATTTCGTATTTATATATATATGTATTTTTTGGTGAGGAAGATCAGCCCTGAGCTAACATCCGATGCTGATCCTCCTCTTTTTTGCTGAGGAAGATTGGCCTTGGGCTAACATCTGTGCCCATCTTCCTCTACTTTTTGTGGAAAGCCACCACACCACAGCTTTGACAAACAGTGCATCGGTGCGTGCCTGGGATCTGAACCTGTGAACCCTGCGGCCGCAGAAGCGGAGCGCGTGCACCTAACTGCTGCGCCGCCGGGCCGGCCTCCTATTTATATTTTTGTCTTCTATTCTTGATTGTGAATTATTTGAGAGCGAGGATAGAAGTCACTGTATCATCAGCAACTTGCAATACTTGAAGTACACTTAGTCATAAATTGATAGTTTTTAATTGAATTTTGAATTAGCTATTCATCCCTAACCCCATACCCTTGACATAAACTGAAAGGAACAAATAAGGATAGAATGTAGGAAACAAATTTATTTGTGCATTTTGATGTCTAGCACCTAATGAATTTAAATGTCTAGGCCCTGATCCATTGATGATAGAAATGTCTGGACAAACAAAATTAGCAATGCTTGTTTTTCAGCAAAGATCAAATAATTCATATGATAAAGTCATATATTTAATTGTAGAATTTATAACAAGTATTGTGTTATGATTTTTAATGATTGACAGATTATCTTTCAGGAAATTTTTAAATACCTGTTTAATTTTATTTCAATCCAGATACAGAGTCTCTGCCTGCCTAATTAAAGAAAGATGACTTACTGTAAGACCTATTTCACTTTTCTCTCTTACTTTGCATTTATTCATCTGAGCACACTATGTTGCTCTTTGATGCCACCTAATGATCCAACGTGATACTTCCTTTCTGAAAAGAAAGGGATCAAAATTAAAATGGATCTATCGTCCCTTCTCTAATCTATATGGTAGAGAAGGGATTAAGTCTCCCCAGGTTGTATGTGTGTGTGAGGAAGAGGAGGAGAGAAAGAGAGAGAGAGAAGGGAGGGAAGAGGCAGAGTTTTGTACTTTTCCTTAGTCCATTCATTTAACATTGCTTGGCCACAACTTTTCCCCAGACACAAAATTCAAACATTTTCATTTGGAATGGTCAGGAAACACCTAACCTAGAAAGTAAAACTTGGAGCTTCTTTATGACTTGGAGTATGTCTCACAAAGGTGTTTAGAATTTAAATAAATCTTGAAGTCTGGGTTTCTTAGCTTTCAATTTTTCTTCTCTGCTGCTTTCTTTAAAAATCCTTAGGTTTTACCTCCTCCTACTGGAACTAAAGAGAATATCACTTTTAACACCATCAAAAATTAAAAACATCAGTAATTATCTTTTCTTTGAATATTTAATAGAGCTCTCTTGTAAAATCACTGAATCTGATATTTATTTTCTGTAAAGTATTAAATTGGTTATTAAATTTCTTTTTATCCAGTTGCTTATTAAGCTGTTAAATTTCTTAATGTTATGGTAGTATAGTATTCAATAATCATTAAAGAAATGTAATCAAAACATAATGTTTTTGATTTTTTCTTTGTATTTATTATTAAAGTCATATTTTGTCAAGGCTCTCCATTTCATCTAGTTTTTAATGTATTGGCAGAAAAGGTGTTCATAGGTATCTCATCACTTTCATTTTGTAAATCACTTGTTCTCATTTCCAATATTGTTTATATGTGTGATATTTTTATGTCTATTTTTCTTGAATTTCCTAATTTTATTCTTTATTTCAAAGAAAAATTTGTCCTTTTCGTCTCTAAGCATTTTTCCACTTTCTACTCTTGTTTGTAGTATTGAGTTCTGCATACTTTGAGTTTATTCTGATACATTATTCTTTTTTCCAACTTTTTTTTTTGTGTGTGAGGAAGATCAGCCCTGAGCTAACATCTGCCAATCCTCCTTTTTTTTTTTTTTGCTGAGGAAGACTGGCCCTGGGCTAACATCCGTGCCCATCTTCCTCCACTTTATATGGGACGCCGCCACAGCATGGCCTGACAAGCGGTGCGTCAGTGCGCGCCCGGGATCCGAACCCTCGGCAGTGGAGCACGGGCATTTAACCGCTTGCGCCACCAGGCCGGCCCCTTTTCCAACTTTTAAATTGAATTATTATCTCGTTTATTTATTTTAATAGTCTTTTAATTTTGGAACAGTTTTATATTTACAGGAAAATGGTAAAGATAGTAGAGTTCCCACATACCCTACACCCAATTTTCTCTACTATTAACATCTTACATTAGCATAGTGCATTTGTTACAATGAATGACCCAGTATTGATATATTATTATTAACTAGCAATCATACTCAATTCAGATTTTCTTAGTTATTACTTAATGTCTTTTTCTGTTCCAGGATCCTGTCTAAGATATTATATTACATTTAGTGCTCATGTCTCCTGTTGGTTCCTCTTGGCTATGATAGCTTTTCTTGTTTCTGATGGTCTTGAAAATTTTTTTTTTTTTGTGGGGAAGACTAGCCCTGAGCTTGCATCCCTTGCCAATTCTCCTCTTTTTGCTGAGGAACACTGGCCCTGGACTAACATCCATGCCCATCTTCTTCTACTTTATATGGGGCACCGCCACAGCATGGCTTGACAAGCGGTGCATCTGTCCGCGCCCAGGATCCGAACCTGTGAACCCAGGGTCGCCAAAGCAGAGTGCATGAACTTAACAACCATGCCACCAGGCCAGTCCTGGTCTTGATAATTTTGAGGAGTAATTGTCAAGTATTTTGTAGACGTCCCTCAACTGGGAATTGTCTGATGTTCTTCTCATCCTTAGACTAGAGTTTTGGGAGGAAAAGCACAGAGGTAAAGTGCCATTCTCATTTTAGCATATCAAGGATGTATACTATCAACATGATTTATCACTCTCAATATTAACTGTAGTAAATATGATATGGGCTTTGGATCTCATCCCCTCCTGAGTTTCTGATTCAGTAAGACCAGGGTGAACTAATAAGTTTCCAGGTGATGCTGATGCTGCTGGTCTGGGAACCACAGTTTGAGAACCACTGTTGTAAAAGAAAAGAGTATGAATCTGGGGCATTGCCTGGACCATGAAAGATGGTGACTTTTACTCTATATACATTACGCCTCAACAAGCCTACTTAAACAAATTAAGCAAACAAAAGAGAATTTTAAAGTATTATTTAGAAAAAGAACTAGTATGGGTTCTGGGACAATCACCTTGGCTCTCTTACCTCCTAGGTGAAGGATGTTGGGTACATTCTTTATCACTTCTGTGCCTCTGTATTCTTATAAGCAAAATGTAGATGATAATTCTGTTGATTTCATAGAGCTTTCTTAGGATTACAATAGTGCTTGGCACACAGTAATATTCAATGTATGTTAAACATTAATATAATACGATGGTACTCTTTTATTAAAATAAAAGGAAAACCTATTAGGTCGGTAGGTTTTCCTAGTAAACTCCCAAAAGAGAATAAATCTGATTTCTTTTTTTTGTCCCCAAGGACAACCAGGGTTAGTGAAATGATAGACCAGATTATTAACAAAAGTTGTATTGTTAATAGAATAAGACGTGGAAAAAAGGTAAATAAGATTCTATTTATAACCAAGTTGTATTTATAGTATTTATTATGCCTGAAATTGCAAATGGTGTTTTACTTAAGCTTGTCCTTTACAGAGCTGTGTGATGTCATATAATTTGGCTTAATATACAATACAGACATTCACAAATAACTCCAGTTGTAACATTGCTGAAAAATATATTTTGATAATGCCTTGAATGGATTGATATTAGGTCTCAATTAGTTCCTCTACTTAATTTATCTATTGGTATGATCTTTGGAATGAGTTACACAGGTGGTTCTCAAATTTAACATGCTGCGGAACCATCTAGAGGGCTAGTTTAAACACAGATTATGGACCCACTTTCAGAGTTTATGATTCAGTGGGTTTGGGGTGGAGTCGAAGAATTTGCATTTCTAAAATTTGTAGATGATATTGATGCTGCTGGTCCAGGGATATCATATTTTGAGAACCATTTGGCTAAAATTATGTGGGAAGACTCTATTAGAAACCTGCAGGATTCTACAATCCTTTAACAATTAATGGATATCCTTTAAGGTATGGAGTCTTGGAATAAGATGTCATATCCGAGAGTTATAAGGACTCATCTTCCTGTTCATTACTTCCATATCCCTCTGAGAGAATAAGTGCAGGATAAATGACCATCCTGACACCTTGTGACTATATGTGTATGGGTATAAGTTTCTCAAAGTAAACAGCTAACCATCTCTGTTTTCTCACATACTCTTCAAGCTTGGTCCTAAATCTCCCCACTGCCTGCAGGATACGCACAGACCACTTAGCTTTTTGTCTTTTCCCTTAAGACTCTCCAGCCTTGTCTTTCATGACACCAAACCAAGTTCTGTGAAGTTCCCTTTATGCCTTGGTCTGTTTTCGTCACTGCTCTTTTCCTTACACTACTTTACTGCCTGGGATGCTGTTTCTCCCTCATTCTACATCTAGTTGGTGAGAGCCCTGGACTCCAATAGTTGGCTCAAGCTTCACCTGCATGATTCCCAATTCACCAGGTAAAAGTCACTCAACCTTGTGTATAGTTTGATTTAAATCTATAACACTGTAGTTTATTTACCTGTTTACATGTCTGACTATCTCTTCTAAAAGGAACAAGGACACAAGGTAACAGTTGCAAAGTGGACTTCTTTCAGGAAATATCCATGTTTGTCCACATTTACAATTCTGTGACCATGTGTATCTTATCAGCTGACCATTTATGAAACTTTGAGTATGCTGAATGTTTTTGTTTCTTTTTTCAAATGCCAAAATTGAAGTCGGGCTGGGAGAATCTCTTTCCTTGATCTTCTAGCCTGAATCTTTCAGCAGATTTAATTCTAGAATTAGTTACCTGTCCTGGGCTGAGTCACTGCAGCTCTGTAGTCAGTCTGTCTGAGGTGAATTCCAACCACCATTCAGCAAAGTTTTAGTTAAGTTCTCTCAGTGCCAAGTCTGATGTTATAATGTTGTACAGTGGGCTCTACCCTTTACTCTGACGCCCACAGGGCTCTTTGCTCTAACTTTTTTTCTTGATTACTCATCTTCAGATGCCCTACACCTGTGTCCATGTTTACACCAAGGTTTATTTATGATTCTTCTATATACATTGCTATATTTTTATTTCACTGTGGAGGAAACATTTCTGTGGGGAAGCTAAATGTGCTTATGCAGAGAGCAATTAACTTTCTACCTAGTTAGCACTAAAGGCAGTTTAACAGACCTCTGCCTTTGAGTGTTAGAGTCCACATCATGACTTATAATTGCCCCTTCTGACTCCTTTATATCTATGTCTTATATGGAAAGAAAAGTTAAGCTTACAGTAAATGCTTACTTATCAGCAAGTAGAAAGATGAAAGTCTTTGTGGATAACCTAATCAGTTTGTTTCTAAATATATTCATGAAAATTTCTTGCTTAGCACGACGTGGATAAGTTTTTTGTTGTTGTTTTTTTTACTGCTTGTCACTATAATGGCTCTTTCAAAAGGAAACTATTTTGTTCCTGTTTATTTTATTATTTCCTTTGCATTGCATTCTCTAATGTCTATCTTTCTGGGATACTTATTAAATGGGTTTTTGAATACCAAAATATATAGTTACTTTATCTTAACTCTTCTTTTACATTTTATGTCTTTTTGACCTTTGCACTGATCTGCCAAAAAAGTCTCTCTACTTCATCTCCTAGTTGACTGATTTCATATTTTATTTTAATCTCTAGAGAATTTTTTATTTCAATGATTATGTGATTAATTTCTGAAAATAATGATTGATTCTTTTTCAAAGCAGTCTATTTTAAAATAGGTGTAATATCCTAGTGAATAATTGTGGACATAGTAATTATCTTTTAAAGTTTTCTTGAGTTTTCAGCATAAATCAGTTTCTTCAGGTGTTAATGCTTCTTGAGGCCTCTCTGTCATGCTTTTGGTTGACTGTTTATATTAGAACATGATGCACTCTATCCCATATCATTAGATTCTAAAGTATATTTAACAGTATTCTTGAGGTATACTGCACAATTAACAGATGGAGAGTGTATGCATGTAGTATGCTTTTCTTGTGTGTAACTGTGCGTGTGATAGCTTCTGTTCAACAAAGTCCATTTTCCCTAATGGTCTTACATTACCTGGGTTGCACTTCTCCATCTAGAATATTTGTTCTAGAAATTTCTGTTGTCAGAATCACCATTTTAGATAGCTTCACTCCCAGTTTTTGCCCAGGGGAAATCTTCAGAGTCAGAAGTGGAGAGTTAGAACAGCTATTCTGCCACTCATTAATTAAATGCACAGCTGCCCCCATGGGAGCCTCCTCTGCCAGCTTTGCCATCTCTGATCTTGAGGTTGTTCTGTTCTGCTGAGATAGCTCAGTATCTTCAAAGACTCCCTCTAGTCTCCGTGAGATTGTAATTCTACTGACAATCCAGTGTCACCTGTTATATATATATTCCAGATAGTCATCCCTAATTTGGTCATTTGGTGCTTATCAGAATTTTTTGGGTGTGTACTTATAGTTTTTCTATGATCTCAATATTATTTTAGGAGAATGAATAGGTAAAGATACATTTTCAATCAGCCTTCTTGAACCAACAAAAGTTCATTTTTTTCCAAGATGTTTAAATATTTTAACATCCTGGACATAATACTTACAAAGACTCACAGACTGTTTTTTTCATTCTGCATAAATATATTATTTAAAGGATCTGAGCCATGATGCATACCACTTACCAACCGGAGCAGGTATAAAAGAATGGGGCTATAATGGTAATTACCCAATTTTATTGCTAAAGGGATTTAGTTTCCCAGTAATCTCTAGAAATCTTAATTTAGAAGTTAGTTGTTTCACAATTTAACTAACAACACTATTACTATCTGGTTAAATATTACATTCCTTTTCTCCTTTTTAAAACACAAGATTTTTTTCCCCTTACACATCATACCCCAAATCATCATAAATATTTTCACGTTCATGCTTCTTTCTATTTCATGTTATTTTAATACTTTACTGTACTCTTTCTCATTCTAACTGATTCTTTCCTTTGTTCCTCACCCCCCCCAAACAAAACAAAACTCGTAATATTTTTCTGTCTCTACATTCAGAACTCAAATTCAGAAATCAAAAATTATAAGTGCATTGCATTTAATATAGAAAGCATTCTCAGTCTCAATCTTGAGAAACTGTCTCCCATTGGTTATAAATTCTCTCATTTAGTACTGAAAATATAGTAGCGTACCCTCAAGTGTCTTTCCGTGCTTGTAGATAATCTA
Source organism: Ceratotherium simum simum (assembly GCF_057802395.1). Taxonomy (NCBI): domain Eukaryota; kingdom Metazoa; phylum Chordata; class Mammalia; order Perissodactyla; family Rhinocerotidae; genus Ceratotherium; species Ceratotherium simum. The sequence continues at coordinate 56,528,302 of NC_141907.1, read as the reverse complement.
CGTGGTTTGATGCAAAGAATGTGACCTTTACATACTATTATTTCTACCAAAGGGCAAAGACACCCTGATCTAGGCATCTGAGAAAATTTTCTAGACATTTATGACTGGAAAGGGTAAGCTTATGTATCACATTGATTGCAGAGTTCTGGGAAAAATGTTTAAGGAGGTTCAACTATTCCTTAAATATTAGCAAAATTTGTTAACAGGAAACTGTCAGTGCAGTCTACTCCTGAGGCTCTAACACAAGCCTAAACAAGATCGAAAGAGCATTCTAGAATGTATAAAAATCTCAAACATAGGCATAGAATAAGGAAAACACAAAGCATGTGTAAAATTAAGAATATACCAAATTGGATGGAACTAAGATTTTTGGAAAGTGAATTGGAAGTAAAGTTAAAGATTGAAACCTATTACAGAAAGAATTAAATATCCATCAAAGATTTTTAAAAAGTATTTAATACGAAAAATTTAATCATACTCAAAAGTAGAGCATACAACAAAATCCATCTACCCATCACCCAGATTCAACGTCAACATCTTTCAAAGCTTGTTTCACCTAGCCCATCCCCAATTTGATTTTTCTTGAAGTATTTTAAAGCAAATCTCAGATATCATAGCATTTTGCCCCTAAACACTGGAGTATGAATCTCCAAAAAGTACTTTCAACATAACCACTGCTATAGACTGAATGTTTATATACTCCTAAAATTTGTGTGCTGAAATTCTAACCCCCAGTGTGATTGTATTTGGATTTGGGGGCTTTGGGAGGTGATTAGGTCATGAGAGTAGATCCCTGGTGAATGGGATTAGTGCCTTTATAAAAGAGACCCCAGAGAGCTTCCTTGCTCCTTCTGTCGTATGAGGACACAAGAAGACAGCTATCTATGAACCAGGAAGCGGGCTCTCACCAGACACTGCATCTGCCAGCATCTTGCTCTTGGACTTCCCAGCCTCCGGAACTATAGGAAATAAATTTCTGTTGTTTATAAGCGATCCGGTCTTTGGTAATTTGTTATAACAGCCCAAATGGACTAAGATAACCATAATGCCATTTTTGCACCTCCCCAAATTAACATTTTATTAAAACAATTTAATATGAAGTACATATTCAAATGTTCCTGATAACCTTTAAGAGGTCATTTTGTGGGCCGGCTCCCTGGTGTAGCAGTTAAGTGCGTGCGCTCTGCTGCTGGCGGCCCGGGGTTCGGATCCCAGGCGCGCACGGAGGCACCACTTGTCAGGCCATGCTGTGGCGGCCTCTCATATAAAGTGGAAGAAGACCAACACAGATGTTAACCCAGGGCCAGTCTTCCTCAGCAAAAAGAGGAGGATTGGCATGGATGTTAGCTCAGGGCTGATCTTCCTCACATACACACAAAAAATAAAAGGTCATTTTTTGATCTATTGTTCAAATCTGGATTCAAATAAGTTTCATTTTTAATATTTCATTATTTTTTCTCTTGATTCTTTTTTATCTACAAGAACATCACCTACTTTTGTCATTGTTGTTGAAACATGGGAAAATTATTTTTAATTACTCTCTGTATTTTATTAAGTAGAATACAAATTTTTCCTTAAAAACATCATGCGTTTTCTGTCACTGACAACATGACTTAGATACTTATTTTATATATTTAAATCTTCTTATGATCTGACAACATTAGCTATAGTGTATCCTAGAAATGAAAATAAACAAAACAGTTTTAGGAACACATGTATTTGCACCCACTAGTATTTAAAAATCATGCAAAGATACATATTTATTTTAAAATAAAGACATTGAAGATGAAGTCAGTTCATCACATCTTTTTACTAAGATAATGGCAAGAAATATTTTACAGAAAAATAAAAATTGGAGAAAAATCACTTTCAACTTAGATTTTTAACGCCTTAAAAATAACATCAACTCTATGAATCACGTTGTTCCCTTTTCATATCTGTCATGCTAATAATAAAACATAGAGATAACTCTGAACAGGATCAATGGATTTCTCACATGTTAAGCCATTTTCTTAACATAAAGGACAATAATTCAAATCCTATTTTACATCTCTACTTAAGTTTATATTGCATTAAAATGACTTTACATGAAAGAGCTAGTTGTATCGTGGCATAACACATAAGAAATCTTCTTTAGCATTCCTATATCTACGTTAATGGATATTTCACAGTTAGCTTAAATAAATCTATTATATACTAAACCTTCCAACAACAAGAAGAAAAATTGGACAATGTTAATCTCTTTTTTGAGAGCAAAGATATTCAATGTTTATTATTATTGCCTTTGGAAAAATATATTGACTTTCAAAACCACACATAAATCACCTATAGTAACTGGTTATAACATGTGAGTAATACCTGAAAATTTATCACTTGTGGTTGAGTCTCTACATGGCTACTTTTTGTTTGTTTAATAGACAAATTTTTAAAGAGAAATTTTAGGTCTACTGAAAAATTGTGCAGAAAGTACAGAGAGTTCCAATATACTCTCCCTCCCCCCAACAGTTTCCCCTATTATTAACAGCATGCAATAGCATGGTACATTTATTACAACTGATGGACTAATACTGATAAATTATTATTAACTAAAGTTCATTTTTTACATTAGGGTTCACTCTTTGTGTTGTACACTTCAACGGGTTTTGGTAAATGAATAATATCATGTATCCACCAATATCATACAGAATAGTTTCACTGCCCTAAAGTGTCCTATATTGCACCTTTTTCATCCCTCAGTTGTCCCCCTGAACTCTTGCTCTTTTACTGTCTCCACAGTTTTGCCTTTTCTCATATAGTTGGAATCTTTCAGGCTGCATCCATTTTAGACTGGTTCATTTAATTAGCGACATGAATTTAAGGTTCCTCCATGTCTTTTTATGGTTTGATAGCTCATTTCTTTTTACTGCTGAATAATATTCAATTGTATGGATGTGGACAGTTTGTTTAACCATTCACTTATTGAAGGACATCTCGGTTGCTTCCAACTTTTGCCAATTATTAATAAAGCTGCTATAAACACTTATGTGCAGGTTTTTGTGTGGACTTAACTTTTTAACTCATTTGGATAAATACCTAGGAACACAATTGTTAGATTGGATGGTAGGATTATGTTGAGCTTTGTAAGAAATTGCCAAACTGTCTTCCAAAATGACTACATTATTTTGCATTCCTACCAGCAATGAACAAGAGTTTCTATTGCTCTACATACTCACCAGCATTTAATGTTGCCATTCTTTTGGATTTTAGCCACTCTAACAGGTGTGTAGTAATATCTCATTATTGTTTTAATTTCTAATTCCCTAACATCATATGATGTTGAGCATCTTTTATATGCATATTTGCCATCTGTATATCTTGCCTGTTGAGATGACAGTTCAGATCTTTTATGCATTTTTTTAACAGGGTCATTTGTTTTTTTTTTTTTGAGCTTAAATAGTTCTTTGTATGTTTTGAATAAAAATTCTTCACAAGGCTACCTTTTGTGTGTGTGTGTGTGTGTGAGGAAGATTAGCCCTGAGCTAATATCCGTTGCCAATCCTCCTCTTTTTGCTGAAGAAGATTGGCGCTGGGCTAGCATCCGTGCCCATCTTCCTCTACTTTATATGGGACACCGCCACAGCATGGCTTGACGAATGATGTGGCGGTGCGCGCCGGGTTCCGAACCTGCGAACCTCCAGCCGCTGCAGTGGAGCATGTGCACTCAACTGCTATGCCACCGGGCCGGCCCCACGAGGCTATCTTTTTAAGCCGAGTATTTATTTTTGTTGAAAGTGTTAAAAATATGTTTTAAAAAAAGGTGTTCTTTTTTCTAGTGGAGTACGATTATGAGAAGAGAACGAAGAATAGTCCTTCAATGTTGATTTTCAAGCTGTGTTTTACAGAACTTAAAAATTCAGCTTTCGTCTTTCTGGGGCAGCATAACCAAATTTTTTTTATTTTTATAATAATAAACAACATTAGAATATTTTTAAAATCATAACTGTGATGAAAATCTTGGAACAACATCATCGAGCTAATGGCAATACATTGAAATTAGTTCTACTACCAAATAGCACTTTAATATTATTTTTTAAAAAAACTATCAAGCATCAGCTTAAGGATTTTTCAATATTCTAAACTACAACTTTTAAAATAAAAAAAGTATAGTAAGTACATTTGATTTGTGAGAAAGAAAGAAAGGAAAAAAGAAGCAAGAAACAAAAAAAGAAAGAACTAGGTTACCAGTGGTTCCTGTGACCTGGTAAATATCCAGCCAAATGTTCTATCCAAATATTAAAGTAACATCTTAACTCTCTCTCTGACAGTCCATTAAAGGGGGCCAGGGGATGCAGATTCTGTTTTTAGTCATGTTGAAAAAATTGCCTTATAAGTTCATATGTTGTAAAAGCTGGAATTATGAGGGAATGACACAAATGTAATTAAGAGATAAACTAAGATATAATCTTTTTGGAATTCCCTGGTGTCCATAGACATAGTTCATTTGTTTCCCTCATGATAAGGCACTTCAGATTCTACAAAACAGTTTCTAATTGCATTTGCCCACGGTTTACATCAAATGCATAGATTATTGTCTGTGCTGTTGCTCCAGCAACACCATGGCGAATAATTCCTGTATGGGGTGTTCCCCTTTCACTTGGACTACTAGGTACCCTAAGCTGTGGCAAGAAGGTAAATGCAGGTAACTGGCATCATATCTGCGGTGGATCAGGTTATTAATCTGTGAACATGACCAGAGATCCCCAGCTTTGTAGTAGTTAACGTTGTATAATGCTCAAACACCATAAACTGGATTGTGCTATAGAGAAAGATTTCAATCGTTATTGGGTCAATTTCCTTCATGCAATCCTGGGTCCTGCATTTTGGAGAACAGCACATGTTTAGTACAGATGCAACCATTGTAGGCCTTTCATTCGTGATTGGTTGGTCTGCGGATGCGGAACCCACAGATACGGCGCGCCAACTGTACTTCATAAGTAATTAGTATGCATTTCAAGGTGCATCACATCAGAAGACCAATATTGTCTGGTTCTCTCACAGTTAGTGATTCTGATTGACCTGTGGGTTCAAAGAATGAAAGACTATTCCATTTACATGATGGTGTTGCTATCCTCTGAAAAATCTTAGCCTTGATTTAGGCTGGTGTGTTGAGAAATATTGATTTTTCTTATTTTACCATTCCTATTGCATTTATTTTGGAAAATTTCCTGTAGATACAAATTTTCCTTCATGCACTAGGTTTTTAGAGACATTAAAATCCAGTTCATATTGGAAAGACAGGATACATGCAAGGGACCAAAGCTGTTTTTTTGAAGTACTCAAAATAATTTGGTAGAAATTGAGATCAAAGGCTGGAAGAAAACATAGGAAACAATTTGACTTAGCTATGAGTTAAAAGACATCAAATTTTAAATCAAAGGCAAATCAAAGACTATGATCTTATACTGTTCATGAGCAGGTTATGATTTTTATGATAATGTGATATTAAATTGAGTACCAACTGGGCAAGAGAAGAAGTATGTGTAGGTGTATTGAGATAGGTTTGAGCAATTTGAATCTTGGTATTTTCTGAGCTAGCTGGAGATAAAACTAAGAAATCTTCTCATCTCTTTTGGTAACCTTTTTCTTCTTTATGGAGCATTGTCATCCCATATTTCCTCACATCCACCTATCTATTTACGTATAACTCAAACCCTTACACTGTCCCAAATTGTCCTGATCCCTCTGTTTCTTTCCTTTCTTTTGAAGTGTCCTAAGCTCAGAATGTGTATTTTCTCCACTTTTCCAACCTCACTCTTCTCCAATAATTTCCCACAGATGTCTATCCACTAAATTAGCTAAAATCATCTTAGACGAAAAAAGCCCTTAGCAATAAGCCTCGTTTCTCTCTCAAGCCCTATCTCCTATTTAGTATTTTGCAGTATATCATACTGTACTGATTGTTGTTCTCTGAAAATGCCCTTGATCTTTTTATTTCTGCATTTGTCCATCCTGTTGTCTTTGGCTGTAATTACTTTTCCAAGGTTCTTGGCCTGTCAAGGTTCTATCCATATTTCAAGGGCATTTCCAGCTTATTTTTTCACAAAAGCTTTCACATTACTTGTCTTATTCCTATAACTCCTAGGAATCTGTTTTTTATTTCTCTTCTTATTTTATATTCTTTAATATAGCAAAATATTACATAATTTGCCTATGTATTCGTTTATTAATTCACTCATCGATTATGGAGTAAATTATAGTGCTAGGGAAAGTGAAGTTAAATAAATGTATTATGAATTATTTGTTGAATATGAAATGGTTTAAAAATTATTCTTTAAGTATTCTTATCAAAATTCTAAATAAAATAGGCAATCAGGCTATAAACCTTTATCCAAGTTGTTTTTCTTTTCAGGGTGTTAGGGTGCCTGACATGACTATGTATAAGATTGTGGGGAGAAGAAGAATAATCCTGGCATATTTTTCCTGCTTTATGAGACTATCCAAAAGGTGAAAATAATCCTTAAAACTTTAAAAGAGAAAAAGATAGGAACTTGCAAAGGATTTTCCAAAAGTAAGAACAGGAACTGAATTCAATTTACACTACTGTGTGAAACAGTGGAAACTGAAGCTAGGAGCTAATAGGAAATTTTCTGGAAATTAATTATCTGGAAAGTATCTGGAAATAGGAAATTATATAATATTCAACTTATAGAGTCGACAGTTTGAAGGTAATTAAATACACAGCAAGAGGAAGGAGGTTTTAGAAAGTAAACATACATTACACATTAAAGTTTAATCAGATGGTTATGAGATTCCAAGTTGTGTAGACACAGGCCAACAGACCAAATCCTCCAAAGGAAATTGAAACCAGCTGCATTATGCTCCTTCATCATATAGTCACAAGATTCTGTAACCAATAGGCCTCTTCACAAGGCATTGACTCTAAGACTGAAGCTGTTTTCTTTTAACTGTCCTCAGCCAGAATAAAGCTTTACAAATTTTTTGTTGCTGGATGGATTCTGGTACATGTAGAATTTATACTGGAAAATTTTCTTTGGTGCATGATGATGAGCGAGGCAGTAGAGGTGAAAAACAGCTACTGATCCAGAATTCTACCTGCTGAGTAATTCAATAATCACTCTTATAAAAGTGGTTTACTGAAAGGCACAAAGTAGTTTTTAGTTAATCGACTCCCTGATAAATCAGGCTTTTATGTCTTTTTCTATAAGATCCAAACCATGAATTGCTAAAATTTATGCAGTTCCTAGAGAAGGACATTTCAAGCAAAATTACAGATACAGTTATCCAAGTTCTTCATTCAGGGTGATGAAGGACAATTCACAAACAAATTATACAACACTAGACTCCTTTGCACTGGACATAAAGTCTTCCCATTTATGAGAAAGGGTAAGTTCTAACGTGTGACATTCATGCCACAGAGAAAGGAGCAGTGGTAAGAAGGATTGCTTAATATCATGTAAACTACTGGTAGAAGAAGGAATTAGGAAGCAATTTCAACATTATTTTGCACTTACCTTAATGCACAAAGCAACCCTTAAATCTAGTAATATTCAGCACTTTTTAAAATCTCTGCAAGATATTCTTATGCATAAGTGAAGGTGGACTTCACTAAGAATGAAGGAGAGAAGGAAAACATAACTAATAAATAAGCAAATCACTTCAGTGTGTCTTTAATTACTATTTCTAACAGGAATCTCAGAAGGTTGAAAGAATCACTGTGCTGTGGCTCAAAATGAAAGGTTTGACATGGACTATGTAGAAAAGATCCACACTGAAATTCTGAATGGATGTTTGAAAAACCATGTTTATATCTTAATGTTCAGGCCTATGTTTTTGCCAACTGTACAGCTTACTTTCTTCCCTTTATTTGAAGAGATTCTGTGATTCTTTGAACTCTTTTTTCCAAATAGGTTATGCTCAGTCAGGATTTAAAAGATTTGAATACATAATTTAGCATCTTCTCTTTAGAGCTTTGTTATTCAAAGTGTGGTCCATGGTCCAGCAGTATTGGTGCCACCTAAGAACTTGTTAGATGCAGAATCTCAAGCCCCACTCCAGATCTGCTAAATTAAATAGAATCTGTTTTTTAATAAAATCCGCAATGATTCACTTGTATAATAAAGTTTGAAAATCCCTGAAAATGCCTTGAAATAGATCAGTTGGCCCGTAAATTCATGATTAAAGCAAGACAACAATTTTAAATAACAAGATTAAACTAAAGAAAACTGTGCTAAATTATAAATATTTTAAATTACTTTAATATTAGAGATTATATATTTCATTAAATGGAGAGAATTAACAATGAAATATATAATAATGAAGCACAAAACTAACAGATTTTAAAATGGAAGAAATCCTACAATACAGCACATATAGGTATGGTGCATGTATGAGGAATGGAATGAACATTTTATGTGATCTAAAAATCTAAAAGATAAAAATGTACTTCAATACATCACTAAATGCAGAGCTCACGGATGTTTCAGGAAAACAAATATTTGTGAAACCGTCTCCTTTCATTCAGGATAATTTTATTTCTTTATATCTATATCCATGATCTTAAATATGTGGCTTTCCAAATCTATATTTATTTGATGCAAAGTGCCCATAATTCTTATATTGGAAAAGTTAAGGGGTTTTAAGACTTTCTGTAATATTTTTAGAGGTGATCAAAGTTGCGGATTTTTCGCTGTTTAGAAATAATAATGAAAACAATGAAATAAGAACAGAAATTAATAAAGTAGGATCAATTAAATCATAATTTAAATATATGTAAAGAATAATAAAATTGAGAAACCTATGGTGAGACTGATCAAGAAAAAATTAGACTGGCTTTATTAATATTTTTCAAAGACTAGTGATTTTACCTATTATCTTTCACTTAGAGAAAACTTGTTTTGATAAAAATATTGAACATTGAATTTTGATACATATACGTATAGGTCTTTTTTTTTTTAACTGATAGAGAAAATCAGTAAATGTGCAATTTCCAAATTTATGTTATCTTTATTAAGTTTTATTTAACTTTACCTCCACAAACATCTGTTTTTCTAGTTATCTTAGTATTTTTAAAAAGAAGATACAAATGGATAGAAAGATCAGTCCTTAAAAATTATTCTTTAGGGGGGCCGGCCATGTGGCTTATCGGTTAAGTGCACACGCTCCGCTACTGGCGGCCCGGGTTCGGATCCCAGGCGTGCATTGATGCACTGCTTCCCCGGCCATGCTGAGGCCGCGTCCCACATACAGCAACTAGAAGGATGTGCAACTATGACGTACAACTATCTACTGAGGCTTCGGGGGGGGAAAAAAAAGGAGGAGAATTGGCAATAGATGTTAGCTCAGAGCCAGTCTTCTTCAGCAAAAAGAGGAGGATTAGCACGGATTTAGCTCAGGGCTGATCTTCCTCACAAAAAAAAAAAATTATTGTTTAAGAATAGACATGATATTGAGATTAGTAATTTCATTTTATGATTGGATACAATAAAGTTTATAATGAAATATTTGACAGAATTGGAAAATCATATTTAAACCTGAGAAGGGAGAAGTTTTTACAGTCATTACTCTTCGTATTCATCATTTTTTCTCACAATTTTTTATTTCAAATAGATTCCCCTTTCAGCTTCCCTTTCCCTTTCCTTTCCTTACTGTATTCTCAGAAAACTTATAAAAACTGACTTTAAAGCAATAGCAGCGATAGTATAAATCAATTTAACTACAACTCTATTCGTAATCGTACTTTGTAGCCCAAAGTTGTTTTCACTTCTACACAAATTAAGAGTCTTTCACAGAATTCAACTCAAAGAATAAACTAACGCATGCTTGTTTGACCAAACAAAAGTTACTAATTTCCTTTTTAACAAGTGAAGCAGATGCTAAGAAAATTTATTAACTTACAATGGGAAAACTCAAAAACAAACTTAAAACATTTTAGGAACAAAGCAACTTTTTTACAGCCCAGTTTATAAGAACAAAATGGAAACAAAACACGTTAACAATAATTTACTAAAATTTCAGAATATCAAAAATTAATTAAACTTAATGTCATTTGCCAGAAACACCAAAAGCCATGTTTTATATGGAACAGTCAGTCCCCACAATTTCGGTAACATAAACTTAAAAATTCGCTTAAATTATGGATCTGCTTAGGAGGCACAAATATAAAAAAAAGTCCATTTTTTTTGACATTAAGCTCTATTTAGTATTTGAAACATGGTGTACATTTATAAATTTGTATAAATATTTAGTATATCTAAAATCTACAACTGATGGTTTCATGTCGATTAGCACACTTATGAATTTAATGGAAGAAGCTGTAATAGCACTGTGAATAAAGAAGACTTTCATGAAGAATAATCTCACAACGAGAAAAATAATTTAAAACTCTCTTCTCTATAGCTCTATTAGGTTTGGTTCAAGAGCTGGTGGAAATGACATTATAGATGAAAGTCTTTTATCTGAAATTGAGCAAGGGTAGGGAGAGTGCAGACATTTACTCTTCTTGTCTGCACTTCCTTTGTACTTTACCATTCTGTTTAATGACACTTTCTGGTAGTGTTATTATGGCATGAGCTCCTTGAAGATAAGATCTACTTCTGACCTAACTATGTGTGTTTGATGACTAACATAATGTCTGGCACTTAGTTGATGCTAAGAAATTTCTTCTCAAATTAATTTTTAAATATTAATTATTTGATATTTGCATTAAAAATAGGACAAATTCATTGACTCTTACAAAACTTAAGAAAACAGCAGAAAATTGATAGCACCGACTATCTTTCGACTCTGATCATCTTTGATTTGTATTATGCTCTCAGCCAGAAATCCAAAAATGAAATAATGTTTCCTAGTCAATGTAGCGACAGATATTGATATGTGCCAGCAGAGAGCAGCATGATCCTGTACTGACAGTGACAAAGATTCTGACTTTGACCAGCCTTTAGTCAGGCTCTTCTGAGTCCTCTGCTGGACTAGGACTGACCTTAGGCTTCCTATCAGTGCTTGTAGGGTCCTATTTGGCAAGAATCCTGCTAATTCAGTTTAGCCAGAATCCCCCATACTCACTATCTGATCACCCTCAATACCCGACCAAATTCCTTATCTCCTACCATTCCCCAGACAGAGGGATGGTAGGAGATCACTTTGGCCTACCTTCAGCAAGAATCTGGTTAGGTCAGTTTCACAAAGAACTACACCCTACCTTCTTAGTAATTTTCCATCCGTTGACACATCCTCGACATCCCAACCTACTCCTTGACCGTAAAGCCCAAACTTTCCTTGCTGTATTTGAAGCTCAGCACAATCTCTCTCCCCTACTGCAAAACTCCATTGCGGTCATCCTTATACACATTGTGATAGTCCTGAATACAATCTGCTTTACTGTCTTAAACAAGTGTCAAGAATAATTTTTTCTATAACACTAGTAGGGTCTAAAGCCTCAGAAAATTCTGGGATTGATCAGGTGGTACAAAGTCTTAACAGTAAATTACTCCACTTCTTTATATAGAAATGTACTATATAGATAAACAATAATTTAAATAATTAAAAGACATATTTTTCACACTCAAAGAGCTGATATTTATATAATTAATAAGGGATCTTTTCTTTTTGTATTGAATTTATTATATCCATTTTGTTCAAACCCTTCCCAGATAGTGAGACTTATATAAGAACCTTAAATATCCAAAGTTTGAAAGGACTTATATTTATTTATTCACATACTTTCTTTTTCTACAGTATATATGAGGCTATTTGAAAATATATATATAGACCACAAAAGAACAAAAATTAATTAATGAATGATTATTTCTAGGAAATGTAAAGGATGCTTACTTTTCATTTCATCTATTACAATATTTTTGGTTGGTATTTTTTTTTTTGTACAATGACTATGCATGTCTTTTTTCATTAAAATGTAATCGTGGGGAAAATAATAAAGACATATGGTGCCAACTTGTTTGCTTGAGTTGCTATTGGGAAAATCTGACAGTAAAGAAGAGAGGAGAAGGGCAGAAAGAGTATTCACTGGTGACCACTTAATAACCACCATAGATGTTCTACCTTCTGAAGTTGAAAGGCTTACTGTGAAATGCAGCTATCAGTGCAAGAGATTGCAATTAATCAAGGAATCACCTGTTAGAAGAGATAATGGAGAAAACTATTCACAAAAGCAACAGTAATAACAGGGACAAAACTAACAGCAACAAAGATGAAACACCCCTCCCCATAGAGCTGGATTCATGTCAGACTTACATGAAAAAAAATCACGAAACCTACAGAAGGACAGAAACTGAGACTTGAGTAATTGAAGGATTCTATGATTTTACGTGGACACAAACTCATACATTGAACAATTTTTCCTAAGTTAGTTAATAAAACAAAAACAATAAAAATGCAGGGCTTGTTTTATATTTTAACAAGGAAGGTCATGACCTATATGATTCTAAGGAAGGTCATATAGAAAAGTCAACAAAGATAGCAGGCTTAAGCTGCTGTGAGGTGGCCCCTTCTCCAGCTATCGCTGGTTCTAGCAACACCCTTTCTTCTTGCCCTTTCAGGCCAGGAGTGGTAATTACTTCCACTGAAGCCAGTCTCTGGGTGCCACATTATTCCTTATCAGTTTCCTTAATCTTGCCTGCATCTTTGGAAATCATCTCTTCATTAAACTATCTTCAGTCAAATCCTCTTGTGTGGAATTATATTCATGCTTGGCTACAATCCAGTTTTTTGAGTAATAATAAATTGACTTTTGCAATTAGTGATTTTTCAGTTGAGAGTTAGGCTTGTATTGACGAGTTTATGCTGGATGAGAACAAATCAAGCTATTGAGAAAATATTTAAATTTAGTAATAAGTGAGTAGGTATTGATTTCCACTTAAGGGAATAAATTACTAAAGTAGCACAGGATGTAAATTAATCCGGTTCCATCAATAAAATATACTCCTTGCATGGATGCATGAATCATATGTATAATCTCTCCTTTACCTTTCCTTTCATTCTGATTTAATATTCAATGTTCCTTTCTAAAAATAAAAAGAATAAATAATTGAAGAAATTTAAGTTATAGAAATATACGACTTCTGAACTAGACACAGAGTTTTCCCATGAAGGTACTCTTGGATCCTAAGGGCAGGAGTGCAGCCTTCAGATGGCACTGGAGACCAAAGAGATAAGCTGCCAGGAATTTATCATATCTACTCTTTTCTTCTCTCCCTGTGTGGCTTCCTCCACTACTCAATTTGCGGTGCAAATGGAATTTGGCTACGCTGGTCCTCTAATTGAATTGCATGTTCAAGAGACCAACCCAAAATGATCTAGAACATCTACATTCAGATTTCCCACTCATAATTTGATTCGCTCTACCTGGGGGAATGTCTACTTCCTCTTTGATCATCTGTGACCAAAGGGAAAGGGTCACTTTGACAATATTGACTGCTGAGATTCTAAGCCTGGAGAGTTCAGAACATTATTTTTAGCTGAAAACATATCCTAAAAGAGGTTTATTACCTCCAAATGTTATGATAATCTTTTTGAATATATAATTTCATATAATATTCCAGAAACTCTTTCATGAAGTTACTACATGAACCCTATTTAGAGATAAAACTCAAGAAGGTTAAATGAATTGTTCAAATTAACAATGATTAAGTAGCAGAACTGGGATTTAAATTCTGCTCTGCCCAAAGTCTAGAGTCAGAGTTCTAAACCATTCCATCATACTGCTGTATGAGGCTTGGCTCAGTGGAAAGTATTCTACAGTGAGATAAAATAATTGTCTAAGTACATAGCTGTTTGATGCCCTACCTTAATCCAAGAGTAACGTTTCAAATATCCAGTGGAACAGATACAATTGACTCCCTTCAAACATTTCCCCATAAATATTGCTTATCATAACCTGGCCTTTGATAAGCAGTGGACAGCAGAGATTTCAAAGTTACTATCTCTGGCAGGTTAATTTGTTTTTTCCTATTTGAAGAAGATGTGGAGGCAAGGTTGGGGCAGAAGAAGCAGTATGTTCTAACAAACTAGCAAAGAGAGAACACAGAGCTTGTCCTGTCCCCTCGCACTTCTGCGCTCAGTCACTTCTTCACTCAATGTTCATTTCACATGTATTAAAACAATGTGTGGTGTTTTGCAGTTTACAAAAATTTTAATATTTGCCCTGTTCCACATAGTAAGAGGAAATAAGTGTTATTATTTTTTATATCAAGCAACGGTAGTTAAAAAAATTACCCTGCATGGCTCAGTTTATAATACGCAGATCAGGCAGCCTCACTATCAGATCTATTCTCATTCACTATCCTGTGTTGTTTGGTATTCTGTGGAGGGCAGCATGACCTTCAAGGGGAACAGATAACTACCTTTGACTCCTCCTTTCGGTGTATTTACAATTTTGTGATGTTGCTGACAATGTTGAACTTTATCTGAGCCCTGTGTTCATAGAAAACAACAAAGGTTAAAGGAATTCCTTCACATTTTGTCTACTGGAAAAGGGCTTACTATAAAGAAACACTCTTCCCTATATGACTTACATAAGACTCATGGATGTCCCACTGTTTACCTGTGACAAGACCAGACACAAACCCTCCAAATTCCCATTCTTTGCCTTGAAAATGAGCTGAACTGCCTGTCCCATCAACTAATGGGAACAAAATGCTTGTTTATTAAACTTTGATTAAGATTCTCTCCTTCCCCCAGGACTCTGAACTTTGTCTTACTGTCTTCCTAAGTCAACAGCCAAAGCCTCTTTAATAGCACGTCCTGAGAAGAGGCTAGCCTCAGGGTGAAACAGTCTCTGATCTTCTCTTCCGTCACACCACCCCCTTCATTGTGCTTCTCCCCATATAATTCTTTCTAGCCTTGTTGATTTCTTTGTAAGAAAGAAAAACCCTTTTGCCTAACTCCTCTCCTCAAGCCCGGTGCTATTGTGGTACAACTGACAAATAAAAATAGTACATATTTAAGGTCTACAACGTGATGGTTTGATATAAGTATACATTGTGAAATGATTACCACAATCAAGGTAATTAACACGTCTATCACCTCACAGCTACTTTTGTCTTTTTGTGCTGAGAACACTGAAGATCTACTCTCTTAGCAAATTTCAAGTAAACAATACAGTATTATTAACTATAGTCACTATGTTGTACATTAGATTCTCAAAACCTGTTCTTCTTATAACTGGAAGTTTGTACTGTAGGGGAAGTAGAAATTTTCCTCTACTCTTTGAAGTTCTTCTGGCCGGTCTAAGAATTAAATTGACATGAGACCAAATAACAGGAGAAAAGAAAAACAAGTTTAATAACATGTATACATGGGAGAAACCTAGGAAAACTGAGTAACTCACCAAAATGGCCAAAGCCACCACTTTAGGTTTTTTTTTTTTTCGTGAGGAAGATCAGCCCTGAGCTAACATCCACGCCCATCATCCTCTTTTGTTTTGCTGAGGAAGATTGACCCTGGGCTAACATCTGTGCCTATCTTCCTCTACCTTATATGGGATGGCACCACAGCATGGCCTGACATGAGGTGCATCGGTGCGCATCGGGGATCTGAACCCAGGCCACCAACAGTGCAGCAAACACACTTAACCACTGTGACACAGGGCCGGCCCTTTTTTTTTTTTTTTTTTTGCTGAGGAAGATTAGCCCTGAGCTGCCATCTGTGCCCATCTTCCTCTATTTTGTATATGGGACGCCACCACAGCATGGCTTGATGAGCGGTACACGAGTCCGTGTCTGGGACCCGAACCTGCAAACTCTGGGCCACCAAAGTGAAGTGCGTGAACTTAACCACTACACGACTGGGCCGGCCCCAAAGCTACCACTTTATATATTATCTTCAGCTAAAGACAAAGGAGGATATTGGTGGTAGTGGTTTGGGACCTCAAAGTGGAGAAAGGCAGAAAAGCAAATGTTTGATAAACAAATGTTAGATTTCCCACTGTCTACCACACCTAGTTCCTATTATACTGTTATCTATGGCGATAGCTCCTTAATAAAACAGGCCTTCTATCTTAAATTCTTCTAGGCAGTTAAGGGGAAGATCAAAGTTTCTTCCTGAGTCTTTTGTTCTTAAAAATAATCAAGGCAAAGAGACACATTTTGGGGTGCCAAATTCTGCTCCTCTATATCTCCAAATTATAAATGTGGAGATCACAGACAACTATACGTAAACTGGGTGGCATATAGTAGGCATTCTGAAATTTTCACTTTGTTTTCCTATTGTCATCGTTGCTGTTGCAGATGCATGAGTAAAGAAAGAGCCCAGTTACCAGCTATAGGTTAACATGTTAACAGTAACAAGGCTGACTTACTACAAATTGTATACTATTAATATTTTTTCAAAATAATTTTTAATTTGCCAAGGATTGGGAATAGAGACTTCAGGAAGACGTAAAATGAGGAAACTTGAACCTTCAGATTGATATCATCTTTGAGCATTAGACCCATTGAGGAGGAAAGGAATCAAGAGAGAAACAGAGAATCAGAGAAAACAATAAGAGAAAAATATGGTTTCACAATCTTCCTGCCTGCTGATACCTGCTTGAATTCAAGGGAAAAAAAATCCCCACAAAGTAAATAAAGTCAGAAAAAATAGGATCATAATGTGAGGATTTTCAAAAGTATTTACAAAATTATCAGTGCCATTTTTAAAGTATAGCAATACTACATTAATTACGTGATGACGTATGCAGTAAAAGAATATGAATTATTTTACATTTCATATGTATATTTAATTTATAATATAATTAAATATTTTCAATTTAATATTTTAATTTAATTTACTTTTAATATTATATTATTTGGTATAATATGATTAAATATTTTACTTAATAATGGATAAATATAATTAAATATTATATTTATAATATAAATTTATATTTAACTTATGTATTTTACATGCCATTTATTACTTTCAAATATATGAGTTTGTTAAAATAATTGGATAAGGCTAATTTGGAATTAACAGTACAATTTGTAGGCCAAGAACTACTGTTTTGAGCTTTAAAGCTAACTCTAACAATTGGATAGCAGGAACACATCTCATAGAAATGACAATGAAAAGATCAACTACTAAATTTGACATTGACAAAAATTTGAAATCAAGAAGATTTACTTTTACTAAGTTGAAACAAAGATCTGACTTTTGAAATCATTTTATAATTCTTGACATTCAAAACATCTGGCATTTCAATGTAACTATGTGCTCAAATAAATTCTACTAAAAATTTACTGGTTGTTTCTTTCTTTTCTGATAAGACTCCCATGGATTTTCATGTGTGAGAGAAGACTATAGTCACTTTTAGTTTTTTAGGATTATAGTATACTAAAAAATAAAGCTACATAGATGCATTAGTGTAGTCAGACTCCTGGTTTCAGCTCTGACATATAAAAAGCATGTAAATAGTCACTCCCATTCTCACAACAAGAAAAAATTGAACTGGAAATCAACAATTCTTCTTAGATCTTCTTAGGCAAAGACTGAGAAATGAAGTCATAGGGCAAAGTGCAACCCCCAAAACTGGAGACAGGAGAATACCTAGAATGAGCCAATGAGAGTAGAAGCCACTGGCGCCAGGAACAGTTAGGACAATTGAATGGTAACTGATGAAAGGCTGGAGGCTGAGTACGCATTAGCTCAAGAGGTAAGAAGTCCTGGGGACCCAGTCTTAGAGAGACTCATGTTTTTGTTGCATTTTACACCCAGGATTCTCACAAGATTATCATGAATGGAGAAAAATTCTCTTGTGTTTCAGGCAGTGGGAAGGTGAAAAATAACCATTTAAAAATAAACTTAGAGTGTTATTCACAGTAAAGTCCTACTCACTGCGGAAAAAGACCTTACCAGAAACTTATCTGACCTGGGGAAGGGAAATACCCAACTATAGCCCCCTCTGGCCTTCCTGTCTCATAAAAGGTGTGTGTGTGGGTGGGGGGTGGGGGGGGAACAGAGGAGACAAAACAAGGGAACTAGAGGAAATGGAAGTCCGTAACACTACAACTACAGCAAACGTTAAAGACAGCCTAATTTTTAGTCAGGTAATATCCAAAACTGACTACCAAATGCTGGCCGGGATGTGGAACAATAGTAATTCTCATTCATTGCTGGTAGGAATGCAAAATGGTACAGACACTGAGGCGGTTTCTCACAAAGCTAAACACAGTCTTACCATGTTATCCAGGAATTCCACTCCTAAGTATTTACTGAAATGAGGTGAAAATTTATATCCACACAGAAACCTGCACATGAATGTTAATAGCAGCTTTATTTGTAACTGCAAAAATTGGAAGCAATAAAGATATCTGTCAATATCTGAATGGATAAATGACTTCTGGTACATTCAGACAATGGGTTATTATTCAGCAATAAAAAGAAATGAGTTATCAGGACAAAAAGACGTAGTAGAACTTTGAATGTATGTTGCTAAGTCAAAGAAACCAATCTGAACATACTACATATTCTGGAATCTGATATTCTGGAAAAAGCAAAACTATAGAGACAAGGAAAACATCAGTGGTTGTCAGGAGTTCAGGGGAGGGGAGGCAGGATGAATAGATGGAGCACAAGAGATTCTTAGGGGAGTGAAAGTATTCTATATAATACCATAATGGTGGATGTGTGATATTATGCATTTGTCAACACCCACAAACTGAACAATACAAAAAGTGGACCTTAATGTAACCTATGGACTTTATTTAACACTAAGGTGTCAATATTGGTTCTTCAGTTCTAACAAATGTGCCACACTAATGCAAGATGTTAATAAAGAGTGGGAATTGTACAGGGGAGAATAGATATATCAGACCTCTCTGTACTATCTGCTCAATTTTTTTTTGTAAACCCGAAATTGTTCTAGAAATAAAGTCTATTAATTAAAAAAAAACACAGTCATGCTGCCACTTATTTTTTCACTATTAATATTTAAATCTTGTCATTTATAAAACAGATTCTAGGATCCTCAAACTCGACCTGAAAGGAGTAAGTGTGTGATACAGAAGGAAAAGAAAAAGCTCACTGGTCACAAATAGGGAGCAGCCATTGTCTTGGGAACATTTGTCACAAGGACACGCCAGTCTCATTTTTCTTTCGGGGTTTTGTAGTATGATAGAGATATGATATCAGATCTACCCAAATTCTAAGTCAAGGGAAACATTTTAAAAATAGAAGCTTATCTGGGATCTTTTTCTAGATTGAGTGGACAAAGAGGAAAGGTCAGGCAAAAGACTCAAACATTTTATAACTTCCTTTGTACGACGGAGAAGGATGTTCACGGAGAAGAAGGAAGGTCGAGGTGGCCATTTTGCATGTTGTTTTTATTTTTATCAGCATATGAATCCTCACCATTTGGAAGATTTTCTGATGTTAAATATGCTTTGAACTTTGCTGGTTGCCAGCATGACATGATTTAGAAGCATTTGTAACATCCCTGCAGCTAATTGCTTACAAGTGAAAGACAAGAGAGATGGCCCAAAGGTTAAAACTGTTCAGATGGGTTTGAGCTTGACAAGAGATTGTCACATATTGAGGTATATGGGGTAGCTATTCCGGTTCAAAGCTGTTTCAGCTTGAACTAAAGAAGTCTGATTTGTGATCAATCAAACCTACATTGTACAGCTGCTTTAACCATTAAAGTAAAGAATGCATTAAACATTATCTCAAAGTAAAAGAATGCACTCTCTTAAGAATGCATACTTCCCCTCCTATGACACCAGTATAGGTTACACCCATACTTGTACTCCTGAAGATAAGTTCCTTTTCCTGGACATCAGGGTCATGTTGACCTGCTATTTTGCAATTGAATACCTCTTTGAAACTTTGATGAATATGTAACTTTGCTGTGTTTAGTGTATGTTCTTGTTCTAGAAAGGTATAAAACTGTGCTGAAAAGCACACTTCCCCAGAACATTTTCTTCCTTTATAGAAACTGCCTTCCCAGATTATAATCCTCAATTTGGCTCAAGTAAAATTTACCTTATCTCTCTTATCTATTCAATGCTTATCAGTTATTTTGCAACAACATGGTCATATTCTAACTTCTAGATGAAATATTTTTTGTAAACAATAAATGAAGCTTCACAGAATCTTATTATTGAAAAATAAATAAAAAAATAATAAAAAGATTAAGGTAAGCTAAGCAACAGTGTTAAAAATTACACTCCTTATTAAATTTGTATATTTAACGACTAACTGCTTTTAACACACATTTTATTTAACTCCAGTAAATATAAAAAATAAAATGACTGATTACCTAAAACCAAATAACATAAAATCTAAATTTGAGCTCCTGGTTGCTTTTGCTCTACCCTGATTTTCTATCACGAAAAGCCCCATTTCTCAGAAACCACTTAACTATTTTCTTTCACTTTGGATGGGGCTGGATATTAACGCCTTCAGGAACAATGATAGATCTCTTAGCTTCTCATCTTTCTTGAACACATCAGCCATTTTCAGTCAGTTAATATGTATCCAATGCCCAGCCTGCTAGATGCCATGCAGTGTGCTAATTACAGAGTAAGGCCTTGTTTTTAGGCTACATACAGTACAATAAGGAAGCTGAAGAAGAAAATTTTAATTACAGCGCAGTGGAGGAATACACGCTAACTAGGAGAAATGCAGGGTTTGAAGTCACCCAAAGGGATATTCAGTCTTGCAAGAGTCAGGGAAGACTTTTCAAAGGAAGTGCAATCTAATTAGAATTGAGAGACAAATGAGAACTAATCAGGTTTGCAACTAATTGGGTTGAAGGTGTTGATAGTGATGGTGGGGTGAGAGCAAGGAAAAATTTTCTCAACTCGAGAAAGAGTAGGTGTAGAGACATGAAAAGAAGAAAGGTGGAGGATTCATGGGTTCCACAAATCCTTGGCCTTTTATTTTTCTCATTCTCTTCTCTGAATTCTAAAGGTGCCAACGGCTAACTTTACCTGGAAATTCCACACTATACCATGAAGAATGTGATTGGGGGCAGAGAGATGTGAGATGTTTAAAATCATAATCCAAAGGTAAGTGGTGTTTGCATTCTTTCCTCAGCTGTCATCTCTTCTTGATTTTCAGGGACGCTTAAGACTTAAAAGCAAAGATGTTAGATAGAAGGTGTTTTCCACTTGACTTGTTAGGACACAACCACGTGCGGCAAAGCCTTCTTGGACAGGTCTCAGTAAACTGAGCCAGGTCTCCTGATCCTGGGTCCTCGCTGCCCTCTTGTTTCTTCCCTGTCATTTTCTTCTCTCCTCTCACTCCTCTAGCAAGTTTATTCTCTTGAAAGTAACCTCACCCGTTTTATTATTCATCAGTGACTGAGTAAGGGACTCTCCCTTTCTAAGCTCTCTATATTTTGCCTCAAATCTCTTCTCCCTCATTGTCCCCTGAGCTTCCTCTCCCTGTCTCTCCTCAACACACTGATAGCTGTTGGCAAATTTAGGAATTTGATTAGGAGCCAGTAATGAAAAATAACAGCAGAGGCTTTCAACATCTCTGTATGAATAAGCATGACTCTGTGTGGCTAAATATATCTGCAGGTATGTATCCATATTTGTTTTACTCCATTCCATCACAGGGTTACAGAAAGCCATGCCCCTCAGATTAATCTCCACCTCCTTCTCTGAATTCAGAATAAAAGCTCACCAGAAACATTCCAAATGCACAAGTGGTTCTAATGTTTTTTTGCAGCTTACAACCTGAGTGGGAATTTGGAGAAAACTAAACTGGATCACCCAGTTTCTTTCACAGGACCATCTCCACAGGTTGTACTTTTATCATTATTGTTGATATTAATATTTATATTATAGATATAGGAAATATAGAACACAAATTATATATTACAAAGCCGTTAAAAAAGGAAATATAGAGAGAATAAAATCTTTATCAATACTTTAGTTACTTAATAATGTAAAGTATTTAAAGTCTTTTTAAATCATTCTTGTCATTAAAATTAATATCTTGCATTTATTTAGTGCTTTGCTGTTTAAAGAGTTTTAACATAAAACGACAGTATGATAGCTGCCTTGTAAGTCCCGCATGCTGGACATGTTCTCCATTTTACTGATGAGGAAAATGAAGCAAGCAGGGTAGAAACAGTTAGAGGGGAGACTGGCTTCTAGGCTGGTGTTCACTTTTGTGAAATATGTCAGAAGCAGTCTATTACTACCAGGGGCTTTGCAAGTATTACTGTTAATTTTAAGTGGGAGACATCAGATAAATAAGAGCAGAAATCCAACTCCTTGGTAAATCATTGACAGAGAGATCACTGACAGGATACTATCTATTTTATCTTGGAGTCCTTAGTAGAAACTAGAGATCCCAGAGGGATTTGATCAAACAATTAAATTTGATGAGTATTTGTGAGCATCTACTGAGTGACACAGTGTTGAGCCCTGGCATAGAATGATGCACAAAAGGATATTCTCTGCTTCAGCAGCTTTACCCAAATCCAGGTAAGTCCAAGACAGTGAGGACTAAATGAGCCCTATGCATCTGTACTCACATGGTATCCCGGCACTTAACACTGTGCCTGGGAACAAGGGAGGCACGCACCTAGAGAGTATTTGCTGGATGAAAGGCAGATCAAGGGATGGAGAGGGGAGGATGGAGAAAAGGAGGATGAAAAAGAGGAAGGAAAGAAGAAGTAAAGAGAAAGGAAAGAAGAAAAAATGATTTCTTAATGCATTTGAATTTATGAATCACAGTTTTAAGAATTTTTTGTTGGTGTTTCTAGACGACAGTAACCTACATATTCAGAAAACGAAATTAACAATTTTTAACTGCAATATGTCTTTTGAGAAAGAAGAGAGCAGCTAGAGAGTGAATCTATACATTGTTATATGAGATAATTTACCAAAAGAAGTTAAACAAAAAAAGAGATTTTATTATATGCCACCTCGTTTAACTCTGAGACCAAAATTGACGGTGATGGGGCAGCCAGAAGTCAGCTAATTGTTTAATGATAAGTCAGCTACTTCTAATTGACTATAAGCCAATTCTTACAAACTTGGCAGAACACCAAGAAAGTTGTTCACATGAATAAACAAATCAGTAGTCAGGGCAAGTGATGCCTTTCATACACACTGTTTCTGATGAAAGATCTATTTTTTGAGAACAAGGAGAAGGTTTGGGGAATAAGCTGATTTCTTAACAAGACTGATTTCTAATCAAAATCTCATAATTTTGGAGATATTACACCTGACATACCTGAAAGAGAGGTTTGGAAAGAGGTGGGTTTGTCCTTAGGGACTGGGATTCTTTTCTCTTTTGGTATGAACATCCATGACTGGTGTTGATCTGTGGTTTCCAAAACACGTGTTAAGCCATGCTTTGATTAAAAACAAACAAATGAAAAACTCCCTCATTGTGCCTCCCTTCTGTTGTGCAATCTGACACCAAAATGAAATGAATGTCATGCTGGATTTTCCCAGAGAACGTTAGAGAAACAAACAAACAGGAGCGAAAGTCACATGGGACATATATACATTTTACACTCTCCAGTGAGAAAACAGATTACTGACCATAAGTACTCCAGACAATTTTATATTTATGAAATTCATCTTTGGGAATTTTTGAGAACAAATATTTATCCTGTTTTGAATAGAGATATTGCCATGTATTGTATACTGTTACTGAGACAGTCCAAAATGTCTGGCTCCTCTACATTATCGTATAGACTTGGCATAATAACAATATAAGCTTATACTTATTAATCATTTATAATTACCAGGCTTATCCTTTCATTTACACCCCAATAACTGTTTTTTGTAAGAATTATACTTATTTGCATCCTCAATTTGTAGATGAGAAAATGGACACAGTTGAACTAAGGTAATTTGCCAAGATCATACAACTTCAAATAGGAAAGCTAGGATTTAAACTAAGGTGGGCTACTGTAAAGCCCATGCTCTTAATAACTATATTCTCTGCTATGTACACATTAATCATCTAAATGTATAAAGTTTTAACACATATGTATTTCTCATTATATGAACACATTTAAATATTTATGTAACCTGTACCAACCAAAAGGCAAAATTTTGACACATTTGATTACATGAACAATAAACTTCTATACAACACCACTAAACAAGTTAAAAGATAACTGGCAATATAACACAGAAAAAGTACAGATACCTTCAATATATAAATCAACAATAAATTACTAACAATAAATCAGTTAGGAAAAAGCAACACTCTTGATGGGCAAAAATGGATCAAAAGGACTAAAATAACCAATAAACTTACAAATTATGAAAACAGGAAAAATTACAAAATATCTATGAAATACAGATTTAAAAAATATATATATTTTTTTTCTTTCTTTTTTTTTTTTGTGAGGAAGATCGGCCCTGAGCTAACATCTGCCAATCCTCCTCTTTTTGCTGAGGAAGACTGGCCCTGGGCTAACATCCATGCCCATCTTCCTCCACTTTATATGGGATGCCGCCACAGCATGGCCTGACAAGCGGTGCCTCAGTGTGTGCCGGGGATCCAAATCGGTGAACCCCGGACCGCCGCAATGGAGCACACGCACTTAACCACGTGAGCAACCAGGCAGCCCCTAAAAATATATTTTTTTAATTATAAAATATTACAATAAATAATTTCCAGTCCTGGTGAGGATGTGAGAATATAGGCAATTTCATATACTGTGCAAATCGCTACAATCTTCATTGATTTGTTAAAAATATATTTATCAATATCTTGTATGTGCATACCTTTTATTTTGGCAATTCCTTTATCATGCAAAGATAAGTGTGAAAAGACATATGTTCAAAGACAGTCATTGCAGTACTACTTATATGGAAAAAAATTGGGGAAAACAAGAATTTCCATCAATTAAGAATTGTATCATCTATGTTCCATCCATACTATAGATTGCCATGTGTCATTTATAAGAATAAAAACAGAATTTATGTATCAACACCAAAGTATGTTCACATTATATAGTTCAGTGAGAAAATAGAGGAAAAATGAACGTAAAATATGAAACAAATGAAATTATATACATAAGTATATAGATTTTATACACATTTAAATATTTGGAAGCATAAATACAAGACTGTTAGGAGTGACTATCTCTCCAGAGTAGAATAAAGAAGGCACTTTCATTTTCTCTCTATTGTTTAACTTTTTCAACAATTATCTGTCAAAAATAAGGATGCTTATATTTATGTGTTTACATGTGTGCATATTTATCCTTTCTTGAGTGAGATAAATATGGTTTCTATCGTCAAGGACTCTAGGGCAGGACAAAGTTAATCTAATTGATAATGATGTGTGTGCTTTTCACAGAATCTTATTACATATAAATAAGATTTAAAAATAAAACTATTCAAGTCTGGCACAAAGTAAGTACCTAGTAAATAACATCCATTTTTCTTCTTCTGATGGTTGTAGAAAAAGGAGAAATGCACTTTTTTACAGGAAGGTCAATTGGAAGGCTATTTTCATGTTCAATCAACAGTTGGAGAGGTTCTGAACTAGGTCAGTGACCATAATGATAGAAAAGAGAGGAAAATAATGGAGAAGAAATCAATGGGATTTAGGGTCACATGTTGCTGAGGGGGAGTTAGGAGGCAACATCTGAAAGTTTTCATCTGTAATGTGCCACCTAAAATGCAGTGGGGAAGACACTACCAGAAGAAGCCTTTGGTATAAGTCAATGGTCTAATGATTTGGCTTGATTTGTAGGACACTATCTTCCTAAAATTTTACCTTCAGATATTTCTTCCTTTGGGTTACGGTATCCACTAATTTTATTCTACTAATTCTAATTTAATTCATTAGATTCAATTCAATTAGTTTGAATTGAATTGAATCTAATTTAATACTGATTTAATTCTACTAATTTGCTACAGTATCTGCTAAATTCATTTCCTCTCTTCAGAGCATCTCTCAGGGATTAGTACTGTCTGTATTAAAGGAGACACATTAGGTGGCTAAAAGAACTGTTGCGTCCAAGATGCTCTTGTTATAATACAACCTCTCTGAAGAAGTCAATAAAAACACAGCAGTCACAAATCTATGAAAGTATCACAACTTACCAGGCAGCTTTTTGGGCCAGGGTAAATAAAAGGGAAATCTAGAAAAGCTAATATCAAAAAAGGACAAAATTTGTTGAGATGGTTTATTACAAACTCAGAATGGGGTAAGTTTGGGAAAAAAAGATAGTGAAAGAAGTTGAAAGCCAATGAAGGAAAGCTTGCTTAATTAAAAATTCCTGAACATGAAATGGGTTATCATGGGATTGGGAGCTGAATTATCAAATGATAACCGTCTTGTTTAACCATATAATTTTCAGACAAGTCACTCAATGAAAGTGTCCACTACTTTACTGATTCAGTGAGAGAGAGAGGTAAAGGAAATGTCAGAGGTCACAGAACAACCTTCCGTGCTCAAGAATCCGCGTCTTGGATACATCCACTACGATGTCATTAATTTCATCCTCTCTTTTAGAATACACTCACCACGCATTTGAAATTTTTCAGTAAACGAAATATAGTCGGGAAGTAAGGAAGCTCTGACTTTGAGATCTGGCAATAGCTGTCAAATGTGACCATCAATTTTTATTGCTATTTAATGTATACGTAATTAATGAAAGTGATTCTTTGCCAAAATATTGTTATATTTCTGAACCTCTTAGTATTTTGATATGCTTCATCAATTCTGACAGAGAAATTGAAGGCTTTATTGTTTTAATCCAT
Organism: Ceratotherium simum simum; assembly: GCF_057802395.1. Lineage (NCBI taxonomy): Eukaryota > Metazoa > Chordata > Mammalia > Perissodactyla > Rhinocerotidae > Ceratotherium > Ceratotherium simum. Next base: position 56,501,615 of record NC_141907.1, on the reverse strand, counting down.
CACAGAATTTATGATGTATAAACGTGATAATATAAATGTATCACACCTTTTGTACACAGTTTTAAACATTTTACTTTATAGAGCCTTGCACTTTCTTATTCTTTTGTGTTAGACTTATTTCCTTAACAGGAATAGAAACTGTTAAGCAGCAAGAATATGTTACATACTTCTTTAATATCTTTTTATCCTATATGCTCAAAAGCTGAGAAATACTAGACCCTCAAGAGAACCTCAATATACAGAGCTATTATTAATGTTAAAACATTTCAAAGTGCATACGACATAGAAAACATAGTTTTTTTCTTTCAGTGTGCCACTCTATGATGGATCCTTCCAAATTTGACTATTCTGCATACTTTGGCAGAATCCATGGAATTCTAATGTATAAAGACTTTATTGAATTTTGGGATGAGGTGGAGACATTTGAGGCAAGACCAGATGACATTGTCATTGTCACCTATCCCAAATCTGGTAAGTCTCCTTGTTATGTCAAAGTTGTTCCCTTATCACCAATAAATGATAAACCCACCTTGAATGGTAAATATTAAGCTGTTTATTTCTTCCACACTCATTCTCCATATTAAATAAGGACAGATGTAGTAGTTTTAATACAGACATAGAAAAAGTGGCATAGTATAGCTCTATTCTAAGACCACGTCTGTGCCTATAACTTGAGCAGCACATTGACAAATGGGTATTGTTGGCCACTTTAGAAAATTATGTAGTATGGATGGATGAATATAGAACCATAACTAAAATTTGGAACTGCTAAATCTGTTTACCTTATGTCACTATTGTCATTGTACAGACAAATTATAAGCAATTTTCCCGGATTTTAAAATACTCTTTTCAGCTCCGCTTCTTTAAGTCAATCCCCCAAACTCCATTTTTAAGCAAAATCTTTTTTCCTGAGATTAGCTCAACTGTTTATCAAAGTTCTGGCATCTTACATTCATAGAACTTTAGAAATTAGATGGGTCCAATCCAGACTTCTCTATCTGGTTGTTCCATTTAGTGCTTAAACTTGTCAAATACTAACTGTCTTTGGCTACTCTGACTCCGAAGCTGTTCCTCCACTTCTCTTCCCTTTGTGTGTCAACGTCAGCACAATACCAGTCATCTGAAGAGGAAACCTGAGAGCTCTTCCAGATTCAAGGTCTCTTGCTTCTTCGTTTCCCATATTCAATCAACCAAAATGTTTTGCCTATTTAGTCTCAGATATATCTCACAATCAGTCTCTGACAGTCTCCTGTTTCCCTTCTTATTGACCCCTCACTCCACTGTTTTATTTACTCTTCCACTAGAAGAATTCCTCCAAAACGTACCCTGATAATGCTCTCTTGCTTGACGTATGTTAATGCCTTTCCAAACATTTGGGACACAACTCAAACTCTTTAGTATGGACTACGAGGCATTTTATGCTTGCCCTCTGCTTGCCTCTGTAGCCTCATCCCCATCCATCTCTTCAGGTAGACTCTTTGATTTAGGCTTTATAATCTATTTCCAATTCTTTTCCTCACCACTATACTATTCTTAAGTATCCGACCTTTGGGGGAAAAAAGAATTTCTTCTGCCTGGTAGAATCCTTCTCTACCTCACAAAGCTGGAGAACTTATACTAGTAATTTGTAAAGGCTGAGCTCAATTATGTTCTCTTGACGGCACTTCTTTTTGAAACGTCACAGCAGCAGCAGCAGCACACTGAGTTAAATATTCCTCCTTTGCAGTCCTTTAGATCCCTGTGCCTACTTGTATTACAAACTCTTAGGAAATAAGAAGGGTTGTAATTATTGAGCATTTTTTATGACTCTTCAAAGGGCCTTTGACCAGCATAGGGCAAGGATCAGATTTATTCTTTTCTATATCCTCTGAACTAGGACTCAAATTGAGGCATAAGGAGCTGTTAGCAAAGTTTGTAGTTGAAAGCATGCTTGAATGTATCATCTATTATTCAAGGCCCCTTACTTTAGATGTAAAAATTTAGATCCCAAACTGTTAACTTGCGCAATGTCACAATTCATCATGGACAAATGTGGACTCCTACCACAGGTGTGTCTTACTACCATATTCATCCTTATTTATCAAGGCTTTTTTGGGATCCTATAAGATTAAATATTGGAGGGAATATTTCTTGAGTCCTTTGGTTATTCTGACATCTTTCAAATAATATTTTATTGATTTCTTCCTACTTTATCAAGCTATAAATCCACCACTCTTGTCATCAGCCCTGTACGGTCAGTAGGAGACTCAGGCTTGTTTAACTTTTACAGGTACAACCTGGGTTAGTGAAATCGTAGACATGATCTATAAAGAGGGTGATGTGGAAAAGTGCAAAGAAGATGCCATTTTTAATCGAGTACCTTACCTGGAATGCAGAAAAGAAGGAATAATGAATGGTAATGTTTAAGTTGATTAAAAAACCTATATACGTATATTTTAAGGTGTGGATGTAGATGGTGCAAGGAAAAAGACTGTAAGCAAGAGTGGCAATTAGTATTATGTCTTCTACACAGGAAAGTATGTAAATTTAAATTTAAATCTTGACAGAGTTTATGGTATAGCTTGTGTCTGGAATGCAGTGAATAAGGATAGTGCTTATATGCCTTCAACAGAGTCCAATAATATGTGACCACTTATTTCTCTATAAGCTGAATGTGATAACACTTTAAACACTAGGAAAATACCCAGAAATTTTTCTAGGATATGTGCAAATGGATATTTGTCACAGATTTTTTTAATATTGTGAAAAAATAGAAACGATATAAATGTTAAGCCACAGAAGAATAGTTAAAAGTGATATAATAACACTATGAAATCATTAAAAATTATAGAATGTCGTATTTTTCTTGGCATTGCAATTTAAGTATAATATATTAAGAAAAAAGGCAATTAGAAGATGTTAAAAATTCCAGCTGTATGTGGTATTTGGATGGATGTGAATCTGGGCACATAGATGTATTTATATAGAAGACTGCTTCCCAAAATGTTATTAATGATTTTTCCAAAGTGGTGAAATTTTATTTGATCTTATTTTTTCTGTATAATTTTCTCTATCTAAACTTCTGTCATAGTGAGTATGTATTATTATTATGAATACAGTAGAAAATATTAAAGTTACTGTTATTTTTAAAATATCTGTAGATTCCATATAAATACTTATAATTTTTGAAGTTGTCTAACCTTGAATTTTTAAAAAATCAGGAGTAGAACAACTAAAACAGATGGCATCTCCTAGAATAGTGAAGACTCATCTGTCACCTGAGCTTCTTCCAGCCTCATTTTGGGAAAAGAACTGTAAGGTAACCAGAGTCAAGTATTCTCAGAACATCATCCAACTCAAAGAATTTTAGAATGATCAAGTCAGATAACAACCTATGTCTTATTCACACTTGTTCATTTCTTTCATTGAATCTATAGACATCTAATAAATGTAGATTATAGCATAGTCAGAGAGTCTAGATTTCAATTCCAACTCTAGAGGTAATTCTGAAAAAAAAAGGTAAACTCTCTAAGTTGCAGTTTCCTCATCTGTAAAAGAAGGATAATATTAGCATCTTCCTCATCTTGTTAAAAGTATTAAACGATATAATAGTTGTAACATGCTTAACATAATGCCTAGCATATTGTAAACAGTCAATAAACGGTAGCTACATTTGTATTTGTTGTTATTACTGATTGTATTGAATGTACTCCTTTTGCAAACTATTGTGCTTGGCATTGTGAGGAATGCAAATGAACTAGACAAGGATCAATCAGACAAATATCATATAATAGTTATTTACTGATTGCCTATCATGTGCCAACAATGTAACAATTAAGAAGACACATGCAATCCTTGTCTTCATGGACACATCGTCCATTGGGGAAACGGAGGTCCACTGCAGGAGGTGCCATAGGTCAATTAAGAGAAGAATTCTAGCCCAGACAATGAGGGCAAGGAAGGCATCCAGGAGCAAGTAACATCTTAGCTGATTTTTGAAGAGTGCATAAGAGTTTGTCTATACCATCTCAGATGCAACCCGAGGGGGGAATCTGAAACCAGTTCAATTTAGCTGGGAGGTTGAGTATACACATTGGCTGGATGAGTGAAACGAGAGAAGCTAGGTTTGATTACAATAGTCACTGAAGCCAAGTTAAGAAGTTTGGACTCATTTTGATGATAATGAGGAATTAAAGACATATTAAGCAGATAATTCACATGATCAGTTTTGCTTTTCAGAAAGAATGATAGATATAATCCCAAAGAAAAGGCAAAACATTAAGTCTTGGACCACAGATACTGTTCTCCAGACCTTTCTAGCATTTTTAGGACACACAATGACCCATACTACATCTGTGAGATATTAAAGTACTATGTGCCACCATTATTAACCAAAAAGGGGATTTATCACAGTTATTAAATATTTTCACTTTGCACTCTGATGTTACATGGTGTATTTGATGTTTTCTGGAGATCCATGGTCCTAAATTCTGAAGATTCCAATGTTTCTTATTTGTTTGTTTGCTTTTATCATAAATAATGCTAGATAGACCACATATATCCTGATGAAATCATTCTATACACAAAATAAATACCACTTACTCATAGTAAGTGCCATTTATGTATTTTCTAGGAGATGTGTCATTATTCTTTTCCAAGAGATTGAACCAAATCAGTTTATTTCCTTTGGAGAATGGGTTGTAGCCTTGATGTTACCCTTTTACTTCTCAAATGAAGATAGATACTATACATTTACATATTCTCAGTCTTCACAAAACTGGTTAGCATCAGAGATCATCAAAGAATAGGAAAAGAGTTGGATGGATTCATGATCTGAGTATTTCCAAGATGATTCACCAAGGGACAAGAAGATAGATGGATTAAGACTATTAGTAAAAGTGTGTTTGGAGTGGTGGAACTTAAACTATAAGTGATAAAAAGGAAGAAAGTGAAGAAAAAAAAGAATAGGCTAATTGATAAGAGAAATAATCAAAGCCCATAGATTTGAGGTCTTGGAGTAGTTGCAGGAGAGGTCTATTAGGAATAATTGATAAGGAAGAAGAGAGGAGCAGCTCCTTCTTGGAAGAAAACACGATGCTCCAGGATAAGGCTTCAGAAGTGAAACATTTAGGGTACTGACAAGATTTTCAATTTAATTATAAAAGTGTTTGGCTTACGTAAAATAGTAGTAATGATCAATGAGTACAAGGACCCAGAGAATCAGATGGAGCATGCAAACAAATACTATAATTACACAAGATGATGACAGGATTTGGAATGGAGTGTAATACCAAGAGATAGTCTTTAAATCTTCAGTTAAAGCAAGCGAATGACCACAAGCTTAGAAATTCATCTGGGGGAGGTATGGATTGACTATCACAGGAACAGCAGTCTTTCAAGTGTTGAATTTTTAACATGGATTATGATTCCAAGTGAATTATGAGTAAAGTAGCAGCTTTGACTTTGAGAGAGTTGCAGGGAAAGTCATATCTTCAGGAAAGACCTAGATTTTCCTCCAAGGCAGGAAGAGCATGTGTCGTAAGAAGTTTGGGATATAGAACAGGATCTGCCAAAATAGAGATAAGATAAACTAACGGGAGTTTAGGGGAAGAGGGATTGCTTTTGCTTCCCCCCCATGAATGGGGAGAATAAAAATCTTCATGGAAGACCTGGAGTCAAACTTTAAATATGGATAGTATTTTGAGATGCAGAGAATATTTAAGACAAAAAGAGAATAACATAAAGAAAGGCAAGGAGTGAAAATTCTGAAGTAAATTCTTGAATATATTAGCAAAGTTCCATTCAGCTATAAGGCAAAAAGAACTAGGAAGAGTTGTACATAAGATTGGAAAAATTCAATATGGCTAATTATAGCTTTGATACGAACAGAAAGTTCACTTTTTTTCTGTAATAATTAGAAGTTTTAATAGCGGGATCTTAAAAATGAGAGCCATACTTCTTAGAATAAACTGGAAGATTTCTTTAAAACTGTTTGAAAATGTAGAGACTTGAGTAAGACAATCTTAGTGAGCTTAGTTATGTTCAGTAGACAGTGGAGACCAAGAGCAGCCTTCTCTGATGGCATTGCTCAGGTACCTAAGAGCAGATGTGGAAGACCACCAGGCTACTGGAGATTACATTTGCAGATCTTTTCCTGCAGCATTGAGTACCAGACCTGGAAGAGACCATAGAGATCTGACCCAACTGACTTGTTAAACGCATATAAAATATAGGTCCAAAAAGATTGGTGCTTTCACAAGATGATAGAATTTCTTAGTGTCAGAACTCACAACTAAAACCATGTCTTCCTGATTGCTAATTTATTAATGTTCCCTCTATATGTAAAACGGAACCTCAGCAAGGTGTTGGTGAAGTTATATTTTCACTGAGATCACTGTGCATTTAAATAGACCCTTGTAAACATGTATTTTTCTCCAAGATTGCAAGTGAAGAAACAACAGGACTTTTTTTTCTTTAGTATGCAGGATGGTGATATAGAATAAAGACCAGAGGACTTTATTGTTGACTGAATAATTTACCAAATCATTTACTCTCATTGATTTTGTCAATGATGTAATCTGACTCAGCTTCAATTTAGTTTCTTCACTTATAAATTGGGGATAATAATGATCTGGTCCAATCTATATCAAAGGAATTTGTGACACTCAAATGAGGTATTATATGTAAAAATGGCCTGAAAATGAAAAGTCAGAACTGACACTGAAGAACACTACAAAAGATGCTGTCACTTTATTAAAGAACTTTTCTTATTTATATATTTTATACACTTTTTACAATGAATATGTATTTATAGTTGAAAACATGAATGGTCTCTTTTTAAATCTTGACAAGATTATGTTTGAAAAAAATTAGGTGATTTAATGTATGATTTCATTCTCTTAGATGATCTATCTTTGCCGGAATGCCAAGGACGTGGTTGTTTCTTTATATTATTTCTTTCTAATGGTAGCTGGGCATCCACATCCTGGATCTTTTCAAGAGTTTGTAGAGAAATTCATGGATGGGCAAGGTAAGAACAGTTTCTCTTCTGTAATTCTTTCATGGTAAGTGATACAAGACAAATGGCATCTCTGAGCAAAAATTTTTGTTGTCTGTCCTAGTATATTTTCTTCCCTTATCCTTAATTAAAACACAGAAGTTCTAGAAGCGCTTGACCTTTAGAGCAATTATAGGGTTTCCAGATGTGGATGGCAAATGGCAAAACCTGGACACTCTAGCTCAATGCCTAAAAATAAACATATAGAAGTGTGCTTGGGGGTTGGAAGTAAAAACTTTCTTCTCTAAGACAGAAACTCAGGGTCACATTCTCTCTCGTCTCTTTTTATTAGAAAAGTATTTCACAATATGTTATTAAACTCCAGTGAACAAACAGGAAAGAGAATAGAGGAGAGAGAATGCCCATTTGTTTCCACAAAAATTTTCAGGTGCTACGTGAGACCAGAATTCACAGAGAATTCTGAACATCTACAAAGTTCTTACACATTCTACCCAGTGTACAGCCTAAATGATTCAACTAGATTTTTCAGAACAGTATAGAGTTACTTGAGCAGAAATTCTGGGAAATTTTGCCTTTTTATTTAACTCCAGACTAAAGCAACTGAGTATTTAGATTTGAGGAAGAAAGGTTTCAAGAGAGTCTACTCTTAACTAAAGAAGGCCATTCTGATCCTGTAGTAATAATTGTAAGGAAAAATGATAATAATGCCTTTTCTATATCTATAGAAGATAATGTTAACTGAATAAAAGTAGGATGTATGTACTTTATGTTTGTTGCTACATGTTGGAAAAATTTATGCTAAAACATCTTGAATAAATAATGCCTTAATATCATCAAAACTTGCATTGTAAGGCAGGGAAAGATAATGTTGCACCTCTACAAAATGGATGAATAAGATCACATAAATATCATTGTATGCTTTTTCTGTAAAGGTAATTGTCAATAAGGTCAAAGAACAGAAGAGATTGCAGTGATTTAATACAAAGTAGAATACTTTTACTCATATATTATTATGTTAGTCTGTCAGCTTTTCATTGGGTAAAACACTTGGATATACGTAAGAAAAGATAAAAGAAGAGAAAGGAAGAGACAGCATTTGGTCATATCATACCATCACCAAAATCTAATTTTTTAGAGTCAGAATGACACTAAAATCCCTAAGAGATCCCTAAGAGGATACCCCTTACCATCTAAACTGCAATAGCATAATAAAAAATTATATAGTTACTAGCTTCAGTTGCCAAAGCTAGTTTGTAAATGGTAAATTTGAGACCTGGACTGAAATGAATTCTGATGATAAGAATGTTGATAGCTCCACTAACTCAACTCCTTTCACAAACAACTTGATTTTACACACACACATACACACACACACACACACACCAGTTGCAAAAATGCTATCATAAGGTCTAAATGAAATTGATGGAAGGGGAACTTCCTTTACTTTTTCTCTGTGTCATAAACCATGTCATGATGATGAAAGTACATGGATTAGTCAACATACTTTGCCTCTCTTGGTGCAGAAAAATTTGCTTAAAATACGTGTCTGATCTCTAGTTTTCATTCTGTGATAATTTATTTATATTTATTTGTTGCTACTGTTGTGTGAAGACTCATCTTAAAGCTGTAGAAGGATGATACTATGCCTTTACATTGTTTTCATCTCCAATTTTAGTTCCTTATGGTTCCTGGTATAATCATGTAAAATCTTGGTGGGAAAAGAGAAAGAATCCACATGTGCTATTTCTTTTCTATGAAGACATGCAGGAGGTAAGAAACTGAAAATGTGTGGGCAATGTAGTAATTTCTAAAATGTTAGCATTTGCCAACATTCTAGATCCAAAAATCTTCCTTCAAAGAAATGATGCAGCCACATCCAAAAGTTACAACAATCCAGATACTTTAGCACAGATTTGGAGATAGTAAATGAAAATCTCAGGTGAATGAATACATTTAAACCCAAGTCTCAAAAAATTACCAAAGATAAAATTTGAAGGAACTTGAGTTCATAAAACAAATAAATAAATCATCCACAACAAACACACACACACACATAGACACATACACACAAGGAATCACAACGGGCAAGAAGAGTCAACTGGACTCCAAATTTATAGATGTTGGAATTATCTGATAAAGTCTATAAAATAACTATGCTTAATCTGTTTAAAGAAACAAAGAAAAATTTAAAAATTTTACAAAGAAACAAGATCTTACTAAAGTTGTCAAGGCAGATTTGAAAAAATTAGCAAAATAGAATTTCTAAAATAATGAGTAAATTAAAATTAGAAAATCAAGAGATGGTTACATAACACGCAAGACATGGTTAAATAGTGAATTAGTGATGTAGAAGATGGAGCTGAGGAAATTCCATACAATGTACCATGTGAGATAAATAGACCATTTGAAAAGAGAGTAACGGATATGTAGGATAAAGTGAAAAAGTCCCACATATATCAACTCAAACTTCCAGAAGGAAAGAGTAAAGAGAATGCTGCAATAGCAATATGCAAAAGTATAATGGCCTCAAAATTTCCTTATGATCTAGTTTTTCTCTGGTTTCATTAATTATCAGTAATCCAAAATAAAAATCACTATGAGATGTCATTTCATACTCAGCAGACTGACAACAATGTAAGTCTGAATATAATAAATGTTAGTCTGGATAGGCATCAGGGAGAAGTAACACACTGCTGACAGGAGAGTAAAAATACAAATACTATGGAAACAACTTGCCATTATCTAGGAAAGGCAAACATGCATATAACTTAAGACCCAGAAATTCCACTAGTAGGTATACACTCTTGAGAAAGTCTGGCTTGTGTACATTATATTATATGTACAACAGTCTTCATAACAGCATTATCTATAACCATAAAAATTGGAAACAACCCAAATATACATAGACTCAAGAATCAATATATGATGTATATTATTGTTACACAAATATAATACAGTAATGAAAAGGATTAAAGTTCAAATATACACATCAATTGGATAAAACCAAACCATATATTTTCTAGGGATACATGCATAAGTTTGAAAACTATAAAGTAAAGCACATGATTGATTAGATCAATTTCGGGATAGCAGGGTTTTGATATTGCTGTTGTTGTTGTCTAGGGGAATGGGAATGGACAGTGAAAGAAATGCAGTTGGAAACTTGCCAGTGGGAGAAATCAACAAATTTTGAATGTTCTATTCCATAAGGTAGATAGTAGGTAATTGGTGCTGTGCTCATTTTATTCTTTAAAGCACATATTTACACATATCAAATAATATTTTTAACAGGTAGCCAAAATACTGGTTCTCTTCACCAAGAGATGAGAAATCTCCTCTCTATTCTTATTCTTTATTAGCACCAAGAAAGCAATCAATATCCGTGTCTTGTTCACATTTTTGCACAATTATAAAAATCCATGTTGCAGTAATTCTAAAGTTATTTTGATGAGGACATATTTAAAATAAATGTATTAATAATATTTTAGAAATTAAATTATAATTTCTTTATAAAATTTAACACTAGAAGAAATTTGAAAGATTAGCAGCCATGATCTGTAGTTTATTATACTATCTAACATTGTGTTCTGTAACTAGAATACTTAAGACAGTAAATTTAAAAGGTACAAAAACAAAATTTATTAGTTAATTTAACCAATTCAGACCCCCAGATTTCCATGGCCATTTCTTCCTTATTTTGGTCAATAATGGCCATGTTCAAGTTACCTCTATATTTGAATCAATAAGAACCCTAAGCATGAATAAATTAATTTTTTCTTGTTTCTACAATGTATCAAGTAGAAAGAGAATAAGATATTAATATTGTATGTAGGAGGATGTCATCACCATGGTGGTATGAGAGGATCCTTTTGTCTCTAGCCTTCAATCTGTAATAAAACATCCATAAACCCATCAAAGGCTACATTGCATAACACACTAGGATACCAGAAAGATCCAAACATTGATACATACAAAGGCAGGTGAATTGGAGAACATAGAGGAGGCTAAATGGGGAAAAAGCAGATGCAGAGCCCAGGATCTTGGATCACTGGCAGTAGTGACTGAGCCAGCTACTCCTAGCCCTGGATAACTTGGTGGGGAGCAGCAGAGGCATGTGTGTGACTCCAGCCAGCCAGCTTCACAACAGTGGGAAGCAGAACAACAGAGGGGGCAGAGCCCTATGAACAAAGACCCTACCCTTCGCTAGAAGCCTGGTAGCAACAGTGGGGTGCACACAGGACTCCTACATCCCAACCTCAGCTAGCACCTTGTGACCACAAGCTAAGGAGCAAAAGCTGAGATGGTGCCCTGCCTAGGAGGCTCCCTCCCCACCACTCCCTGCCCCCACCAGGGCTGTGGAGCTTCTGAACCAGATGATCCCAGATACTGCTGAAGCATTAGCCATCCCTGAGCCCCAGCAGCAAAGCCAGCAACTGCAGCAACACCAGCAACAGCAAGGCATCAGTGACCCCAGAAGCCTAGGTGCCCAGGAGGAGAGTACTGGCTACACCCCAAATAGAGGCTGTGCAGGGTGGAATATGCAAATCCTCAGATATAGCCAGAGGCAGCTCAGGTAAGAGAAACCAAAAACTATCACAATAGTACCACCCACTGAAAAACAAAAGAAAGGCTTCTAATCTCCACGCAGTTGAAAAGTTTGAATAAAAAAAACTATACCTAAATAGAAGACATGTTTGCTACAGCAAATACGCCCACAGAGGAATAACTCAGCAAGCACCACAAAATGCCACAAAACCATGGCATTATAGAAAGAAAACATGCTCCAGAGACCAAGCATAAGGTCATGGAAGATTATAATATAACTGATAAAGAATTCAAAATAGCTGTCATAAAGAAACTCAATAAGCTACAAGAAAACTCAGAGAGGCAGTTCAATGAACTCAGGAATAAAATTAATGCACAAAAGAAATACTTTACCTAAGAGATTGAAATTTTCAAAAAGAAACATTCTTGAGCTGTAGAACTCAATAAATGAGATGAAGAATGCATTAGAAAGCATTGGAAATAGAGCAGATCATTTGGAAGAGAGAATTAGTGAGTTTGAAGACAGAAACCTAGAAATGATATAGGTAGAAGAGGAGAGAGAGCTAAGGTTTTTAAAAGCATGTAGCATTTCTACAAAAGTTATCTGGCTAAGGAGATGAAAGACTTGTATACTGAAAACTATAAGACATTGTTGAAAGAAATCAAAGCAGTCACAAACAAATGAAAAGGTATTCCATGCTTATACACTGGAAGAATTAACATAGTGAAAATCTCCATATTACTTAAAGCAATCTGGAGATTCATTTCAATCTCTATGAAAGTCCCCATGACAGTTTTCATGGAAAAGAACAAAGATCCTAATACTTATAGGAACCACAAAGACCCCGAATAGTGAAAGAAATTCAAAGAAAAAAAGAACAAAATTGAGGTATCATACTCTCTGATTTCAAAATACACTACACAGCTATAGTAAACAAAATATCATGGTGCTGGCAGAAAAAACAGACACACATATCAAATGAAGAAAATTGAGAGCCCAGAAATAAACCCTCACATTTTCTGGCAGGTAGTTTTTGACAAAGGAGCCAAGAATATGCAATGGAGAAAGGAAATTCTCAACAAATGGTGCTGGGAAAACTGGACAGGCACATGCAAATAAATGAAATTAGACCACTATCTTATAACATACACAAAAATTAATTAAAAATGGGTTAAAGACTTGAACGTAAGACCTGAACCCTAAAACTTGTAGAAGAAAACATAGGTAGCATGCACTTTAACATTGGTCTTAGAAGTATTTTTTAAATATATCTCCTCAGGCAAGGGAAAAAAGAGAAAAAGAAACAAATGAGATTAATTCAAACTCAAAAGCTTCTACACAGCAAAGGAAACCATCAACAAAACAAAGAGACAACCTACCAATTGAGAGAAGATATTTGCAAATCATATTTCCAATAAGAAGTTAATATTCAAAATATACAAAGAATTCAACAACAAAAAACAAACAACCCAATTAAAAAATAGGCATAGGATCTGAACAGATGTTTTCCAAAGAAGACATATAGATGACCAAAAGGCACATGAAAAGATGTTCAACATCACTAATTACCAGGGAAATGCAAATCAAAACCACAATGAGATATCATCTCACACCTGTCAGAATGGCTATTGTTAAAAAGACAAGAAATAGCAAGTGTTGGAGAGGATGTGGAGAAAAAGGAATCCTTGTACACTGCTGATGGGAATATGAATTGGTGCAGCCACTATGGAAAATGGTATGGAGATTCCTCAAAAAATTAAAAATAGAAATACCATATGATCCTGCTATTCCACTTTTGGATATTTATTCAAAGAACATGAAAACACTAGTTTAAAAAGATATATGCACCCCCTTGTTCATTGCAGCATTATTCACAATAGCCAAGACTTGGAAACAACATAAGTACCCATTGATGGAAGTGGACGACGATGAAGTGATAGAATACTACTCAGCCGTAAGAAAGATGAATCTTGTCATTTAAGCCAACATGACAACATGGATTGACCCTGAGGGTATTATGCTAACAAAAATAAGTCAGACAGAAAAAGACATATACCACGTGACTTCACTCATATGTGAAAGATAAACAAAAATTAAACACATATTACAGAAATCAGATTGGTGGTTGACAGGGGGAAGGGGAGGTGGGGGGGAGGGCCAAAGGGGTAAAGGGGCATATGTATACAGTGACGGATGGCAACTAGACTTTTGATAGGGAATACAATGTAGTCTATACAGAAGGTGAAATTTAATGATGTACCTTGAAATTTATGTAATGTTATAATATTATCTCAATAAAAAATTATATGTAGACACATGCTCATTTTTTGTGGATGACAGACAAGTAAATTAAAAACATTATGAGAATAATGGTACAGTATATTTATACGGAAATTTAAGGGAACAAATATAGGGTCATCTAACTCAAATTAGAATAGTCAAGGAAATCATCCCAAAAAGGGTAATATTTAAGCTGAAGTCTGAAAGACAAGCTATAATTTGTTGGCTAGAGAATTTGAGAACAGCGTTTTATGTAGAGGGAACAAAACATCAGAATAAGCATTTTATTCTGTTTTGCAAATGGTTGCATTGAGTGATTTAGCTGGATAACAGGGTACGCTATTAAAGTGACATAGAGATGAAGATGTTTGTAGCTATGGTTCTTATACATCTGATGTTCCATGTTGAGTATTTCCTTTTTCTCACCTTTTCTTAATCTTTCTGATTCCTTTGCTTCTCACTAGTTACACCACTAGATTAGGAGAAAAGTGAAAGCTCCTGCATATTTTCAACCCAAAACTTGATCTGTCACAGGATACTGTAGTCTTTGAAAGTGTATATTTATATTCGTAGATTATAAGTATTTTGTAAACATCACCTCGTTTAGTGTTCTAACTATCACTGAAGTATTTTTTTTTTTTTTTGCTGAGGAAGATTTGTCCTGGGCTAACATACATTGCCAATCTTCCTCTTTTTGTATGTGAGCCACTGTCACAGGATGGCCAGTGACAGACAAGTGGTATAGGTCCGCATCTGGGAACTGAACCTGGGCTGCTGAAGCAGAGCATGCCAAACTTAAATACTAGGCCACTGGGACTGGCCCTGAAGTATCTTTTATGTCCATTTAATGGATGAGGAAAATTATGCTTGGAGAGGTTAAAAAAAATACCACTTCCCCAAGAGGTGTTTTTCCTCATTAGAAGCCTAATTCCAATATCAGTGGGAAAAAAAGAAAGGTTTTCTCTCTCTCTCTTTTTTTACATCCCAGTACTAATATATTCAATTTTAGTAACTGAGTTTTCAAAATGTTTTTCTCCCTAGGATATCAGAAAAGAGGTGATAAAATTGATGCAGTTTCTGGGAAGGAAGCCATCAGAGGAGCTTGTGGACAAGATTGTACAACATATTTCATTCCAGGAGATGAAGAACAATCCATCAACCAATTACACAATTCTACCAGATGAAGTAATGAACCAAAAAATATCTCCCTTCATGAGAAAGGGTGAGATAGTCATGCTATTTGCCTTTATTGTTACAGTTATAGGGAAAAATCTTTTGAGATCTATTCATGCCTGTGGACCCAGCTTGTTTTCTTCAGAGCTGTTTCACATTTGGGCACTCTCTTTATTAAGTTACAGTTCTGCAAAGGCATAGAACATTAGTACCACTACTAATGCTAATAATAAATTGCTATTATTTGTTGATTATTTAATATATGTGGCACATTATATTAAGAATGACCAGCATCCACCGCAACCTCAGCACCAGCACTAATACCACACTCTACTAGCTACCATTTACTAAGCCTCTGTGCCTTGGTGCTGCACCATGTACATTCTATAAAAATACATAATTTTTAAATTCTATTTAAATTCTTATCAGAGAATCAGGAGAAAGTTCCTATTATTACCTCATTTTGAGATGAGGAAACGAGCTTAGAACAATTAGCTTTTTCTTGACCAAATGGCAGACATTTTTCAAAACTAAGTGACAAATGTTTCAACTCATCAAATTGTACACATTAAATATGCACAGTAGTTTGTATATCAATTATATCTCAATAAAACTGTTAAAAAAAGACTAAGTTTCAAAGCCCTTAGTGGCAAATACAGGTCTGTTGAGCAAAAATATCAAAGTACAATGAGGTGATGTTCTATTAGGAGGAGGCATCATCTGATAAGCTTTAGTTAGTTTATAAATCCAAAGGCATGGAGGATATGCAGAGTATTGGGACATCCAGGCTTACTGATATGTGAAGCAGAGATAGAACTAAGAAACTTTCTTTGAACCAAATTGTCAGTGAGAGGGTCAGGGATTTTTAAAATAATAGTAACAAACCTGACACTGGGCAAAAACAGGGAGCCCCTGAAAAGAGAGTTAACATGCAGATTATATTTTAGTTATTTACTCCTCAGAGTACCTCAGTCTCCTTTTCCATAATGTCCACATGTATTTTTAAGATAAAATCAAGAACTTGAAATAATTATGCTTGTAAAGGGCTGCTTACTGCTATATCCTCAGACTCTATCTGATCCTCAGCACATACATTTTCTATCTTTTGCATTTTGGGCTTTTTCATCGGGAAAGTTTAGAGCTCCTTGAACTAAGGGAGGCAAGTGAACTACTGACTAATTTAAAATACAGGGTGACCACCTTCTGACGAGGGGAGGGTTGA
The DNA here is from genome assembly GCF_057802395.1 of Ceratotherium simum simum. NCBI lineage: Eukaryota > Metazoa > Chordata > Mammalia > Perissodactyla > Rhinocerotidae > Ceratotherium > Ceratotherium simum. The sequence continues at coordinate 56,485,397 of NC_141907.1, read as the reverse complement.
ATGTGATGGAAAGCAAAAGAGAAGGGCCTGCTAGACTATCCTATTAGCACAGGCGGGAAACACTGAGGAGCTTCTCTGTCAGTGGCAGCAGAAATGGAAGGAGGCAATGGATTTGAAGGAAGTCTGAGTATGTATAAAGAATTACATGTTGTAGTTGAGGAATAACCTCCGAGTTTATGCCTCGGATACCCAGTGTTGCATAGCCAGGTTATGGAAAAGTTCACAAAGAAAACACAATTTGGTGGGGAAGAAAACAAATTTATTTTTGAACTAGTTGAATTTGAGGTACTTGGATGGAATTCAGGTGGCAATGTCATGTAGGCAGTTGGATATGGAGGCATAAGTCTGGATTTAAGTGTTATCAGCATGAAGATGATATTTAATGTCTTGGAAGTGGGTAAAACATGGATCTCATCTTAAGAGCCCCAACAATTCAGAGGAAATTGGAGAAAAAAAATAAGTGAAGTATCATAAGAGGGAAGAGTTAGAGAAAGAAATTTGCAGTTGTTTTGTTTTCTTTTTTCTTTATCAGGACAAATCCTTTGTGAGCTCAAACATATATTATTTATGGTAAGAATTTTATTTCTATAATTGAGGAGTACAAGAATACAATTTAATTAGGTTAATGAAAGTGATAAATATTAGAAAACTTCATGATTCTGGTTGGAAGACATAATACGTACTGTTTTTTCTCTTCTGTTACAGGGATTGTAGGAGACTGGAAGAATCACTTTACAGTAGCCCTGAATGAGAAATTCGACATGCACTATGAGGAGGAAATGAAGGGATCTACACTGAAATTACAAACAGAGATATAAAAAGAGACTTCTTAACATATCTGAGATTAAAGCTTTCTTCTCACATTCCTCACGTTTTTAAAATTTAAGATTGGTAGAGAAGAAGTCATGTGAAGAATTATGGTCAAGTTCACGTGGTTTTTGAGGTGTTCATATAAAAAAACAAGAATATATTCCTGCTATTATCTTTTTTCTTTTGTTTCTTTCTTTTTCTTTTTTTTTTTCCAAATATTACATGAATTGGGGGCCGGCCCCACAGCGTAGTGGTTAAGTTCGCGCACTCTGCTTCGGCGGCCTGGGGTTTGCAAGTTTGGATCCCAGGCGCGGACCGACGCACAACTTATCAAGCCATGCTGTAGTGGCATCCTATATACAACAAATAGAGGAAGATGGGCACAGATGTTAGCTCAGAGCTAATCTTCCTCAGCAAAAAGAAGAGGATTGGCAAGGGATGTTAGCTCAGAGCCAGTCTTCCTCTCACACACACACACACACAAAAACAAATATTGCACGAATCTATAACGATGTAGAAACACACAGATAGTTCAAGTTGTTTGAGTTTCATTAAAAATAACCAAGCATTTCATATTCTTTATTTTTGTGGTTACTTTTCTCCATTTATTAGTACATCTAATATATACATATACCTATGTATACACATATGAATAAATATGTTTATAAATAACTGTATATGGACTTAGAAAAACTTGGAAGAAAGAACTAAAGAATAAATAAATTTGGTGGTATAACTATACCTATGATTTCCTTCCTTATTTTCTTTCACTTTCTGCAAAGTGGCTATATTGGAATTTACCTTAGTCTAATGTAAATTTTGAGCATAAAAGAACTGATTTCCAGATGTCTATAAATAATCTCTATATAGATTACTTTACATTATATAATGCCTATAAATAATGAGTGTAATTTATGCTTGAATGTCTTTGGCAAATTTGAAGTATTTATGCTTTAGAGTTCTTTCTTTCCTATATACAATGTAATGAATGTAAGCTCTGTAAACTAAAGTTTTTAGAATATAATATTTGCCAGTAAAAAACAAAAACAAAAGTAAAAGAAGAATTATTATTTTTTATTTACACAATGTTGTTTTAGCTTATGTCTTCAATTTTTCTGTATTCTATTTTTGGTTTTCCTTGTACACTATGTTTACTGTAACAGTCAATGCTTCCTTTCTCTAAATCAGAAGACACACAGGATCATGAAAAGTTCACTACAGTCTTAGTAGAGTATTACGTCTTTAATTCCTAAACTAAAAGGTCAAATCTAGGGAGAAATTGATGTGATTTGTTTTCATACTCTTTGGAGAAAAGTCTAGGGATTTCTCAGCACCCTGTTCAATAATTATAATTTTTCAGAATCAAAGCTATTGTTTTAAAAAAAGTGTTACGTAGTTAAGCATTATACAAAAATTGGAGAGTCTTGAAAACAGTGGAGATTTTCTTGGGGTGGGGCTGGGAAGTAGAATCTCAGTCTCTGAAGGTAACAGTTGTTACTTATTTTTTAAACACCCATTTGCCATGATTTTTTCATTTAACATTATAGCGTATAAAAATAGCTTTTTAATTTTATACTTTGTAAAATTCATCGTTGATGTTGCTCACATATAACTAAACAAGAATAAACTCATGTATCTTTCTGACTTTAGTTCTTAGTAAACCATCATTTTCAAAGTTGACCTGATTGAAATTCAGACCAATCACTTTTCCCCACAGCTTTTCCAGATATTTCTGTAACTTCCTTGGAGAAAGAAGGGGGCTGTGATCTGGCTTAAAATTCAAATACAATTTCAAACCCTCTGTGATTCTTTGGCATCTTTCCGAGCTGGGCTTAAGTCTGTGTGGGCTGGAGGCAATGAGGGCCTTGGACAGCAACATATGGTGGGGTACGCAGGGGTAGCCACCATAGCTTTGATTCTGTGCTTCCAGGAAAGCTAAAGATTTCTGCTTACCTTAGTGTTTAAGGTTTGCCAATAATTAGTTCTCTAGAACAACGCCTTTAGGCGTTGTAAGTAATAAAGGCTTATTTACTTACTGATTAATGAATACCATGTTAAGACTAGGAAGTGCTCAGTAAGCATTTATTTATGAGGGTTGTAATTGCACAGACTTTGAACCATGCAATAGAGTTTCTTTATATGACTAAAATACCTGAGAAATCAATTTGGGCAACAAAATAAATAAATAGTATTAGACTATAAACCTATAGTATAAAATAAATATCCATGAATCCAGGCTGATGAAAATTAATGCTTGAATAAATTATGAAGTGGGAAGAATATATAAATATCCTATACAGAAGAAATCCAAGTAACTATGTATAACTCCTCATTCCATCCCTTAAGTGTGGGATTCACATAGTGCCTTCCATCTAAAGAGTATAGAAAGGGTGACAAGTAGGGTGAGGAGGGAAGACTGACTTTACAGTGGAGAAACTTGGCAAACACTATCTTAGCCAGGTGATCACGTTAACATCTTCAGTGATGAGACATGTTGATAGAAAATGCCCTTGGTATCGATGAAAATGGCTCTTGACCTCTCAGGCTTTCTTCCCCAAACCAGTAACCATTGCATAACCATGGAAAAAACATCAAATAAACCCAATGGAAGGACAATCTACAAAATACCTGACCAATGCTCCTCAGTTTTATCAAAAGTCAAAAACTTTTCCCTTCAAAAATAGGGAAAATCTGAGAAACTGTCACAGTCAAGAGGGGTCTAAAGAGACGTGACTCCTCAGTGTAATGTGACACCCTGGATGTGATCTTTCGACAGAAAGAGGAACTAGGTAAAAACTCATAGAATTCTAATAAAGTATGGACTTTAATTAATAATAATGTGTCAACACTGGTTCGCTAGTATGTAACAAATGTACCATGGGAGTGTAAGATGTTAAAAATAGGGGAAAATGGATGCTAAACATACAGAAACTCTTTGTAATATTCTTGCAATGATTTTTTTTCTGTAAAGGGCTAGAGTAAATATTTCTAACTTTGCAGATGATACGGTCACTGTTGCAACTATTCTACTCTGTCATTGTAGCTTGAAAGCAGCCACAGAAAACAATACATAAATTAATGAGTGTGTTACTTTGTTAAAGTAAAATTTTATTTATAAAAACAAATGGAAATGCAGATTTGGCCTGAGGGTTGTAGTTTGCCAGTCCCTCCTCTAGATACTAATATTTCTTTCTCCCAGTTTTTAGAAATGTAGAGTTGTCTTCCATTTTTAGAAAGGCTAAGAATGCTCCAAAAGGTATATTTTATCCAGAACTTAATTATTCTTTGTTGGTTGTCTTTCAGAATATCTAGACAGCCACATTGCTAGAAGCAAGTGTCTTATAGCTTATACCAAGTGTCTCCTATAGGATACAAGCATTGGAAGTCAAAATCTTCATCTAGGGTTAATCTGTACCCGAAATGAAACATCACACTTTTTAATACAAGTACTAGAGTTAGAATGGGTACTACAGGGATTTGCTACCCCTTTTAACCACAAATAAAAGAAAAATAACTCCTTCACCACCACCACCAAATGTGTATCTCTTTCCTTCAATTCTGAATTTTCTCTTACCATGGATGAACATCTTTGGTTATCTGTGGAATGCCAACCTCTCTACATGTGCGCTGAATTCTTCTACTGTCGTCCACCCCAGCCATTGATACTTCTCTTCTGTATCCTCATCATTTTTTCTTCCTGTGTGATCAATTCCCATCAGCATATATGTTGTGATATCTCACAACTTAAAACTAAACAAAACAAAAAAATCTTTGTGTCAAATCTCCTCCAGATATTCCTAAATTTTCTCTGTTCCTCTGTACGTCAGAAATCATTCAAGACTTGTCTATACTCACTGTATCTGGTTTTTCACTTTACTCTTCTCCTACTGTACCCTTTCCTGAATTAGTTTTAATAAATTATGTCATTAAATATGTATAAACACAAGAACATATATATTCATACACACAAAAGTATGTGTATACAGGTGGGCTGGCCCGGTGGTGAAAGTGGTTAAGTGCGCACTCCCCACTTCAGTGGCCCGGGGTCCGCAGGTTTGGATCCTGGGTGCGCACTGATGCACCGCTTGGTAAGCCATGCTGTAGTGGTGTCCCATATAAAGTAGAGGAAGATGGGCGTGGATGTTAGCTCAGGGCCACTCTTCCTCAAGAAAAAAGGGGAGGATTGTCATTGAATGTTAGCTCAGGGCTCGTCCTCCTCACACACACACAAAAAATATATGTGTATACATACATGATATAAAGAATAAGAACAGAAGGAGCACCACTGTATCACCATCACTCTAAGAAATGGAGCATTATCCATAACAGTACAGAAGTTCTTCTGTACTTCTTCTCATGCCTTTCCCTTTACATATCATGCCCACAAGTAACATAATCACTGTCCTGAATTTTGTATTTATTATTCCCTGGATTTCTTTTATAGCTTAACACCCTTACACATTTACGCATACAGTTTATTGCTCTGATTGGCATGTCTTAATCACATATAAAGATAATAATACCCAATATGTTCTTTTGTGACTTGCTTTTATCTTGGCTCAAAGTTATGTTACTAAAATTTACTTATATTGATATTTGAAGCTATAGAACATTTGCTTGCGCTATGTGTATAAGACTATATTTGTTTATTCATTTTAATGTTGATAGATAGTTGAGTAGCAAATAATTTTCTTTTATAAGCAATGATATTAGGAATGCTCACGTACATGTATTCTGAAGAAAATTCCCAAGAGTTTCTCTACATACAAATCAAATTACTGGATTGTTAGGTCTGTGCATTTTCAATGTTCTTGATATTGCATTTTTTTTCCACATAGATGCTAACACCTATTATTCTCATATTTTTAATATTTGCTGTCTCTTGGGAATAACATTGCATCTCATGGTGATGGTTTTACTTTAAATTCCCCTAATTAGTAATGGCTTACTCCAGAACAGAGGTTGAAGCAGCAAATTATACATAAGACATCACTGGTCTCATGGCAAAGGTAAATGAGATGGCAGGACCACGAGCTCTTAAATCTTTGGTACAGAAGTGACGTGTATCATTTTATTCACATTTTATTAGCCTGAGCTAGTCATATATCCAAGTCTGACGTCAAAAGGATGGGGAAGTATAATCTTTCAGAAGATGAAGCAGGGAATATTTGGTAACAAGATTATAGTCAATTCATGTTGTCTTGTCTTATGTTTGGTTATCCTTTATTATACATTGGAGATTGCATTTGAAAATTTGTTTATAGACATAATTTAAAGGCTGTGATAATGTTTTCTTCCTCCAGAGAAAAATACTCATTTATTTCTGCCGTATACCTAAGGAAACTACTAATAGTTAGAACCACTTAATCAATTTTTAAGGATTAAGATGATTCAAACATTTAAAAAACGATGTTTCCAATTTACCCTAACTTCTTTTTAAATAATAATTTATTATAAAATAATCTCAAACTTAGAGAAGTTATGATAGCCACACAAAATATCCTGTATCTGCTTCACCCATATTTCCCAATTGTTAGCATTTCTCCATATTTGTTCTCTCTCTGTGTGTATATATATATATACACACACAAACATGCATATACATACATATATTCACAATCATTCATTATCATTATTCTTTTTCTGAGCCACTTGAGATCAAGCTGTAGATATAATCATTCTTAAATATACCAGAGTGTATTTCCCCCAAATAAGGGTACCATGTTACATAGCCACAACTATTCAAATCTGAAAATCAACATTGAGGTAATACTGCTATTCAATTTACCTACTACATTCATATCCATCCCAACTATTTCATCAAAGGCTTTTTGTTTTTTCTTTCTCATCCAAGATCTAGTCAGAGATTACATGTTCCATTTAATGGTCATATTGCTTTTGTTTCCTTCAATCTTAACAGTTACTCAGTATTTTCTGTGTCTTGTGACCTCTTCAGTTTTAGAGTACAGACTTTTAATTTCGCAGAATGTCTCTCAACCCTGACCATCTCAACAGTCAGGACATACATTCTAGGCAGGAACAGGACAGAAAAGATGTTGTGGGTCTTTCAGGGCATCATATCAGATGGCATGCAATATTTTCTTGTTCCACCACTGATGGGTGTTGTCAAACTTGATGATTTGGTGAAATCGGTGCCTGCTCCATTTCTCTATCAGTGTTACCTTTCTATCTTTGCAATTAATTAGTATTTTTGGGACATGATCTGAGAATATAATCCACTCCCTTGCATTTAGCATCCATTGATCATTTAGCCTGAATCTTTCACCACTGAAATGGTTGCAAATTCTATCAATATGTTCTATTTCTATCATTCTTAATTTATTAAATGGCATTATATTATAAGAAAGAATTCTTTTCCCCCCTCATTTATTCATTCATATCAATATGAACTCATGGCTTTCTATTTAATTCAAAAACTGTAATATAGCATATCATAATTTATTTTGATACTCAAATTATCCCAGATCTGGCCAGTGGGAGTCTCCTCAAATTGACTCTGTGTTTTTTTGACATTCCCTTATCATCTTTTGAGAACTTCCTTACTTTCTGACTTATCATGTATTTTCCTTGCCTCAGCCCTAGAACCAGCTATTTTTCCAAGACTTTTGAGTTCTTTTAGTGGAAGATAACATTTAGAAATAAAGACCTGGGTACTTTGTGTGCTCATTGTTAGTAGGCTGTCATCGCTGATTCCAGCCATCTTAGTGCACAGCTATCCCACTCTGTTTCTCAATCTCTCTATAGATAGATAGATAGATAGATAGATAGATAGATAGATAGATAGATAGATAATATATGATAGATAAATGGATAGATAGATAGATATGGATAGATAGATATAGATATAGATAGATCTATAGATAAATCTCTATCTATAGATATATATATATATAATTTCTGAGTCTATAAGTATTCATACTATAAAAATACAGGTTTACATCAATACCTACAAATTCCAATCCAAAACCTCAAGGATATTATCTAAACTTCTCATTTTCCAAATTTTTAAATTAGCTTCCTTTAGCCATAATATACTTATTGTTTCCTTAATTCTGCCTCCCCCTCCACATGTAACCAATCTCATGATCATGCTGCTACCTGCTCTGCCTTGCCACCTACTCGACCCCTGCTCTCATTGTCGCTTTCTCATCCCTGAGGCATGTTACTGCCTACTAGACTCCATAACTCTTTAGCCCTTAGTAATGTTACCATTTCCAAGGGAAAGAAAGGGAAAGGAAGAAGAAGAGGAATTTGCACTTACTTCTAAGTTCAATTAAAAACACAGGGGTTAGGGGCCGGCCCTGTGGCCTAGTGGTTAAGTTTGGTGCCCGTCAGCAGCCTGGGTTTGTGGGTTCAGTTCCTGGGCATGGACATACACTACTCATTAGCCAGGCTGTGGTGGCTTCCCATATACAAAATAGAGGAAGATTGACACAAGTGTTGCCTCAGGACAAATCTTCCTCAAGCAAAAAGAGGAAGAATGGCAACAGATGTTAGCTCAGGGCAAATCTTCTTCAGCAAAAACAAAAAAACCCCACAAAAATACAGGAGTTATATAAACCCTTCCCTCCCCCATCACATCTTTTTCTGGGACCTGGAATCCAACTTTTATCTTTCTAAACACAGGGCTCTCAAAAGCTCTGCTCAGCTTCTCAGCCACCTTTCAAGAAATCAGAAAATATATTCATGGGTATAGCAGGGTTCAGTTCTCTACATTTCTGTTTCTTCTGGATTTTAGACTAGTACTTTATAATTCTCTCATTAGTTCACCGATGTACAATAAGCCTAAATAAGCAAAATGAAAAAAGTGATAAAAATTAAAATCAGAAATAAATGAAATTGGAAAGTTATAGGTCACATTAGCATCATGGCAGAGTGGGTTATTCCCTTTGTGTCTCCTCTCTAAGTTACAACCAATCGAATACTCATTGACCAAAAAAGGACTCTCTACACAGCACTTAAGAGATCCATGCATCTATACATCTGAAGGTGTGCAGACTAGACCTCTGAGAGGAAGTGGAAAGAGGGAAACAGCCTCTTCCTCCTCCCCTGGAAGTGGTGATCCATAATGAGGATGCTGACACCTGCTCAGGCACTGTGAACAGAGGCACCAGTGGTAGACATGGCACTCCTGCCTAGCCCCTGTCTCCCCCAGAGGTGGAAGGTGGTGCACGTGTCCAAAGGATTCAGGGCACTGAGTAGAGCTGGTGACCCAGCCCCTTCCCTTTCCCCTGGCAGTGGCCCGGTATTTCCAACAGTGAGGACTGTAATCAAAATATGGATTTTCCCAGATGGGGCAGGGTGCCCTGACCTGAGTTTTTAAAATGCATCAGCTCACAACAGTGACCAGAGGCTGCACAAGCAAGCAGCAATGACACTCATTCCCTGCTTAACCTCTATCCCTTCAGCAGTGACCAGTAGAACTTGTGACCTGAAGCTTCAATAACCACAGCAGAACCCATGACCCAGTCCCCAGTGGTGGCATCTCTGTTACCGGGCTCTACAAGCTGTGAAGGCTGCATACAAGTCCCTGAGTCCTCAGGCCACCAGCAGTGACAGTGGCACCCATGAACCAAGTGCCCCTGGCAGTAGTGCTGCCAGCAACTCCAGACAACCTGGGAGCAGCTGCACAGGTGGTGCACAGGCAGTAGCATCTGAGCCTGTGAAAAGTCCACAAAGAGCCAATAGTGGGACATGAGGTCCAGGTGACCTCAGAAATAGCAGAAGTGCTCACAGCCTGATAACCCTGGTTGCTACATCTGAGACTACAGCAACATCATAAGAAGCAAGGCATCAGCAACTTTAGAGGCACAAGCATCATAAAGAGGGCACTGATGATGCTTCTAGTAGAGGCAGTGGAGGGTGGAAAGTGCAGGCTCTCAGATACTACCAGAAGCAGCTCAGAAACAAAGTAATCAAAGCCTTACCCAAATAAGAATGGTGGTTTCTACCACAAACGTGATGGCAGAGGATCAACTAATCAAATACCACGAAAAACTACAGTAACATGATAGAACAGAAAAAAAAACATGACTCTCCAAAACCAAACTTGAAGTCACAGAAGATTGCAATCCAATTGAAGATAATTCAAAAAAGTTGTCAGGAAGAAACTCAATGAGTTACGAGAAAACTCAGAAAGACAATTCGATGAATTCACGAATAAAATTAATGAACAGAAGGAGTACTTCACCAAAGAGATTGAAACTCTAAAACAAAACAAAACAAAACAGAAATACTGGAGATGAAGAACACAATTAATGAGATTAAAAATAAAGTGGAAAACACTAAAAATATAGTAGACTGTGTGGAAGAGAGAATTAGTGAACTCAAGGATTGGAACCTAGAATTAATTCAGGTGGAAGATGAAACAGAAAGATTTTTAAAAAAATGAAGAAATTCTATGAGAAATATCTGACTCATTTAGGAAAAGTAACATGAGAATAATAGGTATCCCAGAAGGAGAAGAGAGGGAGAAATAAGCAGAGAGCTTATTCAAAGAAATAATAGCAAAGAAATTCTGAAACCTGGGGAAGGAACTGGATGTACAAGAACATGAAGCTAATAGAACTTCTAACTTTCTCAAGGGGAAAAGACTTTCTCCAAGGCATATAATATTAAAATTGTCAAAGCACAATGACAAAGAAGGAAAATTAAGGGAAGCCAGAGAAAAGAAAATAACCTGCAAAGAACCTGCATCAGGTTTTCAGCCGATTTCTCAACAGAAACTCTACAGGCTAGGAGAGAGTAGAATAATATATTCAAAATATTGAAAGACAAAAACTGTCAGCCAAGAATACTTTGTCCAGCAAAGTTATCTTTCAGATATGAAGGAGAAATAAAAACTTTCCCAAACAAAAAAAAAGCTGAGGGAGTTCATTGCCACTAGATCTGCCTTATGAGAAATGTTGAAAGAGGCCTTCTACCTGAAATAAAAAGGTAAAGGTTTACAAATATTTGAGCAAAGTGATAAGTAGACAGAATCAGAAAATTGCAACTCTGTATCAGACTAGATTAGTAAACACTTAATTATAACATGAAAGCTAAAGGTAAAGAAAATGTCAAAAATAACTATGACCACTTCAATTTCATCACAAACTAACAACAAAAATAATAATTTGTGACAAAGAAAATATAGAAAGGGAAGGGGAAAAGGATTGAACCCGCTTAGGCTAATGGAGATAAGACACTATCTGCAGCAAAAGGACTATCTCGTCAATGAGATCTTTTATAAAAACCTCATGGTAACCAAAAAAAAAATCAAAGCAGAGTCACAAATCATAAATAAAGAGAAAACTGAGGAAAACATCACAGAAAACCACCAAACTGAAATTGCAGACAGAAATACAAGTAAAAAGAAACAATGGAAATTTAGAAAAACCAGAAAACAAAAGATAAAATGGCAGTTTTATGACCTCATATGTCAATAATAACTCTAAATGTGTATGGATTGAATTCACCAATCAAAAGACACATAGTGGCTGGATGGATTAAAAAAAGACACACCAATATTTACTGCCTCCAAAAGACACATTTGAGCTTTAAAGACAAACAGGCTCATAGTGAAGGGATGGCAGATGATACTCCAAGCAAATGGCAACCAAAAAGAAAGTGGATATAGTTATACTTATATGAAACAAAACAGACTTCAAGACAAAAAAGATAAGAGAGAAAAAGATGGACTTTATATGATTAAAGGTACATTCCACTAAGAAGACATAACACTTATTAATATACATGCACCTAATATAGGAACACCAAAGTATATAAAGCAACTATTAACAGACGTAAAGGGAGAAAACAACAGCAACACAATACTACTAGGGGCCTTTAACACCCCACTTACATCAATGGACATATCATTCAGACAGAAAGTCAACAAGGAAACAGTGGCCTTAAGTGAAACACTAGACCAGATGGACTTAATACATATGCATATAGATAGATCATTCCACCCAAAAGCAGCAGAATACACATTCTTCTCAAGTGCACATGGAACATTCTCACATATAAATGATATGTTGAGAAACAAAACAAGACTCAATAAATTTAAGAAGATTGAAATCATGTCAAGCATATTTTCTCACCACAATGGTATGAAACCAGAAATCAATTACAAGAAGAAAGCTGGACAACTCACAAATACATGGTGACTAAACAATATGCTACTGAACAACTATTTGATCAATGCAGAAATCAAAAGAGAAATAAAAAAATACCTAGAGACAAATGAACATGAAAACATAAAATACCAAAACTTATGGGATGCAGCAAAAGTGGTACTAAGAAGGAAGTTTATAGTAATACAAGCTTACCTCAAGTAACAAGAAAAATCTCAAATAAATAATCTAAAACTATACCTAAAAGAACTAGAAAAAGAAGAACAAACAAAGCTCAGAGTCAGTAGAAGGAAGGAAATAATAAAAATCAGAGCAGAAATAAAAAAATAGAGACTAAAAAATCAATAGAAAGGGTCAATGAAACTAAGAGCTGGTTTTTTGAAAAATATAAACAAAATTGAGCAACCCTTAGCCATATTCATAAAGAAAAAAAGAGAGAAGTTTCAAATAAATAAAACTGGGAACAAAAGAGGAGAAATTACAATGAATACCACAGAAATACAAAAGATTATAAGAGAATATGATGAAAAGCTGTATGCTAACAAATGGGATAATCTAGAAGAAATGGATATATTCTTAGAATCATGCAACTTCCCAATGCTGAATCAAGAAGAAATAGAGAATCTGAATAGACCACTCACAAGTAAAGAGATTGAAATAGTAATCAAAACCTCCCAAAAACAAAAGTCCATGACCAGACGGGTTCTCTAGTGAATTCTACTAAACATTCAAAGAAGGTTTAATACCAATCCTTCTCAAATTCTTCCAAAAATTTTGAGAGGACCGATGCTTCCTAACATTACCTCAGACAAAATCAGACAAGGACAACCCAAAAAAGGAAAATTACAGGCCAATATTGTGATGAACAGAGATGCAAATATCCTCAACAAAATATTAGCAAATCAAATACAACAATACATTAAAAGGATCATACACCATGATCAAGTGGGCTTTATTCCAGGGATGCAAGGATGGTTCATTGCATTACATTGATGAATCGACAATTCAATCAATGTAATACACCACGTTAACAAAATGAAGAATAAAAATCACATGATCATCTCAATAGACACACAGAAAGCATTTGACAAGATCTAACACCCATTTATAATAGAAACTCCCAATAAAATGGGTATAGAAGGAAGTACCCCAATATAATAAAGGCAATGTGGGAGAAACTGACAGCCAATGTCATACTCCATGGTGAAAAACTGAAAGCTATTCCTCTAAGAATAGGAGCAAGACAAGAATGCCCACTCTTGTCACTCTTATTCAACATAGTATTTGAAGTCCTAGCCAGAGAAACTAGGCAAAAATAATAAATAAATAAATGTCACCCAAATTGGAAAGGAAGAAGTAAAACTGTCACTATTTGTGGATGACATGATTCTATATATAGAAAACCCTAAAGAATCCACAAAATATCTATTAGAAATAATTTTAAAATATGCGAATTTTCAGGACACAAAATCAACATACAAAAATCAGTTGCATTTCTATACACTAATAATGAATTAGCAGAAAGAGAAATCAAGAATACAATCCCATTTACAATCGCAATGAAAAGAATAAAATACCCAGGAATAAATTTAACCAAAGAGGTGAAGGATGTATACACTGAAAACTATAGGACATTATTGAAAGAAATTGAAGAAGATATAAAGAAATAGATATTCTGTGCTCGTGAATCAGAAGAATAAACATAATTAAAATGTCCAAATTACCTAAAGCAATTTACAGATTCAATGCAATCCCATTCAGAATGCCAATGACATTTTTCACAGAAATAGAACAAGGAATCCTAAAATTTACACGGAAGAGAAGATCTTGAATAGCCAAAGCAATCCTGAGAAAAAAGAAAAAAGTTGGAGGTATCACATTCCCTGATTCCAAAATATACTACAAAGCTATAGTAATCAAAATGGCACAGGCTGGACAGAATAACAAACAGATCAATGGAACAGAATTGAAAGTCCAGAAATAAAACCACACATCTATGGACAGCTAATCCTTAAAAGGAGCCAAGAACATACAATGGAGAAAGGAAAGTCTCTTCAATAAATGGTGCTGAGAAAACTGGACAGCTACATGCAAAAGAATGAAAGTAGACCCTATCTTACACCATACACAAAAATCAACTCAAAACGGATTAAAAACTTGAATGTATGACCTGAAACCATAAAACTCCTAGAAGAAAACACAAGCAGTACACTTTTTGACAAAGGTCTTAGCAGTATCTTTTTGAATATCATGTCTCCTCAGGCAAGGGAAATAAAAAAAAAATAAAAACATGGGACCACTTAAAACTAAAAAGCTTCTACACAGAAAAGGAAACCATCAACAAAATGAAAAGACAACACACCAACTGGGAGAAAATATTTACAAATCATATATCCAATAAGGGATTAATTTCCAAAATATATAAAGAACTCATACAACTCAACAACAAAAAAGGGAACCTGATCTAAAAATGGGCAGAGGATATCGACAAGTATTTTTCCAAAGAAGATATACAGATGGCCAATAGGTGCATGAAAAGATGTTCAACATCACTAATTATTAGGGAAGTGCAATTCAAAACTACAATGAGATATCACATCATGCCTCTCAGAATAGCTATTATTAAAAAGACAAGAAATAACAAGTGTTGGAAAGGACATGGAGAAAAGGGAACCCTTGTACACTGTTGGTGGGAATGCAAACTGGTGCAGCCACTATGGAAAACAGTATGGAGATTTCTCAAAAATTAAAAATAGAAGCACCATCTGATCCACCTATTCCACTTCTGGGTTTTTATCCAAAGAGCATGAAAACACCAATTCAAAAAGATATATACACCCTTGTGTTCATTGCATCATTGTTCACAATAGCGAAGACTTGGAAGCAACCCAAGGGCCCATCAATAGATGAATGGATAAAGAAGATGTGGTATATGTATACACTGGAATACTACTCAACCATAAAAAAGATGAAATCGTGCCATTTGCAACAAATGGATGGACCTTGAAGATAATATGCTAAGCAAAATAAGTCAAACAGAGGACAAATACCCTATGATTTCACTCATATGTGGAAGATAAACAAAAACACATAGATAGGGAGAATGGATTGGTGGCTACCAGAGGGGAAGGGGGTGGGGACAGTGGAAAAGGGGTAAAGGAACACAGATATATGGTGACAGAGGGAAACCAGACTTTGGTAGTGGACACGATGTAGTCTGTATAGAAGCTGAAATATAATAATGTACACCTGAAACTTGCCTAATGTTATAGACAAAGGTAACCTCCCTAAAATAATTTAAAAAAAACTTGGGGGACAACCAATACTGTATCCATACTAAAGCAATATTTTAGAAGTATTATCTGTATTATGTTTAAGTGGATTCAGGGGATAAAACACATCCCTGTTAACTACTATTTCATCATTCTTGAGTATTTACTTCTGATTGTTCTTTCATTTTTCTGGCACATGTTTTCAAGTATTTTATTCAAGATACGTCTTTGCACGTTTGGAAAAAATCTTTCTGGAGATTTCTCCCCAAATGACAACTTGGCTGGATACAGAATCCTTTGTTCACAACTTTTCACTTAAGTGCTTGGTAAATGATGCTACAGTGTTTTCTGCCATTTAGTATTGTAGGGTACAAGTCTGAAGCCAACATCATATTTTCCCCTGGATACTTATAGGATTTAAAAAAATAAATTCTTTTCTCCAAAAATAAAAAAAAAAAGAAAGAAATGAATTGAATACATGAAAATAAGAGAGAAAATTAATGAAACAAAAAGCTAGTTCTTAAAAATAATCAATAAAATTAATAAAATTGATAATTCTCTAGCAAAAATGACAAGGATGAAAACACACAAGATATAAATCACCAATATCAGGAATAAAAACAGGAGACATCACTGCAGTTCGTATAGCCAATAAAAGGATAATAAGGAAATTCTATACACAACTTCATGCTCACAAATTTGACAAATTAGAAAAAAAACAATTAGTTGAAAATCATAAACAATCAAAACTCATAGAAGATGAAATAGATAACCTGAACAGTCCTGTAACTATCCAAAAGTAGAATTTTTCATTAAAATACTTTTGAAAAAGAAATGCCCATTCCTAGATGGCTTCATTGTTGAATTTTATCAAACATTTAAAAAAGAGTTAAGACCAATTTTACACCATCTCTTTCAGGATATGAAAGAGGAGAGAATATTTTCCAACTCATGTTATAAAACCAAAATTACCCTGATACTAAAACCAGACAAAGATAATACAAAAAAAGAAAACCATAGACCAATATCTCTCATGAACTTAGACACAAAAACACTCAACTAAAGTATTAGCAAACTGAATCCAACAATATGTGAAAAGAATTAAACACTATGACCAATTGGAAATTATTTCAGTTGTGTAAGTCTGTTTCAACATTTGAAAATCAATCAGTATAGTTCACCATATTAATAAGCTAAAGAAGAATTATCATATGATCCTATCAATCGATGCAGGAAAATCATTTGGTACAATTCAACACTCACTGATGATAAAACCTCTCAGCAATTTGGGAATAGAGGGTTACTACATCAACTTGACACAGAATATCTGTAAAAAGTCTATACTAGCATCCTAAACGTGAAAGACTGAATCCTTTCACCTTAAAACCAGGAACAAGTCAAGAATGCCTGTTCTTATCACACTTACTAAACCTCGTAGTAGAAATTCTGGCCACCGCAATAAAGTAAGGAAAAGAAACAAAAGGCACAGAGATTGTAAAGGAGGAAACAAAGCTGCCATGTCATGAGTACACTCAGCAGCCCTCTGGACATTTCTTTACGGAAAGGAAATGAAGTCATCTGTCAATGGCTAGAATGAAACTAAGACTGCCTGCCAACAGCCATGCAAATCAAAGATCTTGGAATTTACTTCTCCACTCCTAATTCAAACCGTCAGATGATTGAAACCTCAGTGAGCAATTTGACTGTAACCTTGTGAGAGATGCTAAGCCAGAACTACACTGCTAAGTCATTCCCACATTCCTAACCTTCAGAAACTGCGTGAGAATATAAATATTTGTTGCTTTAAGCTACTACATTTTAGTGTAATTTGTTACTTTATATTATATAATTAATCCAATTTGGAACTGGATATTGCAGATACTAAGTGTATCTTTACAGAGAGTATGAGTCAATTACAAAGAGAAAACTGGTGACATTAAGATGTACAAACGTATCAGACTCCAGCTTGACCAACCAACCAAGGGTAACATTTAATTTGTCTCTCTCCAATCCAAATAAAATTAAATGCATGAAGGCAGGGAATTCATTTCATTCACTGATCAATACAAAAAGCATAGTAGAGAGATTTTGTACGAGTAAGTACTCATTAATATTTGATAAACGGATGAATGAATGTCTTCTCAGGTACATATGTACTTCTCTGTTATTAGCAAGAGTTTAAAAAATATGCCTTACTCATTTACCAAAAAAATGTTGTTTCTTTCATTTATATCAACTCTTAAAACCGCTGAACATTAATTTTAATGAATTATCCACTACTTTTGACCAAATCTCTGAATATTAAGACTAAAGTTGTGTGTAGCAACAGACTTATTGTACACGTTTTATGACAGCTACTTATAGGAAAAACATTAAACCAGTCTCCAATTTAGTGGCTATCTTAGGGAAGTTCTGTGAAAAGCAATCGTGTTAATCAGCTTTACTAAAAAACAAAACAATCTGAAATCTCTTATTACCTACAACAACAAAGGGTTATTCTTTGTTTGTGTTACTTTTAGACTGCCATGCAGTTCCAGGCTTTGGACAGGCTGAGACTCTGATAGATGTGTTTTTCATTCTGGGACCCAGGCTGAAGGAGTAGCCCCTTTGTGGGACATGTTCATTTTCAAGGTATACACAAAAAGAACAATAAATCCATTGTAAAATGTAGTGTCTCTTTCAGCATCATGGGTGTGTTCTCGCTTATGCTCACATTTAGTCGGCCAAAGATATCATAACCAAGTCCAAGTTCATTGGGCAGGAAAGCATACTCCTTTCACTGGCAAAAGTCAGTGAATATTTGCCAACATTAATGTTAACTCCCGCTGTCTTCTATCACCTTTTTATAGCCTTTCCTAATCAGAACTGTTAGCCTCTATCTGATCTCCTGCAGGAAGAATTGCATTATCAAGGGTTCAAGCGCTTCCCAGTTTCACTCTTAACCCCTTGCCACCCCTAAAACTCAGTCAGTTATTCATTCTTTTGTTATGAAAATGTTGAAGTCATCACATAGTACTCACATTAAGGCCTCTAAGATTCCTAAGGTTTGGCCCAAAGTGTCAGAATCATTTAAGATTCCCGGACTATGGAAAAAACATCAAATTGATTCACGCCTTAAAGATTACCCACCATCCATATGCCAAAGCTAGTGTAGTTATGAGAAACTAGAGATCTGTGCTTTGAGACAACTTGCCCTTAGGTTCCGTCTTGTCAGAGCCAGAGTCGTGTTGATGAAATCCACTGATGTGATACCCTCCCTCAAAAACTCGTAGTCTTATGCTATGTATAATCCATCTGTAGACTAAAGCATGACTTTCCATTTATTTCAATCTTGATTTACATCTATTTTTGCTGTGTGGATGGTCACACTAATGAATATATACGTATATGCATACACACACATAGTTTCTGCAAATTTGTAAAATTTATTTCTAGACAATATTTATTTTTAAAACATACCCCTGGCTGGCCCCGTGGCTCAGTGGTTAAGTGCGCACGCTCAGCTACTGGCGGCCTGGATTCGGATCCTGGGGGCGCACCGACGCACACCTTCTCCGGCCATGCTGGGGCCATGTCCCACATACAGCAACTAGAAGGATGTGCAACTATGACATACAACTATCTACTGAGGCTTTGGGGAAAAAAAAAGGAGGAGGATTGGCAATAGATGTTAGCTCAGAGCCGGTCTTCCTTAGCAAAAAGAGGAGGATTAGCACGGATGTTAGCGCAGGGCTGATCTTCCTCACAAAAAAATAAAATAATAAAATAAAATAAAATAAATAAAATGTATCCCTATGAAAAATATTTAAAATATTCTTTCACCAACCAAATTGGCAATGCTTTTTAGGAAAATAATAATCAGGGTTTGGTTAGTGTGTGCCCTCTAAGAAACAGGACAAGTTTACTGTGCTAGATATCTTTAGTTTACCCTCCAGATTTACTCTCCACGTTTTTCCATCCTGTTCTGTACCTGGGGAGGCTGATGTGTATGGATTATATCAATAGGATTCTGGGCCCTCCAGTTTCTATTTGGGAGGAGATCTGAGGGAGGGAGGAGAGTGAAGTCAAGTTGATTATTTCCCTGGCTCTTTCCCATGTGGTCAGCGTTAAGTGGGCTACATCCTTCAATCAAATTAACTCGTAGGATCTTATCACTTAATTTCCTTGTTTTCATTATGACACATATTCCTTGGCAATATCTAGAGACCCCAAAGCCTGAATCCCTATATTGCAATTTTTCCAGGACATAAGTCTCAGTCTCCTGCAAGGGTAAGATATAGAGGCATGCTAAGAGCCTGAGGATCATATCCTGGCTGCAAGGCATCTGGGGAAAAAACTAGGAATAGTTTTCCCTTGTTTTTCAGAATAATCTGTAAAAGTATCTAGCTGCCTCCAATTGTTTTGCCTTCCTGTAACTCTATAGCAGCGTGACGTTCAGGTTGTTTCTTGGTTTCTTCCCTGAAGCAGACTTCAAGAAACAATCTTAATCTAGATTTTCCCATTGCATTCAAAGAGAATATTTGTTTGGGGAGTTTACACAGGATGATAAGATAAAATATTTACATCTCGCATTTGTTGAATGAGAGATTTTCACTTTGAATTCCATTATTGTACAAATACATAAACTCCCATATTTCAAAAACTTTGCACTTAGCCAGCATCATAATTTCAGGACCTAGAGACAAAAAGGAACCACATCATAGAAAATATTTTGACCATATGGAAAAATGAGAAGATCCCAAACAAGTATTTTCTATTTTGAAAGAGATGTTTTTACTACAGTCACAAAAAAATGAGAAGATCTCAAACAAGTATTTTCTATTTTGAAAGAGATGTTTTTACTACAGTCACCACTATTACCAGGTGACTAAGAAAGGTGGTATACAGACCTGCCTCTGAATGGTACAGGCATGATTTAAGATGCGGAATAGACTCCAACTTCTTTTGGCTGCATTTCCTTTTCCCTTTGCTCCTACACAGGGAACATATTCTTGCCTGTCTACCTTACTCATGCAGTTCTAGAGGTGCAGATAAATCATCTGTTAGTGAGGGTTTCTAATAGGAGCCTTGAAACAGCATCTGTGTTATGCTTAGCTTTTACAGTGGAAATCAGAAGCATTAGTAAAGGGCCTTCATTTACTATAGGTGATAATTTGTTGGTACTAATTCCAGATGCTACGTTTAGTCATAAGATGGAGTTAGCATGAGAGACTCCATGTCTAATCTGCCCCCATCTTACTCTCACAGTGTGCTTTGGAGAAATGCTTAGATCTGCATGTAGGCAAGCTAATCAGTAGACAGTAACCAGTAGAGAGAATGACTTGTTAACAGAAGATTTAAGTCCTCTGCCCCAACTATTTCTTCTCTCCCTGATAAGAAAAAAACTAATGTTCTTTTGATTCCTCAGGAATGTTGCATTCAGCAGATCTGAAACTTTTATCTATGGAGAGGCACCCAGCGATCTGTGATCATCCAACACTTGGCACTCCCTTCCCCAACCTCTTTTGCCTTATATAAGTTGTTTCCAAATCAGTTCCCCTTGAAGATGTTTTTTTTTTTTGATACCAGCCCTGATGTTGTGTCCTGTACACTAAACCCAGCATATATGGGGTTAAAACCAAAAGCACTCATCCCCTTCCCCTGCTTCTTCAGTTACATTTACATGTAAGTGTCAGTTTCTTTAATCTTTGTATCCCTGAGCTTCACATGTGCAAGAAATTAATGTTGAGATTAGAGCACTGACCTCCCCCTTGCACAACACAAAAGGCAGTTACAAATTGTTACAGCCCAGGTGGCCTCATCTTGAAGTCTTGGCTAACTACGGGTCCTTGAAGTTTATTGCAGGAAAACTGATGTCTAGAGAATATCAAGAAATTGAAGTTTCCCAGACCCCAACTCTGTCTTCCTAACACTAGAATCCACCATTCATCAAGGAAGCAGACAACCAAGGACGCTCACCTGCAGATTTCCTTATCGCACCATTATCACCCCTCTCTCTACGTGTAGTCACAACCTTTAAAACCCCTTGCTTCCTGTCTTTTGGAGAGATGAATGTTAGCGACTCTCCTTTCCTGGCTGATGTCACCTGAAATAAAACCCCTTTCCTTGCAACGAACTTGGCATTCTAGTTATTTTTCTGGCCCCCTATTGTGGGGCAAGTGAATGAACCTGTGTTTGTTTTCAATAACAGTAGATTTCATGGGCCTTTTTTTTTATTTGTCTACCACCAAAAGTGACAACAAAAAGTCTTCTCTTAAGCCGTTAATGCTTAAAACAGCAACAGACTTTGTCTGGCTAAATCATCACCCTCATACAGTTCTATAGACTTCATTTTTGCCTTCCTAACATTAAGACACATTATCTTGGCTGACTGAAACAACATAGAGAGTGGGATTTCCACTAATCAATTACTGTGGAAAGAAAATCTAGACCTCCAGTTCCTCAAGACCAGCACCTGGTAAGGGATTTATCAACTTTGTGTTTAAAGTGCCCATATCTTGTATAAAACTAAATGCAACAATTGAAAAATTAAAGAATGGGAAATGGAAAATTCTAGTATGGATGTTTTTGCCATAAAAGAGGAAATATTGGGGAATTCTTAGGTCCAAATTTCCTATCATGAATTCACAGGATTATTTTTCACATTTAAAATTGTGCTGAAGTAACTTACTCTACTAAGTTTAGGTTCATAAGGCTAAAAATAATTTTAAAGACTACTAGTCTCTCACTTTCTCAGTATTTCTTTTTATTTGCAAGGAATATTCTTGCATGGTCCACTGCTAGTTTGAGTTCTTAAAACATCTGTGTGTGGGAATATGAAAATCAGATCTAGGCAAAGATACAGTTTTCTCAAGTCTAGTTACGTATACTTCTCAAGATTCACAAAGACAATATTATATAGATGCTAGATAAATACTTCTCCATTGACGACTGCTTTATTTCCTTTTTCAAAAATATTTTGACTGGTATATGGCGTATTTTTCACCACAATATATATGTGATCATTTTTATCATTAAATTAGAGAACCACTACAGTAATGTGTTCTTCAAATTTCTGGAAATGTATTACTTCCTAAAGAGTTTTGTAACAAGATTTAAGCTATTTTACTTTTTTCATATGCACCCTCTTTTTGTCATTTTAATGAATAACTACTTCAGTATGGTCTCATACCTCTCTTTGTCTTTTACCTTGAGTTTATTACCAAAGCAATATTCTAAAAATCTCACTTTAGCATAAAAAGTCCTGATAAATTGAGTCAACGTGATATTGTTTATTGTAGCAATGAGAATATTTAACAACAAATGAAAACACCTAATACATTTGAAATCCAAATATTTTAAATTAAAACAATTATAGTAAGTCAGATTAATCTATTAAGACTAAAGCCTGTGACCAGTCAATACAAATGTTTCTCCAATGGATTAATGTTTCACAATTACTATTTATTTAAAAAAGATCTGAATATTTTTCTCAGATACTTGAAAATTTAAATATTTGAAATTTATAAGCTACTGTTCTGAAAATGTTCCAAAATTACACTTCTATTTTTATGATATGCAGATTTGTTAGCTATCAACATGTATAAAACTATACTAGACTTTAAAATCACTATATCTGCTACCTAAAATGGGGATAATATAGTTGAAGTCTTATACTCTCGTATGATAATATAAATTTCTGGATATATTGAAAAAGGTTTTATCTGATTAAAAAAAAAAACAGTTCATTTTGGGCCACATGATTCATTTAGTATTTCATGTGGTCTAGAGTATTTAGAGAGTTTTTTCCAATATCAATTAGATTCTTTGTTCTCCTTGGAATTTTAGCCAATTAATATCTTTGTTCATTGCATCTAAGAGTAACTTCCTCTTGTGTTTTGAAACTTGATACAAGTAACGGTAAAAGAGTCTTTGAAATTGATTTCAAAAGTTGATAAGAAGTAGCTTTCAAAAGCCTTTATAAATTTGCAGGATACTTTCACAGACCTGTAGTCAGGCAGCAGAGGACTTGTAGCCAGGCCCATCTAAATGGTTACAGTCTAAGATAGGCAAGTGGATAAAGCAGGAATTTACCTACATCGCTGAAGAGTGGAAGGGAAGCTTTATTAAGCCTCATAATATGCACATCTCATCCCATCTCATATAACTCCATCTCAAGAATAGATTTTAGAGAGGAAAAAGAGTAGAGATAACTTTAATCTTTCCTAGAGAAGAGAAATTCATTGTTTGGGAAAAGGTTTTGTGATAAAGGTTCTGATATTGCTCAGTCAATTTTCTTTAGGTCTGATTTAGCCCACCACGGATCACTTTGCCCTTGGAAATGTTGATTTAAGGTGAACCCTAGCTCTAGTATTCTCAAGTTAGCAAAATATATCAATGCTCTTAGCCTATATAATTATCATTATTTCTCAAAGACACTGAATTTTGTATCCTATCCTCAGAAGAAGCTCAGGCTATAGAAGTTACCGTATGTGTACAAGTTGTAGATGGGCAAGGAAGAAGGAAATACATTTTAAAGGAGAATAAGAAAATACCTCTGTTAATAAAAGTACTCATATTGGTTTAAAAATCAAAACTGAATAAATATATTTTTTTATATTTGTATATGTGTATGTATGTGTGTGTATGTTGTAGGAGATCAGAATTTGCCACCCCAAAATGTGTCTCTTTGGTTTGATTATTTATAAGAACAAAAGACTCAGAAAGAAACTTTGCCTAAAAGAATTTAAAATAGAGAGCCTAAATTGCCTAAAAGGATTTAAAACAGAAGGCCTGTGCCAGGAAGGAGCTATCACCCCAGATAACTCTAGGTGTGGTAGATAGGAAGGCATCTAGCCAGGCCTATTTGATCAAAGTTCTTTCTAGGGTGCCATATCTATAGATGGCCCAATAAACGTTTGTTTACCAAATCCTGCTTTTCCATCTCCAGGTGAATTGCCTTCCTCGCCTTTGAAATCCCAAACCACTGCCCCTAACATTCTCCTTTGTCTTTAGCTGAAGATAGTATGTAAGATGGTGGCTTCAACCATTTTGGTGGGTTACTCAATTTTCCTGGGTCTTTCCCACGTTTACTTGATATAAAATTTGTTTGATTATCTCCTGTTATTCTGTTTCATGTCAATTTAATTCTTAGAGCAGCTAAAGGAACCTAGAGGGTAGAAGAATATTATTCCTCCCCTACAATTCAAAGGCTGAAAGAAAACCTAGGAAACTGTTTGATTTAGCTATGAGTTAAAAGTCATGAATATTTTAAATCAAAGGCAAATTAATCCTATCATCTTATACTCTTTATGATCAAGTTATAATTTTTAAGATAATACAGTCTTGGATTGAATATCAATTGAGCGAGAGAAAAAATATGTGTAGGAGGTATTGAGATAGGGTTGAGCAATTTGAATCTTGGTATTTTCTGAGCTAGCCTGAGATAAAACTAAGAAATCTTCTCATTTCCTCTTTTGGTAGCCTTTTTCTTCTTTATAGAGCATTGTCATCTCGTATTTCTTCACGTCCACATATCTCTTTATATATGTCTTAAACCCTTATGCTATCCTCAGTTGTCCTGATCTCTCTGTTTCTTTCCCTTCTTTCGAAGTGTCCTAAGATCAGAATGTGTCTTTTCTCCACTTTTCCAACCTCGGTCTTCCCCAGTAATTTCCCACAGATATCTATCTACTAAATTAAGTAAAATGTCCTTAGTTAGGCAAAAGAGGCCCTTGCAATAAGCTTCCATTTATCTCTCAAACCCTATCTCCTAGTTAGTATTTTGTATTCTATTATACAGTACTGATTGTTGTTCTAAGAAAATGCCATTAATCGTTTTATTTCTACATTTGTCCATTGTGCTGTCTTTGGCTGTAATTACTTTTCCACTCTTCTTGGCCTGCTACGGTTCTACCCATCTTCCAAGGCCACTTCCAGTTTATTTTTTCACAAAAGCTTTTGCAATGTATGTCTTATTCCTATAACTCCCAGAACTCTGTTTTTTATTTCTGTTCTTGTTTTATACTTTTATATAGCAAAATATTTATGTAATTCACCTATATCTTCATTTATTAATTCATTCATTGATTATGGAGTAAATTGTAGTGCTAGGCAAAGTGAAGTTAAATGAATGTATTTGTTGAACGTGGAATGGTTTAAAAATTATTCTTTAAGTGCTCTTATCAAAATTCTAAATAAAATAGACACCATAGGCAATCAGGCTGGAAACCTATATCTAAGTTATTTTGTTTTCCTTTCAGTATGTTAGGGTGCCAGACATGACCATGTACAAGATTGTGGGGAGAAGAAGAATCATCCTGGCTTATTCTTCCTGATCTATGAGGGTATCCAACAGGTGAGAGTAATCCCTAAAACAAGAGAGAAAAAGACAGGAACCAGCAAAGGATTTTCCAAAAGTAAGAATAGAAACTGAATTCAATTTAGCTACTTGGTGAAACAGTGGAACCTGAAGCTACGAGCTGGGGAGGTGGAAGCTCTTCAACTTACAGAGTCTATAGTTTGAAGACTCTAGAGCAAGAAGCAAGAAGCAAGACCCAGAGCAAGAGGAAAGAGGTCAACATACATTACACATTAAAGTTTAATCAGATGCTTAAGGGATTGCAATTTCTACAGACATAGGCCAACAGACCAAATCCTCCAAAGGAAATCGAAACCAGCTGCATTATGCTCCTTCATCATATAGTCATAAGATTCTGTAACCAATAGGCCTCTTCACAAGGCTTTGACTCCAAGACTGAAGCTATTTTCTTTTAGCAGTCCTCAGTCAGAACAAAGCTTTCCGTATTTTTTGTTTTGGCTGGATGGATTCCGGTACCTGTAAAATTTATACTGGAAAATCTTCTTTGGTGCATGATGATGAGTAAGGCAGTA
The DNA here is from genome assembly GCF_057802395.1 of Ceratotherium simum simum. Classification (NCBI taxonomy): domain Eukaryota; kingdom Metazoa; phylum Chordata; class Mammalia; order Perissodactyla; family Rhinocerotidae; genus Ceratotherium; species Ceratotherium simum. Next base: position 56,459,305 of record NC_141907.1, on the reverse strand, counting down.
GAGGTGAAAAACAGCTACTGATCCAGTATTCTACCTGCTAAGCAATTCAATAATTATTCTTGTAAAAGTGGTTTTCTAAAAGACGTAGAGTAGTTCCTAGTTTATTGACTCCCTGATAAATCAGGCTTTTATCTCTTTTTCTAAGATCCAAACCACAAATTGTTAAAATTTATGTAGTTCCTAGAAAAGGACACTTAAAGCAAAATTACAGATCCAAGTATCCACAGCACTTCATTCAAGGTGATGAAAGACAATACACTGCCAAATTATACAACACTAGACTCTTTTGCACTGGACCATAAAGTTTTCCAATTTATGAGAAAGGGTGAGTTCTCATGTCTGACATTGATGCCACAGAGAAAGGAGCAATGCTAAGAAGGATTGCTTAATGTTATGTAAATTATTGGTAGAACAAGGAATTAGGAAACAATTTCAATATTATTTTGTATTTGCCTTAACATACAAAGTAATCCTTAATTCTAGTCATATTCAGTACTTTTTTTTTTTTTGGTGAGGAAGATTGGCTCTGAGCTAACATCTGTGCCCCTCTTCTATTTTGTATGTGGGATGCAGCCACAGCATGGCTTGATGAGCTGTGTGTCGTTCCATACCCAGGATTCAAACCTGCAAACCCCAGGCCGCCGAAGCGGAGTACACAAACTCACCCACTACACCACTGGGCCGGCCTCTCATTTCAGTGCTTTTTAAAAACTGCATAAGACATTCTTAGACATAAGTGAAGATGGACTTCACTCAGAGTGAAAGAGAGAAGGAAGACATAACTAATAAGCAAGCAAATCACTTAAAAAAAGCAAATCACTTAAATGTGTCTTTAATGATAATTTCTAACAGGAATCTCAGAAGATTGGAAGAATCACTACCCCGTGGCTCAAAATGAAAGGTTTGATATGAACTATGTGGGAAAGATCCACACTGAAATTCTGAATTGATATTTGAAAAACCAAGTTTTTATATCTTCTTAATATTCAGGTCTATGTTTTTGCCAACTATAAAGCTTAATTTCTTTCCTATATTTGAGCAGATTTTGTGATTCTTTAGAACTCTTTTTTCCAAATATATTATGGTCACTGAGGATTTAAAAGATTTGAATACATAATTTAGAATCTTCTCTTTAGATCTTTGGTATTAAAAGAATCACTTCCAATTCAGCTGAAGTTTAGCACAGAATTCCAGTCTCAGTATGGAGACTACAGAGGAAGGTTTTTAATGTGGATTAGCACACTTCTGAAGTTAATGGAGAGGGATGTACTCACACAGTGAGTAAAGAAAAGGCTTTTCTGAGGAATAATCTTAAAATGAGCAAAAAAATTTAAAACTCTCTTCTCTACAACCCTATGAGATATGGTTCAAGAAGTGGTGGGAATGACATTGTAGACAACAATCTTTTATCTGAAATAGATCAAGGATAGAGAGAGTGAAAACATTTACTCTTCCTGTCTGCAATTCCTTTGTACTTTACCATTATGTTTAATGCCACTTCCTGGTAGTGTTATTATGATGTGAACTCCTTGAAAGTAAGATCTCCTTCTGATCTAACTACGAGTGCTCAGTGACTAACGTAACATTGGCACTTACACGATGCTAAGAAATTGTTGTCGAATTGATTTTTAAATAATTATTTGAATTGCATCTTAAATGAGAGAAATGCATTCACTCTTACAGAACTTAAGAAAACAGCAGAAAATTAATAGCATTGACTATCTTTAAACTTTCTTATCATCTTTGATTTTTATTGTGCTCTAAGCCAGAAATCCAAAAATGAAATAATGTTGATAGTCAATGTAGCTACAGATATTGATATGTGCCAGGAGAGAGCAGCATGATTCTGTTCTGCCAGTGACAAAGATATTCACATTGACCCAATTGTATTCAGGCTCTTCTGAGTCCTCTGCTAGACTAGGCCTGATCTTAGGCTTCATCTCTGTGTTTGTAGAGTCCAGTTTGGGCAAGAATCTTGCTAAGCCAGTTAAGCCAGAATCCCCCATGCTCAATATCTGATCACCCTCAATATCTGACCAAATTCTTCATTCCCTATCATTCCACGAGTAATATCTGATCACCCTGCCCTACCTTCAGAAAGAATCTTGTTAAGTCAATTTCACAAAGAATTATACCCTACCTTCTTAGTAATTTTCCATCCATTGACAACTCCTCCCCTTCCCAATCTGCTCCTCGGCTATAAATCCCCACATTTCCTTGCTGTATTGAGAGCTGAGCCCAGTCTTTCTCCTCTACTGAAAAACTCCTATTGCAGTCATCCTTGTACACATTGCAGTAGTGCTGAATAAAGTCTGCTTTACTGTCTTAAACAAATGTCATGAATAATTTTTTCTACAACACTAACATGTTTTAAAGCCTCAGAAAATTCTGGGGTTGACCAGACGGTACAAAGTCTTCAAGAGTAAACTACTCTACTTCTTTATATAGAAATGTACCATACAGATAGACAAATAATTCAAAAAATTTAAAGATATAGTTTTTACATTCATAGAGCTAATATTTGTACAATTAATAATTGGCCTTTTCTTTTTGTTTTGAAATTACCTCCATTTTGTTCAAACCCTTCCCAGATGGTGAGACTTAAATTAGAGACTTAAATATCAAAAATTTGAAAGTACTTATATGTATTTGTTTATATGCCTTCTTTTTCTACAATATATTTGAGGCTATTTAAATATATATATAAATACAGATGACAAAAGAACAAAAATTAATTAGTGAGTGATTATTTCTAGGAAATGTAAAAAAGCTTACTTTTCATTTCGTCTGTTACAATATTTTTGGTTTGTATTTTTTTGTACAATGACTATGCATGTCTTTATTAATTAAATATAATTGTGGGGAAAATAATTAAGATATTTTGTGTCATCTTGTTTGCTTGAGTTGAGGTTAGGTAAATCTGAAGTAAAGAAGGGAAAAGAATAAGGGCAGGAAGAATCCTCACTTAGTAACTTAGTAACCACCACGGAAGTTCTACATTCTGAAGGTAAAAGGCTCTTTCTGAAATACAACTATCGGTACAAGAGCTTGCAATTAATCAAGAAACTACCTGTTAGAAGAGATAATGGAGAAAACCAACAATTCACAAAAGCAACAGTAATAAAAGGAACAACAATAACAGCCACGAAGATGAAACACCCCTCTCCATACAGCCGGATTCCTGGGAGATTTATATGAAGAAAATTACAAAACCTACAGAAGGGTGCAAACTGAGACTTGAGTAATTGCAAGATTCTATGATTTTACATAGGAAGACTCAAATTCAAACATTGAACAATTCTTCCTAAGTTAGTTAATAAAACAGAAGCAATAAAAATACAGTGTTTGTTTTATATTTTAGCAAGGAATGTCATGACCTATACAATTCTAAGGAAAGTCGTATAGAAAAATCAACAAAAATGGCATGCTTAAGCTCTTGCAAGGTGGCGCCTTCTCCAGGTCTCACTGGGTTGTAGTAGAACCCTTTTTCCTCATCCCTTCAGGCCAGGAGTGGTGATAGCTTCCCACTGAAGCCATCTCTAGGTGCCTCGTTATTCCTTATCAGTTCCTCAATTTTCCCTACATCTTTAGAAATAATCTCTTCATTGAACTATTTTCATCCAAATTATCTTGAGTGGAATTATATTCTTGCTTAGCTCTGATCCAATTTTTTTAGTGATAGTAAATTGACTTTTTTTGTTAAAGATTTTTCAATTTAGATTCAAATTTGTGTTGATGAGTTTATGCTGGATGAGAACAAATCAAGCTATTGAGAAAATATTTTAATTTGGTAATAAGTGAGTAGGTCTTGATTTCCATTTAAGGGAATTCATTACTAAAGCAGCACAGGATGTAACTTATGCTGGTTTCATCAATAAAATACACTCCTTGCACGGATGCATGAATAATACTTACAATCTCTCCTTTACACTTCATCTTATTCTGATTCAATTTTCCCTTCTAAAAATAAAAGAATAAATAATTGAAGCAGTTTATGTTATAGAAATATACAGCTTCTGAAACTAGACAAAGAGTTTTTCTGTGAGAGTACACATGGATCCTAAGTACAGGAGTGCTGTCTTCAGAAAGACATGGGAAACCAAAAAAAAAAAGCTACCAGGAATTTATCTTTTTCTGCTCTTTTCTTCTCTACCTGCTTGTGTCCTTTTTTTCCTCAATTCGCCACGTAAATGGATTTTGTTACTCTGGTGCCCTAATTGCATTGCATGTTCAAGGGGCCAACTCAAAGTCATGTAGAACCTCTAGGTTCAGATTTCCCGCTCATAATCTGGTTTGCCTCACCTGGGAGAATGTCTGCTTCCTACTTGATCATCTGTGGCCAAAGGGAAAGGCTTATTTTTACAAAATTGACTCATGAAGTTCTAAGCATGGAGACTTCAGAATATTATTTTTAATTGAAAACATATTCTAAAAGAGGTTTTTTCCTTCCAAATGTTGTGATAATCTTTTTGAATATATAATTTCATATAATCTTCCAGAAACTCTATGAGGAAGTTACTATTTATAGATAAAGCCCCAGAAGGTAAAATAAGTTACTCAAGGTCACAATGATTAAGTGTCAGAACAAGGATTTAAATTCAGGTCTGCCTTAAGTCTACAGTAAGAGCTCTAAACCTCCATCATACTGCTGTACGGAGGCTTGGCTCAGGGGAAAGTATTCTATGAGGAGATAAAATAATTCAGTCTGGGTACATAGCACTTTGATGGTCTGCCTTAATCCAAGGGTAACATTTCAAATATCCAGCAGAACAGATACAATTCACTCCCTTCAAACAATTCTTCATATATATTGCTTACCATAACCCAGCTTTTGATAAGTACGGGATAGCAGAGAACTCAAAGTTACTATCTCTGGCAAGTTACACCTAATTTGTTCTTTCCTACTGGAGCAAGATGCAGAGGCAAACATGGGGCAGAGGAAACAGTATGTTCTAAAAAACTAGCAAAGAGAGAACATGATGCTCTTCATATCTCCTCATATCTCTGCACTAACTCATTTTTTTCAGCCAATGATCATTTCACACATATTAAAACAATATGTGTGGTGTTTTGCGGTTTAAAAAAATTTTAGTATTTTCCCCATTCCACATAGTAAGAAGAGATAAACGTTATTATCTTTTATATTAAGTAATAGTAGTTAAAATAATTACCTTGCATTGCTCAGTTCATAATAAGCAGATCAGCAGCCTCGCTATCAGATCTATTCTCATTCACTATCCTGTGCTGTTTAGTACTCTGTGGAGGGCACCGTGACCTTCAAGGGGAACAGATAACTACCTTTGATTCCTCCTTTCAGTGTATTTGCAATTTTGTGACATTGCTAACAATGTTGAACTTTACCTGAGCCCCGCATTCATAGGAAACAGTGAAGGTTAAAGGAATCCTTTCACATTTTGTCTTCTGGAAAAGGCTTACTGCAAAGAAACACCGTTCCCTATATGACTTACATAAGACTCATGGATATCCCCGTGTTTACCGGTGTCAAGACCAGACACAGACCCTCCAAACTGCCAGTCTTTGTCTTGTAAATGATTAGTTGAACTGTCTGTCCCACTGACTAATGGGAACAAAATACTTGTTTATTAAACTTTGGTCAAGATTCTCTCTTTCGGGGCCGGCCTGGTGGCGCAGCAGTTAAGTGTGCGTGCTCTGCTCCGGCGGCCCAAGGTTTGCAGGTTCGGATCCTGGGCATGCACCTATGCACTGCTTGTCAAGCCATGCTGTGGCAGCATCCCATATAAGGTAGAGGAAGATGAACACGGATGTTAGCCCAGGGCCAATCTCCCTCAGCAAAAAAAAAAAAAAAAAAGTTAGTAATATCAGATATAATATAAACACTGGAGCTAGATCTTTCCATCATAATAGATTGCTTTAAAACTTTCCAATCTGTATCTTAAAAGGGAGAAACTCACCAAAGCAACCTGTATGTACTAGAAAGAGAAAGTTGGCCACATGCCCAACAACTGGACTGATTTTTCTGTGCAGCAATGGAATGTGCTCACTGTAAAAGAACATTGCTATCAGAGGCCCATTCAGATGTGGGTTGGAAAAACAAACATACTATTAGGAAAATCTTAAATGGCATTTTGTGATTAATAGAAAGAGTTTTGCAATCAGGTTCTAATCTATCTTATAGAATTGGGAGGGAGTAAGATATTGGGGTAGGTAAAAAGGTAAGACAATCTACAAATTGATTATTGTAGCAATGATATAGGGTTTAAATGTTATGAGAATTAAGCAAGGAGATATAAGGTTAGGTATACAGGCCTGGTCTGGAGTCTTGGGACAGCTGTCTACAACAGATGCCATCTTCTTCTCATCCTGGTTTGGAGATATTCATATTGGCCGGTGGAAGTCAGGTGTCAGACAGGGAGTTGAAACCCACTCAGGTGGAGAAGCCTGCTATCTGGAGATCAGAAAGAGTTTCCTCAGTTTTTGTCACTTTTTCTGAAAAGTAACTTAAGATCAGTTAGAGGTTCACAGGAATACTCTTGGGTGGAAATATTGGCCATAGTCCTTCATGGCCAACCGATGTTTGGATGATTCAGTCCTTCCACTTCCTCTTGTTCGCGAAAGGCATTACCTGTTTGAGAATTATAAAGGAGACAAGGAAGGTCCTGACTTGAAATGGGTACTATTTTTACTCATGAGTGGTTTATACAAGGTTTAATTCCTTTTAATTTTACTGAAGAATTTATAACCAAAAGGACTTCATAGGGCCCATTCCACTTAGGTTGTAGTTGATCCTCAGGGTGTTGATTCTTCCAAGTCTTAAGGAGGACCCAATCCCCCAGGATTATGCAATGCAGGGGAATGTCTGTAGGAAACATTAATCAGCTAGAAGCATATTTATGAATAGCAGATATAGTAGCACCTAGAGATTGTACACATTTTATAGCATCTAATTCTTTTATAGTATGATGTTTTTCAAGATTGCAATACTACTTAGTCTTAAGGAAGGGTCTCCCATATAGCATTTCACAAGGGCTCAACTGTAGCTTACTTCTGGGGATACCCTAAGCAGGGCAACTGGCAAAACCTTATTCCACGTTAAGTTGGTTTCCTGACATATTTTAGCAATTGTTTTCTTTAGAGTATGATTCATCTTTTCAGTCTTTGCTATAGACTGAGGTCTCCACGGAGCATGTAACTTCCACTGTATTCTGAGCGCTCCAGGCAGTTCTTGTGTTACTTTGGCTATGAAAGCTCCTCTGTTGTTGCTTTGCATTGAAAGAGGCAGCCCAAAATGAGAGAATTTCTTTTAGTAAAGCTTTTATTACTTCAGAAGCATGTTCTGTCCTGCATGGAAGGCTTCAACCCATCCTGTGAAGCTGTTCACAAATACCAGCAAATATCTACAGTTTCCCATGGCTCTTGGCATAACACTAAAGTCTATTTGCCAATCATCTCCTTGTTCTGTCCCTCAAGTTTTCATCCCTTTGATTATCAGTGGTGGCCCAGTTTTGGGATTATTTCTGGCAGAAATCTAACAGTTTTGTACTACATTTTGGATAGTCCTTTGCATTTGTGGACCAACAGTAAGCTTTTGCAGCCAGTGATAGGCTGCATCTCTCCCGTAATTTGTTTCTTGATGTTGATGAGTAATGATTTTTTCCATCAAGTGCTTGGGTATAAGCACTTGTCCTTGTTCATTATAAATCCAGCCTCTTTTAGTTGTTTGGTACTGATCCCCATCTAAGCCTCGCAAGTCCATGCGAAAACCCCATTTGTCTGCTCTGTCTAAATTCATTTCTGAATACCAAGGCTTAAACAGGGACAGATCCACACTCAGGATGAATGCTAAGGCTTTACGATTTGGGTTTTTGGTTCTGGCTGCCTGCTTTGCACCCTGATCAGACAAATTGTTTCCTTTAGCTATATAACTATCAGTCTTTTGGTGGCCCAGGCAATGTACTGTGGCCACTTCTTCCTACATCATGATAGAATCTAATAAGTCCAGTATTTCTTCCATGTGTTTAATCTCTTTCCTTCCTGATGTTAATAGATCTCTCTCTTTCCATATAGCCCCATGTGCACGCACAATAGAGAAAGCATACTTAGAATCAGTATAAATAGTTACCCTTCTCTTAGCTGTAAGATGCAAAGCTCTCCTGGGGACTTTGAGTCCTGCTTTCTGGGCAGACATAACTGGAGGGGGGCTTGGCTTCTAGGACTTTCTGATGAGTCACTACCACATACCCAGCCTTTCCTAGTCCATGGCCCATGAAGCTGCTCCCATAAATAAATATTTCTATGTCTGGATTTTCCAAAGATTGGTCAGTCAGATTGGGTCTGCTAGAATGAACTTCTTCAATTATTTTTATACAATCATGGAAAAGTTCTCTTGTCATAGTGCAGAGCAGAGTGGCTAAGTTTAGCATGGATACCACCTTTAATTTTACATTCAAGTTGTCCAGTAGTATGGCCTGACGTTTGCCCAGTCTCCCTGAAGTAAGCCAATATCCACCATTTTGTTCAAGTAGAGGTAGCACACAGTGTGGAGTGTGCACAATAGTAGACTTACCCAGGGCAAGTTTTTCAGCCTCTTGTAAATGGTCACAGGTCACAGCTACAACTTGGGGGCAAACTGGCCACCCTTGGGTTATAACATCCAACTGTTTGAAAAAATAAGCTACTAGCCTTCTGGAAGCACCTGAATTCTGAATTAGCACCCCAAGGCTTACACTGTATCATTCATGTACAAAAAGGTTAAATGGCTTTCTAATGTCTGGGACACCAACTGCTGGGGCTGTTAAAAGTTTTTCCTTGAAAGCCTTATGGCATTCTGCAGTCCAGTTTAATGGTTCATTGTCATTTCCTATGAGACCCTCATATGGGGGCTGGCCATGAGTCCAAAGTTAGGAATACAAATATGACAAAGTCCAGCCATTCCTAAAACTTCTCCCAGCTGTTTTGGGGTGGGGACAGCCACCCTGGCTAATGCCTCCCTTTGATCTGGCAGTAAGTTTCTTTGTCCTTTTGATAACTCAAATCCTAGGTATTTTACAGTTGGTTGAGAAATTTGTGCCATTCTCTTAGAGACTTTATATCCCCATTCTGCCAGAAAGTTTAAAGTACGGATTGTATTTTGGTCTGAAGCTTCCTTAGTTTTACTAGTGATCAATATATCATCCATATATTGAGTAAGACTCTCTTACTTAACTGAAGACCCCTTAAGTCCTTGGCTAAGGCTTCCCCAAAGATGGTGGGAGCATTTTTAAATCCTTATGGAAGTATCATCCAACAATATTGTCTTTGGGTCATCCCCTTCAAAGGCAAACAATTCCTGGGACTAAGGACTTAGGGATATGGAGTAAAAGGCATACTTTAAATCTAGAACTGTAAACCAGCAGAAGTCTCCAGATAAAGTTGCAAGCAAAGGATAAGGATTTGGTACCATTGGATGTATATCTTCTATAATTTGGTTAATGGCTCTCAAGTCCTGTACAAAATGACAGTCTCCAGTCCTGGGTTTTTGTATTGGCAGAATGGGGGTGTTAAATGGAGATTGACAAGGTCAGATTGACATTTAAGAAAGGTGGCTATCAGAGGCTTTATACCCTCTCTCGTATGTCTCCTTAAAGGGTATTGTTTCAAATTTGGAGTCTTGGCACTTGGGTGGAGTTTTAGTCTATTGGATCAGCTGTCTTGTCTCTCCCCACCCTCCCATCAGCCCAAACATCTGCTCTTACCTTTTATAGAATTTTTTCGGGGACTTCTGATTGAGCCTCGTGTCCCAGGTGCAACAGTGCTGCTTGGCAGGCACAGGCTTGATCTGGGAGGACTGTAATGTCTACTTTTTCTGGTGAAAAAGTCACTTGGGCATTTAATTTTGTTAGTAGATCTCATCCCAACAACGGAATAGGGGACTCGGGCATATATAGAAAACTGTGCTTTAGCCATGTTTTCCCTATGTAACATTCGAGTGGTTTTAGGAAAGGCTTATGAGAGATTTCCCCGGATACACCAGTAATAGATGTATAGATGTGGTCTTGGGGGAGAGGGGGCCTTATCTGGTATTCAGTACAGAATAAGTAGCTCCAGTGTCAATTAGAACATCCATAAGTTTCTTTCCCACTGCTGTTGTTACCCAGGGTTCCTTGTGGGTAACGTTGATGGAGCTGGTGAAGTCTGGAGGAGCACCCGGGCCCCGTGATGCTTGGTCACTGTCAGTAAATTGGGGCATTTGGTGTTTAGGCACATTGGTTTCTTCTCTCAACTTCCGAGAATGGTTGAGACATTCCTTTTGTCAATGGTCTTCCTGCTTACAGTAAGCACATTGTCATGGCCCCAGGGTTAAGTGTACATTGCAGTTATAAGGTGGGGGCCCCAGGGTCTTATCCATGGCTGTCTTTTCTCATTGGCCTTGGTGGATTGTGACTGAGGGCTGTGGCAAGTAGGGCAGCTTGCTTTTGTACCTTCCGCTGTTTTTGTTTCTCTTGTTTCTGGTTGTGGCTATTAAACACTTTGAAAGCAATCTCAACAAACTGTGACATGGACATCCCTAATTACCCTTCCAATTTTTGCAATTTTCTGCTTATATTAGGGGCACTCTGTCTGATAAAAGTCATATTGATCAGCCTCATATTATCTGGATGCTCTGGATCAATGTCAGTATAATTTCTGAAGGCTTCAAAGACTCTCTTGTGAAAGGTCAAAGGATTTTATTTTGGCCCTTGTTGTACCTTCTGAACCTTATTTAGGCTCTTCAGTTTTGGGACACCCCTCTGTCTTCCAGTTATTAAACATGCTGTATAATGGCTTAACCTTGCCTGGCCTCTGGGGTCATTGGGGTCCCAGTCTGGCCCAACTCCAGGTATGGCCTGTGTCACTGGAGCTCTGATTGAATTTTTAGGTTGTAACTCATGAAGTCTCTTGGCCTCCTGATGAGCTTTGTCCAGTACCATCCTATGCTCCTTGAAGGTGAGGAGGATGTTCATAATGGCCTGAATGTTGGCCCAGTTGAGTCATGAGTAGCAAAGATGGATGTAAATAAACTTTCCATCATTTGGGGATCATCTCGATAAGTAGGCATGTTGTTTTTCCAGTTGTATAAATCTGAAGTTGAAAAGAGGGTATGCAGATACAAAATCCTCTGGGCTGGCTTTAGTCATCAAGTTCTGCAGGGACTTGTCAGCGGGAATTGCCCTGCCTGGGGTGGAGCATTCCATAGGTCAAATTGTGTACCCTGAGAGGTATGAGGAGGGGAGACCATTTCTGTCTGACCATTAGGTAAAGAGGGGTACAAGCCTAGCCAGCAGCTTCAGAGGGGTCATTATTTCATTCCTTGTCATCTCCAACCACACCCCTGGCATATGGGGGAGGTGCTGTAGGGGACAGAAAATGAGGAAAGACAAGGTCATCATCTGACAAATTCTGGGAGAACAAGTTTTTTCTGTGTATTCTCCCTCTGAACCATGATCTTGCAACATTTTTCCAAATTCTTATGTTGAAGTAAATACATAAAAGACTACACATAAGGAATCTCATCCCATTTTTTTTTTCTCTTTTACAGAATAGGTCTAACTGTAAGATGATATTACAGTTCAGAGACCCGTCCTGGGGCTACACTTCATCTGACCCCAGTGAGTACTGGGGCCAGATTGTATTACAAAAGAAAATCATTTTCTTTTTCTTCATGGGCTTATAACTGAATGTTGCCCAATTTTGAAGAATGCATCCTAGTGGGCTACATTCTGGCGTACCATTTTTGTTTCTCATTTTAGGAGGGGTTTATCAAGGTGGCTGCATCAAGGCCTTTCTTGGGAATAGTGTTTAAGGTTTGATAGTGTGTTTCTGGGAACAGCTCCCCCAAGAATAACCAAGGGGTCAGTGTTTTCCCTACATATTCTGACACCCACAAAATTCAGATGAGTAAACTGCAGATGAGCTGCTGCTGCCAGCTGCTTTACTATGAATAACAAGGGCCCAATAAGATATGTTCTTCAGGGGGGTGTCCTCGGAGGCAACTGCATATCATGGATAGATGCCCTCACACTTTTGTAAAATCCAGTTGCCTGGGAATGTCCCAAAGGACCAGAGGGAAGAGTGCCTCTTTTCTTCAGAGTCAGAACACTCTCGTAGAGTTAATTTCTAAAGGGAGTTTATGTGGTCACTGAGAAACTCAGTCCCCAAAGAGCCAATTCAAATTAGATGAACATTAACACACAGCACAATTCTACATATGACATACACCAGAATACTAGCTAGTTTGCCAGGAGTAGCTCAGAACCAGTGCCAGTAGCTACTCAGAACCAGATTGCCAGGAGTTGCCCAAAACCAGAAGCAACTGCACAAGTGAACCTTTTGTCCTGCCCTTAATTATCTTGGGTGGTTCAAGCCCATGGTTTGGGGCTCAGCCTCCCACTATTCTCCAGAATACAAGCCAAACTTATATTTTCAGGAAATCAAACCAAAGAGGCAAGGTAAAGGACAGTTGCTTTCTTAAAGTTATTCACCAAGAGCCCAGAGACATCTTGATCCAGAAGCTGTTTCTTCTCCCAAAGGGGAAAAATAATGCCATGGGACATGAGTGCCACAGCAGGAAACAGGAATCTGATCAGCTGAGCCTCTAGACAAAATTGTCCAGGTGACCACTTAGGTTTGACAGAGAGACCCTGCCCTCCACCGGGTGCTCCAGAGCCTCAGGTGGATGTTCACAGGACCTAGTCCCTTCACGGTTGCCTAAAGTTGTTACTGAACAAGGGCTCATCACTCCATCCACATAAATAGCCAATTATTACAGCTCCAGCCTTTGGGAAAAGAAAAATAGCTTTATTGCAAGATCAATCTGCATGGAGACAGAAGGCATATGATCTCAGATCTGTCTCCCTGATTCAGGACTTTGGGACAAATTTAAGAGGTTAGGGAAAACTGGCTGGCATGTGGAAATGCTGGTGGGGCAGGTTTTGATTGAAGGGCTTTAAGTATTCATGGTAAAGTTTTAAACATTTATAGTAAGGTGGGGAAGGGGTTTTAACATCGGATCTTCCTGGAGGATGGACCCCTCACCTCTGATGAGAGTCCAACTTTCAAGTAAGTTCTGGTCATGTCCTGGCCCTTTGGTTCTGTGGGAAGGAGAATCTTTAGTTTTACAGTCATTTCAGGACAAGATTTCCTCTTCTGCACATGTTCTGCCTATGTAACTTTGAAAATTTTCTGAAAAATAATTCGTAGTCACTCTGCTGATAAGAGATGAGGTCAGTTCAAACTGGTCCTGGTGGGCCCATGATTACGAGCTGAGTTCAAGAAGATTTACTTTTACTAAGGTGAAATAAAGATGCTGAGTTTTGTAAATCATTTTAAAACTTCTGACATTCAAAATATCTGGCATTTCAAAGTACCTATATGCTCAAATAAATGCTCATAAAAAGGTAGTTATGTCTTTCTTTTCTGATAAGACTGCCAGGGATTTTCATGAGTGAGAGAAAACTGTAGTCACTTTTACCTATTTAGGCAAATAGACTGTTAAAAACTAAAGCTATATAGATGCCTTAACATGCAGTCAGACTCCTGGTTTCAGCCCTGACATATAAAAAGCATGTAAATAGTCAATCCCATCCTCACAACAAGAAAAAAACTAAACTAGAAATCAATAATTCTTCTTAGATTGATCAGAAAAAATGAGGTGACAGGGCAAACTGAGGGCCCCAAAATTGGATAAAGGGTAGAATACATAGAATGAGCCAATGAGAGTGAAGCCACTGGAGCCAGAACCTGGTAGGAACAGTTAAATGGTAATCGATGAAATATTGGAGGCTGAGTGTGCAATAGAGTAAGAGTTAAAAACTCCTGGGGACCCAGTCTTAGAGAGTCCCATAATTTTGTGTGTTTTGCTTCCAAGGTTCTTATCAGGTTATCACTAATGTAGAAAAATCCTCTTGTGCTTCAAGCAGGGGGAGGCAGAAAAATAACCATTTAAAAATAAACCTAGAGTGTTCTCCACAACAAAGGCCTACTCACTAAGGAGAAAGACCTTACCAGACACTTATCTGACCTGGGGAAGGGAAATACCCAACTACAGCCCCCTCTGGCCTTCCTGTTTCATAAAAGGTGGGGGAGACAGAGGAGACAAAACAAGGACACTAGAGGAAATTGAAGTCCGTGACACTATAGCTACAGCAAATATTAACCACAGCCTAATTCTTAGTAAGATAATATCGAAAATTTGATAGTACCTAATGCTGGCCAGGATGTGGAGCAACAGTAACTCGCATTCATTGCTGGTGGGAAAGCAAAATGGTACAGACACCGAGGCAGTTTCTTACAAAGCTAAACATCATTTTACTATACAATGCAGCAATTCCACTCATAAGTATTTACCCAAATGAGGTGAAAACTTATGTCCACACAAAAACCTGCACATGAATGTTAATAGCGGTTTTATTCATAATTGCAAAAATTGGAAGCATGTCCTTCAATATCTGAATGGATAAAGAAACTCTGGGACATTCAGACAATAGGTTATTATTCAGCAATAGAAAGAAATGAGCTATCAGGCCACCAAAAGACATAGAGGAACCTTGAATAAATATTGCTAAGTCAAAGAAGCCAATCTGTAAAGTCTACACATTCTGGAATCTGACATTCTGGAAAAGGAAAAACTATAGAGACTAGAAAAGGATCAGTGGTTGTCAGGAGTTCAGAGGAAGGGAGGCAGGATGAATAGATAAAGCACAAGAGATTTTTAGGGAAGTAAAACAATTCTATATAATACCATAATGGTGGATGCATGATATTATGCATTTGTCAACACCCATAAACTGAACAATACAAAAAGTGGACCTTTGTGTAAACTATGTGCATTATTTAATACTTAGTATATCAATATCGGTTCCTTAATTCTAACAAATGTACCACACTAATACAATATGTTAACAATGAGAGGAAACTGTACATCTCTATACTATCCGCTCAATTATTTTGTAAACCCAAAACTGTTCTAGAAAATAAAGTCTACTATGACAAACAAACAAAAACACATTCAGTCACACTGCCAAATATTTTTTCAATTTAATATTGAAATCTTGTTCATTTATGAAATAGATACTAAGATCCTCAAACTCAACCCAAAAGGAGTAAGCGTGTCACACAGAAGGAAAAGAAAAACATCAATGGTAACAAATAGGGGCAGCCATTGTCTTGGGAACATTTGTCACATGGACATGCCAGTCTCATTTTTGTATTCAATATTTTGGAGTATGAGAGCAGTGTGATATCAGATCTGCCCAAATTCTGAGTCAAGATAAACATTTTAAAAATAGGTGCTTATCTGGGATTTTTTTTCTAGGTTGAGTGGACAAAGGAGGAAAGGTTAGACCACAGACTCAAACATTTTATAACTTCGTTTGTACTCATTGCTCATGGAGAAGGATGAAGGTTAAGGGGGCCATTTTGTGTATTGTTTTTATTTTTATCAGCAAGTGAAGCTTCATCATTTGGAAGATTTTCTGAGGCTAAATGTTGCCAGCACCACATGATTTAGAAGCAATTGCAACATCTCTGCAGCCATTGCTTACAAGTGAAAGATAAGAGAGATGGCCTAAAGGTTAAAGCTCTATTCAGATGAGCTTGTGCTCATATCCTGACTTTTGGATGAAAGGCTATTTTTGGCAAACAACAAAGGAAGCCTCCAAGATCCTTATCATTAAAAAGTAATAATAAAAAAATTAAGGTAAGCTATGCAACAGTGTTGAAATTACATTCCATGTTAAATTTGTACATTTAACAATTAAATGTTTTAATACACTTTCTATTTAACTCAAATTAAAAAACCAAGTGACTGACTACATAAAACCAAATAATATCAAATCTAAATTTGAACACCTAGTTACCACTGTTGTACCTTGATTTTCTATCATGAAACACCCCATTTCTCAGAAAGCATTTAACTACTCTCTCTTATCTTGGGTAGGGCTGGATATTAATGCCTTTGATAACTAAGAACTATAAGTCCCTTAACTTAAACAATCTGTGCTTTCCTCAAGACTTGGTTTAGTAGTTCCAAATTGTGACACCTTTTCTGTGCAAGGAACAGCTCTTTCAAGGAGCAAATCACTTCTGTCACAGTTATGGTCAATTTGACTATGAGGCAATTTGACTAGATTCACAGACTGACTCTCCACAACACCAAAATATCGTCCCTTTTCTGAAGCTTGTACCCCAAGTGAGTACATTTCTACTAAAACATTCTTTGACTTGTTCAGCCTAAAAATCTTGGTATCGTCCTTTACTTTTCTCTCCCACTGATTCCCAAATCCTGTCGGCCCTATGGCTACTTGTTACCAAATCCATCGCTGTCATTTTTGTACAAGTCAGCCTGGTCCACTGCCTGGATAGCTGCAAAAGATCCCGACGGTGCTTTCTGCTTCTCCTCTCACCCCCACCTCCAACCTCACCTTGGTTTTCCACATAGTCACCGGAGTAAATCTTTTAAAATAGAATTCAAATCTCTCTGTCCTCTGCTCAGATCCTTGTGATGAGTACTCCTAGAATAGCCAAAGAAGTTCTGCTAGGCTGGGAAGGCCTCTGTCGTCTGGCTTCCGTTGTCTCTTACTTCATCTCCTCCTATTTACCCCTTTTTCTCCTCCATCTACAGTCACTTTCTTGTTCTTCCCCAACCACACTTGGCAAGTCCTTGTCTAGGAACATTTGCACTTGCTGTGATGCTTTTCTGGAATGCTCTTTCCCAAAATATCTTTATGGCTTACTCACTTATCTTATTCAGATCTCTGTTCAAAGGCTACCTCCTCAGAAAGAACTTTCCTATCTACCATATTGAAATAAACTACTCTCCCTCCTACCACCCTGCTTTAGGTTTTAGACAGTAATGATAATCACTAAGTGGCTTTCTAAATGTTTCACTTGTTTGTTTTGTTTACAGTCTCTCTTATTCCAATAGATTGTGGGGATTTAGGTCTATTGTTATCCACTGCCGTACCTTGGTGACTACTGGGTCCTCAATACATATTGTGGAATGAATGAAGAAAAACTAATTCCCTGAATTTGTGTTCTGAAAATGATGAGATTTAAAAAAAAAAAAAAACTTTTAAGAGGCAGCCACCTTCAACCTTGCCACAAAAGCATTACTCTCAATGAAATGAATATTTGTGCTGCGATAAGTTTTTAATACCTACAGTTGTTCACATTACCTGAAAGTAAACATGAAATTTCTGGAGCGGAGATCAGAGGTATTAATACTTATAGTGATAACCCTACCGATTCCTCTTTGCCCTAATTCTTTCTCTTTCTAAAGCAATGTGATAAGATCCAGATGGACAGACCTGCAAGTACAAAGGCAGTTTTTGCTCTACAGGAGAGGAACCCCAAAGATATGAATTTGGGAGTTTATATACCTGTTGCCCTCTTCCAGTCCTGAGAGACAAAGAGAAGCTTAGTCTCTCTAATCTAAACAAATTATAATTGGGAAATGAAGGAAAGGGCATCACTGTTCTTATCCTTTGAACATAAATAATTGTCTCCAGAGGGAAATAGGCCAAATTCCTCCAGCTTTGAAGTCCAGGAAAGTTTCCTGCATTCCAGATTTTATTCCCTTTGAAATGTAAACACACACCTCCAGGAGAGAAAATTTCAGTTCTCACTATCTATTCAGCCATCTTTCTGTTTCTGAATCTTGTTTATTAGCCTAGGTCCCAGATTTCTTTGTTCAGAAAGCCTGAACCATACAATAATATAAATATATTTTCTCTACAGGCCTTCAGTCTAGTCATCTTTTTATCTAGTTTAGTCATGTTTTATCTATGCTCTTTTCATCTATGGAGTATTTCTATTCTTTCTTCTCTACAAGTTGTTTTCAATTTCCCCAGTAATACACTAATACACACACACACAGGTACACAAATCCTACACCATCACATTGTATAAATTCAAACAATTAAGTAAAGCAAAGTTACTGTTTGGTGCCACCCAATTTCATATCCTTTTTCAGAGATGCTTCCAGATCAATTTGCAAGCATTTGTCTGTATGTATACATATACATATATTAAGAAATACATTTTTTTGTTTTGTTCATTTTAGATTGCGGAGATCACACTCATGAATTGTTTTTTCCCCAGTTGTCACTCAAGAGTGTGTTAGAGATCATTTTATATCAGCATATAAACATCATTATTTTTAAGTACTATATGATTAGATGTCTTGTATCTGCTCTTCTCTCTAATTAGTGAAACCAGCAAACAGTTAGCCATCCATGATTAAGTGACTAGGAACTAAATTTATTTTCCTTTTTGCAGTTACTGATTGTAGCTTTTAGTTGTTCCCCTGCCCATTGTTAACTGTGCTGTTTAGGCAAAATGTTATCTGACTCCCACTAGATAACATCTCCCTGAAGCCTGGGTCACCATGGTAATGGGTATTTGAGCTGGTTTTTTCTTGTTTCGTTTTTTTTTTTTTTTGTGAGAAAGACCTGCCCTGAGCTAACATCTAATGCCAATCCTCCTCTTTTTTGCTGAGGGAGACTGGCCCTGGGCTAACATCTGTACCCATCTTCCTCTATTTTATAGGGGACGCCGCCACAGCATGGCTTGCCAAGCAGTGCGCCTGTGAGCTCCTGGGATCTGAACCAGCGAACCCCCAGCCGCAGCAGCGGAGCGCGAGCACTTAACTGCTTGCGCCACCGGACTGGCCCCCTAGAAATATACATAATTAAAGAAATTTCTGTAAAAAATATACAGCTCCTGATACTAGACACACAGTTTTCCCGTGAGAGTACTGTTAGATCCTAAGAGCAGGGGAGCAGCCTTCAGATGGCACTGGAGACTGAAGAGAAAAGCTGCCAGGAATTAATCTTTTTCTCACATCTGTTTTTTCCCTCTCTCCCTGTGTGGCTTCCTCTACTCTTCAATTTGCAATGCAGATGCAATTTGGCTACTCTGGTGCCCTAAGGGAATTGCATGTTCAAGAGACCAACCCAAAATGATCTAGAACCTCTAGTTCAGATTTCCCACTCATAATCTGATTCACCCTGCCTAGGGAAATGCCTACTATGTCCTTAATCATCTGGGGCCAAAGGGAAAGGGTCACTTTTACAAAATTGATTGTTGAAGTTCTAAGCCTGGAGAGTTCAGATCATCATTTTTAGCTGGAAACATACTCTAAAAGAGGCTTATTATCCCCAAATATTGTGACAATCTTTTCGAATATATAGTTTCAAATAATCTTCCAGAAGCCCTATGAAGAAGTTACTATATGAACTCCATTTATAGATAAAGCCCAAGAAGGTTAAATAAACTGCTCAAGTCACAATGTTTAAGTGACAGAACTGGGATTTAAATTCAGGTCTGCCCTAAGCCTAGAGTCAGAGCTCTAAACCACTCCATCACACTGCTCCTTTTATCTTAAATATTTTTAAGCAGTTAGAGGGAAAGTCAAAGTTTCTTCCTGACTCCTTGTTCTTTAAAATAATTAAGCCAAAGAGGCACATCTTGGGGTAGCATATCCTGTTCCCATTCACTTCCATATGATAAATGTGAAGATCACAATTAAATATACATAAACTGGGCAGGACATAGTAGCTGTTCTATAAATTTCACTATGTCTTCTTATTGTCAATGTCAATTGACTATGTCAATTATTGTCAATGTTGCTGCTGCAGATGCATGAGTTAAGAACGAGCCTAGTCACTAGATACAGGTTAACGAGGTACCCGTAATAAGGCAGACTTACTATGAAATAAATATACTATTAATATTTTTTAAAAATAATTTTTAATTTGCCAAAGATTGGGAGTAGAGAGTTTAGGAAGAGGTAAAATGAGAAAACTTGATCCTGCATATTGGTATCATCTTTGAGAACTAGATCCACTGAGGAGGGAAGGAATCAAAACCGTAAGGGAAAAATATGGTTTCACAATCTTCCTGGCAGCTGCTACGTGCTTGAACTCAAGGAAAAAATCCTCACAAAATAAATGAAACCACAGAAAATAAAATCATAATGTGAAGATTTTCAAAAGTATTTACAAAATTATCAGTGCCACTTTTTAAAGTATAGAAATACTACACTAATTACGTGCTGACCCATGCAGTAAAAGAATACATATGATAGTCTATTCTACATGTAGTTTATTACTTTCAAATACACAAGGTTGTTAAAATAATTAGATAAGGCTAATTTGGAACTAACAGTACAATTTATAGGCCAACAACTCCTGTGTTGAGCTTTAAAGCTAACTGTAACAATTGAATAGCAGGAATATACCTGATAGGAACGATAATTAAAAGATAAAGTACTAAATTTGGCGTTGACAAAATCTGAATTCAAGAAGATTTACTTTTACTAAGATGAAATAAAGATGATGACTTTTGTAATTCATTTAAAAATTCCTGAGAAAGCATCTGGCATTTCAAAATACCCACATGCTCAAATAAATGCTAATAAAAAGTTAATGCTTATCTTTCTGATAAGACTTCTAGGGATTTTCTTGAGTGAGCGAAGACTGTAGACACTTCTTTTCTTAAGCTTATAGAATATTACAAAGTAAAGCTACATAGATGCATTAATGTGCAGTCAGAAATTTGGTTTGAATACTCATTGGTTTATTGATCCTTCTTCTCCCAGAGATAGTCATCTTTTTTCCTTCTCTCTTTTTTTTTGTCATTTGTCATAAAAAGAAAAAAACATAGGGCAAGATGCAGGCATCTCTATAAGCCTATTGTCCTGGCTGGTCCTGCTGTAAACTTTATGTGGGTTAATATGCATATGGTGTAAAAGCAGTTGCCAAAGGGGACCTTGGAAGCCAAAGAGCTTGGCAATTTGGTGGGCACCAGTGGAGCAGTTAAGAGCCATTAGGGCACTTGCCAAGTCAGGAAGACCATTGTGATAAGATAACTGGGTCAGAGAATGGGGTATGTGGCACAAGTCCCCTGCCAAACCTCAAGAAAATTTCTGTGTAATGAGGTATTTTATAAAACATACACAATCCCCCACCCCATGGCACATCCTTCTTAGGTAGTTTGACTTTGAAAATGGAAGACTTAACTAAAGCTGTTAATGTGCGTATAAGATGAGGTCTTTTTCTTTTGTCTTGTTCTATGTCAGGAGAGCTTGGCCTTGTGAACTCTCTGGTCTCTGCCACTGGGAGGATGCATGTACCAGTGTGCATCTTGGCAGCCAGTCAAATAGATTAGAGTTCTGAGATGTACTTTCTTTGTCTGGCTTTATTAGCTCTCAGGAGAATTTGTCATAAGGGGCCCCAGTTTCTTTCATAAAGGGCCTTTGTCATCTCAACTTCCATTACTTGTTAATGCCGGCACTATGCCCTCCTTACTGCTTGTGCAACAAAGACCTTTGCTTTTTTAGACTATTTTTGGGAGTGAACTTTCTGGATCTTGTGAGAGCTGCTTCTTCTGCACTCTTTTTTGGGGACACCTCTTGCATCCATGGTTAAGCCATAAAAGGCTTATTTGCTTGAATCAGTATTAAGATCCTACACCTCAATGACTGTACGATGGACCACTTAAAATAAAATATTTCTAAATTGGAAAAATTTTTAGAGAGCTTTCATAAACAGCTATTTTATTGGTACTTATAGAAAGACTAAATTAAAAAAAGGAAATATAAAGAAATAACAACTAGCCTCAAGAACCTAATTAAATTTGGAGTCTCAGCTTCCTCTTATGGTCTTAGAGATGCTTATGAAAGCATCAAGCTGAGGGAAAGTCAAGGGACTCTTCCACCAGGTAAAAATTTTTAAAGGGATTTTTAGGAAATAAAGTAGATAAAACAAATATTAAAAGGGGAAACAGGGGCCAGCCCGGTGGCGCAGGGAGTTAAGTGCGCGCTCTCCGCTGCGGCGGCCCGGGGTTCGCTGGTTCGGATCCTGGGCGCGCACCGACACACTGCTTGGCAAGCCATGCTGTGGCGGCGTCCCATACAAAGTGGAGGAAGATGGGCACAGACGTTAGCCCAGGGCCGTCTTCCTCAGCAAAAAAAGAGGAGGATTGGCAGATGTTAGCACAGGGCTGATCTCCTCACCAAAAAAAAAAAAAAAAAAAAAGGGGAAACAAAGAGGAATCAGAAAGGGAAGAGTCACAAGACTTAGCCTGGCAGGATGGAAATCTTAAGATAGTTATTAAACAAAATGGAATAAATAAAATGGACATTAATGGGGTTAGAACAAAAGTTTAATACAGCACTGCCTGAAGTTGGGTGGGCCAAAGAGACTCCTTTCTGGTCCCCCAGCATTAAAGGGCCTAAAACAAGTCTGCTCTATTTAAAAAGCCAGAAGACAGAGATCCAACAAAAAAACCTGTTCTTGAGACAACAGTTAGTCCACTTAACCAAGGTAAAGATTAACAAAAGGGCCAGGATCCCTTGGCTAGGCCTCTCTCTGGCAACTCTAAAAGCCTTTTGCACTGAAATGAGTGAAATAACCAGGAAATGGAAAAGAGAAATTTCCAAGACTCCCCGATGCAGGAACCCCACAAGCTGTGATACCAAAACTCTATTGGTGGGACTCTCACTCAGGTTACAATTAGATTTTAAAAAAATGGAGTATCAGTCAAAAGGTAAGGGTTAATAAAATTATAAAGGTTAGAAGTTTTGAGCTAATATTACGTGAAGAGGTTATATCAACTTTGTCTGAGTGTTTTTTATTTTTTTGAAAATGGGTGTTTCATCTGGCTGAGAATGCTTCCCTTACCCAATGTTGTAAGACTAAGACTTGTTGATGAAGTCCTAATAGAAGCTTTGATTAGACGTATGTGAGTTGATGAAATTAAGATAAAATTTTGTAGGAAAATTGGTATACTTGAATGGGATTTATATGAAGTGTTTGTATCTCTTTTGCATAATTGTATTATAAATTGTATTGTGGGGCTAGACATTGTGTCTCACTGGGGAATATTTTCCCTGTCTGATACTGTAAAATACCCTATAAATCTGCCCTTGAGACAATGTTAATTAAACATAGTAAAGGGAAGTCAATAGGGTTGCCTGAGCCCACATAGTATGAGATAAAAACTAGAGGCTAATATGAGGTGCTAATAAAAAAGCTAACAAAAGTCCCCCCAAGGTAAATTGGTCTAGTGTTAAATTGTGTACTTAGAAAGAGGGCCTTTGTTAAATGCTTTGTGCAGACTTTTTAAAGGTATGATACATTGTCCTCAAGTTTCAGAACATAAAAATCTTTTGATTTACTTCTTAGTTAAAATTTTCCCTGGTATAAAGAGGCAAATTAAAGAAAATGTAATTAAATGAACACATCAGCCTTTTGATATCATTTAGGCTAAAAATATTTGAGAAATGTAAAGCAACTATCTTTGTCTTACAAAAAGGGAGAGAAAATATTTAAAAGTTAAAAAAAAAATCTTAAATGTCCTCTTCACAAATATTAGTAAAAAAATTTAGCAAGTGAACTAAGATTGGAACTCTTTCCAATTGCTAAAACAAAATTTGGACCCAACTCTACTTTTATAAACCAGTGAGTTTTGTGTTGACCTGATTCATAGCAAAAATTTATCAGAAACTATAAGGGGTACATCGATGTCTGTCTGTGCATTCATGTATGTCTATATATATATATACATATGTTGTAAATGTGAGATAGTTTTCTACCTCTGGATGGTGTGGCCCAAAATTAAGAGCTATATTTAATTGGGTTAAAGTAAGCATTTATATAAATTATTTCCAAATGTAATAGAAACTAACCCAAATGTTTTTGAAGTTAACATGATATGAAATAATCTTTGGTAAATGAAAGCTTATTTAAGTTTGTTGGTTTGATTGAAAGAGCCATGTCCTCAGAGTTATCAGCATTGGATATGATGCAGACATGAGGCCTGGGTTTACTAGTCAAATAAGCTCATGTTATATCTCTTACAAATTTGTGAGCAAAATAATAGCTTAGAATGATAGCTGATTTTGTCTAATGTCTCCTAAAGTTTTTGTAGGGAATATAAACATAACTATTGGAAACAAGTAAACTAAATGGCTGTAAGTAAGATAAAAATTTTGGGGTGAAATTTTTAACAATAATTATATGTTATGGTATATGTACTTAAAATAATTTCCAACACTCTTGGTGACTTGAAACTTCAGAATTTTATTAAATTAAGTTAAACGAAAAAAAATTGTTGAATAACTAGGTAATTTCCAAATAAGATAAAATATTAGACATTAATTATTGAATATAAGTTTATCTATTTTTGGCTTCTTATTACAGAGAACCCAAAAGATATTTGGGTCTGTTAGTAAACACAACTTATGATTTATTAAAAGATTGTACTATGAAGTAAAATGTTTCTAAAAATTATACAAAGTGTGTATAAACTTGCCAAGCCACAGAATGTTAATGTAAAAGACAGTTTATAATTACTTGCTTCTTAGTTCACTAAAAGTTGTCTATAAGGGTTAAGAATTCTAATTAACATAAACGATTAAAGCTACTAAAACTAATAAAGGAAACAAGTTTTTATTCAAAGAAAGTGAGATGTATATTTTCAGTAAAAAAAAAGAGGTACAAAAGGTTTGTGGAAGAGGAACTCTAAAAAAAGAGTGCTGTTCATGGTCAAGTTAGCTAAGTTTGAAATAAATTTAATTAAGTAAATGAGTTTTAATATCAAAAGTAAGCTGGTGCAAAATTAGAATTTGGTTTTCTCTCTCTTAAAAGGATAATTAAACTTTTAACCTACTCTTGATAAGGAAATTATAAAAGGTTTTTCTTTATCTTTGAGTAAATCTACATGAAACACAGAAATTCTATGTTTTGTGAAAATAATTTCCTATGTTCAAAAAGGCTGAGGTTTCTCTATTAGGAAAACTAAGGTCCTTGTTTTTTTAACTGTTTAACTCTCTGTTTGCATTTTACATTTTCTGTTGTCACTTTGGTTAAATGGATAACTAAGTGTTGTTTCATAAGGACCTATGATATTGTATGGGTAAATGTTATTGATATAACTGTTTTAAAAATTAAAAATCATTCTTAAAATTCTGATCTGTTCTGGTTATCAGTCATAATTCCAGTTAGTATCTTAAAATATTGTATGTCACAAAAGTAACAATTTCTTTGTGAATTGCCATTTTTGTCTTTTGTCATTTACAGATAGTTTTGTTTTACTCTGCTTTTGCAAACACTTCATCTTCAGAGACATTCATGAAAAAGACTCTGACATTTACTCTAGAATAAAAGATTCTGATAAACTTTCAGATCATAAGACTGGACTGGGTAAGAAATTACAGAACTCTAAGACAGAAACTGATGACTTTGTGAAACTGCTAACAGAAGACCAAGATCAAGAGTTGATTGCATGGGACTGAATGAACTGATGAGAATGACTACAGTTTTTATGACTTTTGCTTGAAATATTGCTTATTTTTTAATATTTTGTTTTTCCAGATTTAAGAAAAACTTTTTCTCTTAAGTTAGCTATGGCTTATAAGAATTTGGTAAATTATACTTTTGTAAGCAGAATTACAACATTTATCTTTTTCTCCCTACCTGATTCCTTCAGAATATGGAAACTCTTAGTGTGTGAGTATTGTTATTTTCATGGCTACATAGTTATTTGCATAAGTTCAATAAGAATCAGTTCTCCTTACAACAAGACACAATTGAAAACATTGGTTATATTACCAAAGCTTTGACCGAAATGTCATATTTGAGAGAAACAAACAGGCATAGACTCAGATATGACCAAACAGCCTTAGGGAACAAAGACTGAATTTATGAAACAAATAAAGCCTCTTGGAAATATTGGTGTGGTACCTTGCTTACAGTGTTCCCAGCAACCTTACCTTGTGAGTAAAGAAGTTCACTTCCCTAGCAGGTGCAAAAAAGACTCAAGATATTTTAGGGACTTCGAGAAGAGAGGAATTCACCTACATCTAAGGTATTGCAGGCAGAGTCTGATGACAAGTCCTTGGCTTGGATTTTGTGTCCTTGGGAGGCCTATAAAGTCCAATCTGAGATTCCTTATGAAAAGTTACAGCAAATTGGATTTAAAAGAGCCTATAAGATTGATTGCTATTCTTGCTGTACTTATGTAAATAACTGGGCCAAGTTTATTGAAACTAGACTTATCTTGGAAACCAGTTAATCTTAATTTGGCTATCTTTGGTAAAAGTGAGGGTGATTTTAGAGAGAAAAATTATGTTTCTGTAGAAACTATAATACAAAATTGTGGACATTAGATTCTAGTTCTATTAATTGTCTTGGAGGTTTTTGTTTCCTACGTATAAACTGGATTGGAACCTGAATTCTTCCGGTCTCTTGAACTATCTTGCTACAAATCTCCAAACTAACTTTTTCAATTTTTTCCATGCTTTTCATTTGGTATCACTGAGAACTGAAACACTCTTTTTCTTGAGGCCCTGCAAACTGAAGCTAGATAATTTAATATAAACTTGAGAGAGATCATCATGACAGCCCGTGTTTAGACAATCTTCATGTCTGTTGCTGCAACAGGCACTCAAAAAGATACCTGAACACCAAATGACATCATCAGAGACATTTCAAACTGCACAAGATGCTTCAACACTGACATCGAGAAATCTTCTTGACGGGCTGTCCCCTGGACTCAGAAACTGGTTTATAATTTCCTCCAATGATTAACCTTGTTTTTCTTTTGTTTTCATAGAAATGCCTCTTATTAAATACCTGATTGCTTGCTTACACACTATAGGCCTACATTTAGGAGTGACCTACATCACTGTCTTCTGAAATGAATTTAGTGGACTGATCTATTAGGACTAAGAGACATGTTCAATGAGATGGAACCATATACCAATATAGCTTCTCGACTGTGAAACTTCTTGAAGTTTCAAAGGTAGGATCAGAATTTGCCACCCCAAAATGTATCTCTTTGGTTTAATTATTTTTAAGAACAAAAGACTCTGAAAGAAACTGACCTTCCCCCTAACTGCCTAAAAGAATTTAAGATAGAAGGCCTGTTCCAGGAAGGAGCTAATACCAAAATATAACTATAGTATAATATAAACTAGGTGTGGTAGACAGGAAAGCACTAGCAAGCTCATTTTTATCAAAGGTCTTTCTTGGGTCTCATTGTCTATAGAAGTCCCAAACCACTACCCTCAACCTCTTTTGTCCTTAGCTGAAGATGGTATTTGAGGTAGTGGCTTCTGCCATTTTGGTGAGTTAGATTTCCTGGGTTTCTCTTAACAAATGTTATTAAAGTCTGTTTGATTTTCTCCTGTTATTCTGTCTTATGTCAATTTAATTCTTAGATCAGCCAGAAGGACCTAGAGGAATAGTTCTTCCTCCCCTACAAAAGCAGCACGATATCAGATCAACCCAAATTCCAAGAGTCAATATAAACATTTTAAAAATAGGTGCTTACCTGGATATTATTTTCTGGTTGAGTGTACAAAGGAGGAAAGGTCAGAATATGGACTCAGGGGCCGGCCCAGTGGTGTAGTGGTTAA
Source organism: Ceratotherium simum simum (assembly GCF_057802395.1). Lineage (NCBI taxonomy): Eukaryota > Metazoa > Chordata > Mammalia > Perissodactyla > Rhinocerotidae > Ceratotherium > Ceratotherium simum. The sequence continues at coordinate 56,431,887 of NC_141907.1, read as the reverse complement.
GTGCACACACTCTGCTTCAGCGGCCCAGGATTTACAGGCTCAGATCCTGGTCACACACTGACACACTGCTTGTCAAGCCATGCCGTGGCAACATCCCATATAAAACAGAGGAAGATGGGCACAGATGTTAGCCCAGGGCCAATCTTCCTCAGCAAAAAGAGGAGGATTGGCATTGGATGTTAGCTCAGGGCTAATCTTCCTCACATACATACAAAAAAAAGAATATGGACTCAAACATTTTATAACTTCCTTTGTACTCATTGCTCATAGACAAAGATGAAGGTTAAGGTGGTCATTTTGCTTATTGTTTTTATTTTATTAGCAAGTGAATCCTCATCATTTGGAAGATTTTCTGAGGCTAACTGTGTTTTGAAATTTGCTGGTTGCCAGTATCACACTATTTAGAAGCATTTGTGGCATCCCTGGGGTCAATTGCTTGCCAGTGAAAGACAAGAGAGATGGCCTGAAGCGTAAACCTGTTCAGACGAGCTTGAGCTCATATTTTGACTTTTTGGATGAAAGAATATTTTTGGTAAACAATACAAAAGGCCTCACAGAACCTTATCATTAAAAAATAATAATAAAAAAATTAAAGTAAGCTATGTAACAGCATTAAAAATTACAGTCCATATTAAATTTGTATATTTAATGATTAAATGTTTTTAACACATTCTATTTAACTCAAATAAATACAAAAAATAAAAAGTCTGACTACTTAAAACCAAATAACATAAAATATAAATTTGAGTCCCTGGTTACTCCTGCTCTACCTTGATTTTCTATCATGAAAAGCTCCATACTCAGAAACCACTTTACTATTCTCTTTCACTTTGGGTAGGGCTGGATATTACTGCCTTCAAAAATTAACAATAATAGATCTCTTAACTTCTTATCTTTCTTGAAGAGATTAGCCATTTTCAGTCAGTCAGTATGTATTCAATGCCCAGCCTTCTAGCTGCCATGCAGTGTGCTAACTACAGACTAAAGCCTTGTTTTTAAGCTATATACATTGTTATGACGATGTTGAATGAGAAAATTTTAGTTACAGCACAGTGGAGGACTATGCCTTAACTAGGAGAAAGTACAGGGTTTGAAGGTCACTCGAGGGATAGTCAGTCTTACAAGAGTCAGGGAAGGCCTTTCAAAGGAAGCACAATCTAATTAGAATTGAGAAACAAATGAGAACTAATCAGTTCTAACTAGGTTAGAGATATTGATGGTGATGGTGGGGTGAGAGCAAGAGAGAATTTTCTCAACTTAAGACAGAGAGGGTGTAGAGACATGAAAAGAAGAAAGGTGGAGGATTCATGGGTTCCACAAATCCTTAGCCTTTTATTTTTCTCATTCTCTTATCTGAGTTCCAATGGTGCCAATGGCAAACTTTACCTGGAAATTCCACACTATATCATGAAGAATGTGCTTGGGGGCATAAAGAAGTGAGAGTTTTAAAATCATAATCCAAAGGTAAGTGGTGTTTGCATTTTTTCTTCAGCAGTCATCTGTTTTTGATTTTCAGGAAAGCTTAAGAGTTAAAGGCAAAGATTTTAAATAGAAGGTGTTTTCCACTTGACTTGTTAGGACACAACCACGTGCGGCAAAGCCTTCTTGGACAGGTCTCAGTAAACTGAGCCAGGTCTCCTGATCCAGGGTCCTTGCTGCCCTCCTGTTTCTTCCCTGTCATTTTCTTCTCTCCTCTCACTCCTCTAGCAAGTTTATTCTCTTGAAGGTATCCTCACCCGTTTTATTATTCATCAGTGACTGAGTAAGGGACTCTCCCTTTCTAAGCTCTCTTATATTTTGCTCCAAACCTCTTCTCCTTCATTGTCCCCTGAGCTTCCTCTCCTTGTCTCTTCTCAACATACTGATAGCTATTGGCAAATTTAGGAATTTGATTAGGAGCCAATAATGAAAATAACAGCAGAGGCTTTCGACATCTTTGTAAGAATGAGCATGACTCTGTGTTGCTAAACATATCCGCAGGTATGTACCCATATTTGTTTTACTCCATTCCATCACAGGCTCCAGAAAGCCACGCCCCTCAGATTAATCTCCACCTCCTTCTCTGAATTCAGAATAAAACTCACCAGAAACATTCCAAATGCACAGGTGGCTCTTATACTTGTTTGCAGTTTACAACCTGAGTGGGAATTTGAAGAAAACTAAACCGGATCACCCAGTTTCTTTCACAGGATCATCTGGACAGGTTGAATTTTTATCATTATTGTTGATGTTAATATTTAAATTATAGATATAAGAAATATAGAGTGCAAATTGTGTATCATAAAGCTGTTATAAGAGGAAATACAGAGAGAATAAAGTCTTTATCAATACTTTGTAACTTTAGTTACTTAATAATGTAAAGCATTTAAAGCCCTTTTAAATCACTTGTTTGTCATTAAAAATAATATCTTGCATTTATATAGTGCTTTGCTGTTTAAAGAATGTTAACATAAATTGACAGTATGATAGCTGCTTGTAAGTCCTGCATGCTGGGCATGTTCTTCACTTTACTGATGAGGAAACAAGGCAAGCAGGGTGGAAAGAGTGAGAGTGTAGACTGGCTTCTAGGCTGGTGTTCGGTTTTGTAAAATATATCGGGAGCAGTCTATACCACCAGGGGCCTTGCGAGTATTACTGTTACTTTTACATGAGAGACATCAGGTAAACAAGAGCAAAAATCCAAGTGCTATTGACAGGGAGGTCATTGACAGCATAGTCCCTATTTTATTGAAGACTCCTTAGTAGAAACTAGAGAGTCCAGAGGGATTTGATTTAACAATTAAACTTAATGATTATTTGTGAGCCTCTACCGTGTGACACAGTGCTGAGGCCTGGGATAGAAAGATGCACAAAATGATATTCTCTGCTTTCAGCTGGCTTATCCAAATCCAGGTAAGTCCAAGACAGTGAGGACTAAATGAGCCCTATGCATCTGTACTCACATGGTATCCCGGCACTTAACACAGTGCCTGGGAACAAGGTAGGCACTCACCTAGAGAGTAATTGCTGGATGAAAGGCAAAATTGGCAGTGGAGTAGGAGAGAATGGAGAAAGATAGAGAAAAAAGGAAAGGAAGAAGAAATAAAGAGAAAAAAAAGAAGAAAAAAATATTTGTTAATTCAATTGAATTTATGAATCACAGGTTTAAGAATTTTTTGTTGGTGTTTCCAGACAACAGTAACCCATACACTCAGGAAATGAAATTAACAATGTCTAACTGAAATGCATCTTTTGAGAAAGAAGAGAGCAGCTAAAGTGTGAATCTATACATGTGATATGAGATAATTTACCAAAAGAAGTTAAAGAAAGAGACATTACCATATGCCACCTCGCTTAACTCTGAGATCGAAATTGATCTTGAAGGGGCAGCCAGAAGTCAGCCAACTGTTTAATTATAAATCAGCTACTCCTAATTGACTTTAAACCAATTCTTACAAACTTGCCAGAATATCAAGAAAGTTGTAATGAATTAAAAAATCAGTAGTCAGGGCAAGTGATGCCTTTCATACACGTTGCTTCTAGTGAAAGATCTATTTTCTGAGAACAAGGAGAAGGTTTGGGGAACAAGCTAATTTATTAACAAGACTGATTTCTAATCAAAATCTCATAATTTTGGTGAGATTACATCCGATACACCTGAGAGGGAGGTTTGGAAAATGTTGAGTTGGTCCTTAGGGACTTGAATTCTTTTCCATTTTGGTAAGAACATCCATGACTAGTGTGGTCTGTGGTTTCCAACACACATGTTAAGACATTCTTTTGTTAAAAACAAACAAACAAATTAAAAACTCTCTCATCGTACCTCCCTTCTGGTGTGCAATCTGGGGCCAAAATCAACGAATGTCATGCTGGGTTGTCCCAGAGAACCTTAGAGAAACAAACAAACAGGAGCAAAAGTCTTATTGGACATGTGTACATTTTACCATCTCCAGTGAGAACACAGATTATTGACTATGTTTCCCCAGATACTTTTATATTTATCAAATTCACTTTTTGGAATTTATGAGGATAAATATTTTCCTTCTTTGAACAGAAATATTGCTGTATAATGCATACTCTTACTGAGACAGTGCAAACTGTCTGGTTCCTCTACATTATCATATAGACTTGGCATAATAACAATATAAGCTCACTTTTATTAAGCATTTATAATTGCCAGGCTTATCCTCTCATTTACATCCCAATAATTGTCTTTTATAAGAATTATAATTATTCTCATCCTCAATTTGTAGATGAGAAAGTGGAGCACAGTTGAGCTAAAGTAATTTGCCAAAATCATACAACTTCAAATAGCAGAGTTAGAATTTATACCAAAGTGGGCTACTGTAGACCCCATACTCTTAAAAACTATATTGTCTGCTATGTACACATTAATTATATAAATTAATATGAATTATAAACTTTTAACCCATATGTATTTCTCATTATATGCGCACATTTAAATATTTAGGTAACCATATCAATTGTAAAATGTGCAAAAATTTGACACATTTGATTACATGGACAGTAAACTTCTTTACAACATCATTAAAAATTAAAAGATAACTGGTAATATAAGACAGAAAAACTACTAGTATCTTCAACATATAAATCAATAATAAATTACTGGCTGTAAATCAGTTGGGAAAAAGCAACACTCCTGATGGGCAAAGAGGATCAAAAGGACTAAAATAGCCGATAAACTTAAAAAACATGAAAACATGCATGAAAAATTGCAAAATATCTGTGAAATAACATAAATAAATATATTTTTAATTATGAAAGTTTACATTAAACAATTTCCAGTTCTAGTGTGGATGTGAGAGTATAGGCAATTTCATATTCTGTGGACACAGGTACAATCTTCAGTGACTTGTTAAAAAAATATTTATCAATACCTTACACGTGCATACATTTTATTTTGGCTGTTCTATTGTCGCTGCAAGGATAAGTGTGAAAACATATATGCTCAAAGGCACTCATTGCAGCGCTACTTATATCAAAAAAAATTTGAGAAAACAAGAATTTCCATCAATAAAGAATTGTATCAACTATGTTCCATCCATAATATGGACTGCTATGTGTCATTTATAAGAATAAAGACAGAATTTACATATCAACACCAAAGTATGTTCACATTATATATTTCAGCGAAAAAATATAGGAAAAATGAATGTAAAATGTGAAACAAGTTAAATTATATACACAGTGTATAGATTTTACATACATTTAAATATTTGGAAGCATAAATAGAATACTGTTAGGAGTGATTGTCTCTTGAGAGTAGAATAAAGAGGGTATTTTCATTTTCTCTATGTTGTTTAACTGTTCCGACAATTATCTGTCAAAAGTAAGGATGTTTGTATGTATGTTCACATGTATGCATAAATGTGTGCATATTTATCCTTTCTTAAGATAAATATGGTTTCTCAAGAAGTCTGGAGCAAAGTTAACCTAATTGATAATGTGTGCTTTTCACTGAATTTTATTACATATAAATAAGATTTTAAAATAAAACTAGTCAAGTCTGGCACAAAGTAAGTGCCTAGTAAATAACACCCATTTTTATTCTTCTGATTGTTGTGGAAAGAGGAGAAATGCACTTTTTACAGGAAGACCAGTTGGAAGGCTATTTTCATGTTCAATCAACAGTTGGAGAGGTTCTGAACTAGGTCAGTGACCATAAAAATAGAAAAGAGAGGAAAATAATGGAGAAGGAACCAATGGGATTTAGTGCCACACGATGGTGAGGGAGAGTTAGGAGGCAACATCTGAAAGTTTTCATCTGTAATGTGCCACCTAAAAAATACAGTGGGGAAGACACTACCGGAAGAAGCCTTCTGTATAAGTCAATGGTCTAATTATTTGGTTTGATTTGTACGACACTTATCTTCCTAAAATTTTACTGTCAGATATTTCTTCCTTTGAGTTACAGTATCTACTAATTTCATTCGATTAACTCTACGAATCCTTATTTAACTAGATTCAATTAAATTTAATTTAATATAAGTTAATACTAATTTAATTCTACTAATTTGTTACAGTATCTACTAATTTCATTTCCTCTCTTTGGAGCATCTCTCAGGGATTGGTATTGTGTGTATTAAAGGACACACATTAGGTGGCTAAAAGAACTATTGTCTCCAAGAGGCTCCTGTTATAATACAAATTCTCTGAAAAAGACAATAAAAGCCACAGTAGTCACAAATGTATGAGGATATCACAGCTTACCAGACAGCATTTTCGGCAAGGATGAATAAAAGGGAGATCTAGAAAGGCTAATATCAAAGAAGGACAAAATTTGTTGAGATGTTTTATCACAAACTCAGAATGGGGTAATTTTGGGGAAAAAAAGGTAGTGAAAGAAGTTGAAAGCCAATGAAGGAAAGCTTGCTTAATTAAAAATTCCTGAACTTGAAATGAGTTGTCATGGGATTGGGAGTTGAATTATCAAGTCATGACTATCTTGTTTACCTTTACAATTTTCAGACAAATCACTCAATGGAAGTGTCCACTACTTTATTGATCAAGTGAGAGAGAGAAGTAAAGGAAATGCCAGATGTCACAGAAGAACCTTCTGTACTCAAGAATCCGTGTCTTAGATACATCCATTACAGTGTTATTAATTCCATCCTCTTAAGAATACACTTACCAAGCATTTGAATTTTTTTCAGTAAACGAAATATAGTCAGGAACTAAGGAAGCTCTAACTTTGAGATCTGGCAATAGCTATCAAATGTGACCATCAATTTTTATTGTTATTTAATGTATACATAATTAATCAGTGATTCTTTGTCAAAATATTGTTGTGTTTCTGAACCTCTTAGTCTTTTTATATGCCACATCAATTCTGACAGAGAAATTGAAGGCTCTGTTTTCATTCATCATAGAATTTATTATGTATAAATATGATAATATAAATGTATCACATTTTGTACATAGTTTCAAATTTACTTTGTAGTGCCTTGTACTTTCTTATTCTTTTATATGTTAGACTTATCTCCTTAATACGAATAGAAACTCTTAAAGCATCAGGACTATGATAGATACTTCTTTAATACACCTTTACCCTAAATGCTCAACAGCTGAGAAATGCTAGACTCTCAAGATAACCTCATTTATACAGAGCTATATATAATATATATAACTCCAATATACAACATGGAAAACATAGCTTTTTTCTTTCAGTGTGCCACTCTATGATGGATTCTTCCAAACTTGACCATTCTGCATACTTTGGCAGAATCCATGGAATTCTAATGTATAAACCTTTTATTGAATTTTGGGATGATGTGGAGGCATTCGAGGCAAGACCAGATGACATTGTCATTGCCGCCTATCCCAAATCTGGTAAGTCTCCTTGTTATGTAAAACTTGTTCCCTTTTCACCTAAAATGGCAAACCCACCTTGAATGCTAAATATTAAGCTGTTTGCTTCTTCCACACTCATTCTCCATATTAAATAAAGACATACGTAGTAGTTTTAATCCAGACATAGAAAAAGTGTTGTCGTATAGCTCTAGCCTAAGACCACAATCTGTACCTATAACTTGAGCAGCACATTGACAAATGGATATTGTTGGCCACTTCAGAAAATTAGGTAACATAGATGGATGAATATAGAACCATAACTAAAACTTGAAACTATCAACTCTGTTTACCTTATGTCACTATCACGATTATTATACAAACAGAGTATGAGCAATTTTCACAGATTTAAAAAACTGTCTTCAATTGACTAGTTCCACTTCAAGTCCATCTGCCAAACTCCATTTTTAAGCAACATCTTTTTTCCTGAGGTTAGCTTAACTGTTTATCATACTTCTGGTGTCTTACAATCACAGATCTTTAGAAATTAGAAAGGTCCAATCCAGACTACTCTATCTGGTTGTGCCATTTAGCACTTAAATTTCTCAAACACTGCATATACCTTTGGCTACTCTGACTCGGAAGCTGTTCCTCCACTTCTCTTCCCTGTCTGGGTCAGTGTCAGCATGACCAGTCATCTGCAGGGAGACCTGAGAACTCTTCCAGATTCAATTCCTCTTGCTTCTTCGTTTCCCATGTTCAATCAATCAAAATGTTTTTCCCATTTAGTCTCATAGATATGTCTCACAATCAGTCTCTGATAGGTCTCTTGTCTCCCTTCCTATTGACCCCCTCAGGCCATTGTTTTATTTACTCTTCCACTAGAAAAATTCTTCCAAAACATAACCCTGGTAATCTTGTTCTTTTGTCTAAAGTATGTCAATGTCTTTCTAAAAATTTTAGAAAACAACCCAAACTCTTTAGAATGAACTGCAAGGCATTTTATCCTTGCCCTCTGCTTGCCCCTATAGCCTTATCCCCAAACATCTCTTCAGGTAGACTCTTTAAGCTTTATAATCTATTTGCAATTCTTTTCCTCAGCACTATACTATTCTTAAATATCTGACCTTTGATTTAAAAAAAAAAACATTTCTTCTTCCTGGTAGAATCCTTCTCTATCTCACAAATTTGGAGAACTTGTGCTAGTAATTTGTAAAATCTAAGTTCAGTTATGTTCTCTTGATATTTCTGTTTGGAATGTCACAATAGCAGCAACAGCGCACTGAGTTAAATGGTCCTCCTTTGCAGTCCTTTAGATCCCTGTGCCTACCTGTATTATAAAATCTTAAGAATTAAGAAGTGTTGTAATCATTGAGCATTGTTTCTGACTCTTCAAAAGACCTTAGGGCAAAACCACCATAGGGCAAGGACCAGTTTATTCTTTTCTGTTTCCTCTGAACTAGGGCTCAAATTGAGGCATAAGAAGCTATATCAGCAAAGTCTGTAGTTGAAAGCATGCTTGAGTGTATCCACTATTATTCAAGTCTCCTTACTTTTACATGTAAAAATTTAGATCAAAAATTGTTAACAGCTTGCACAATGTCACAATTCATCATGGACAAATTTGGACTCGTACCACAGGTGTGTCTTACCATAATATTCATCCTTATTTATCGAGACTATTTTGGGGTCCTATAAGATTAAATATTAGAGGAAATATTTCTTGAGTCCTTGGGTTATTCTGACATCTTTCAAATAATATTGTATTGATTTCTTCCTACTTTATCCAGCTACAAATCCACCACTCCTGTCATCAGCCCTGCACGGACAGTGGGAGACTCAGGTTTCTTTAACTTTTACAGGCATAACCTGGGTTAGTGAAATCGTAGACATGATCCATAAAGAGGGTGATGTGGAAAAGTGCAAAGAAGATGCCATTTTTAATCGAGTACCGTACCTGGAATGCAGAAAAGACGGAGTAATGAATGGTAATGTTAAAGTTGATTTAAAAAGCTATCTATGTATATTTTAAGTTGTGGGTGTACATGGTGCCAAGAAAGAGACTATAAGCAAGAGTGACAATTAGTATTATGTCTTCTACACAGTAAAGCATGTAAATTTAAATTAAAATCTTGACAGGGTTTATGTTATAGGATGTGTCTGGGATACAGTAAATAAGAATGGCACTTATATGCCTTCAGCAGAGCCTAGTAACATGTGACCATTTATTTCTCTATGGGATGAATATGATAATACTTTAAAAACTAGGAAAATATCCATGACATTTTCAAGGACGTACGCAAAAGGGTATTTGTCACAGATTCTTTTAATGTTGTGAAAAATTGGAAACACTATAAATGTTAACCAACAAAAGAATTGTTAAAAGTGATATAATAACACTATGAAACCATTAAAATTTTTAGAATGTCACATGTTTCTTGAGCTTGTGGTTTGAGTATAATATATTAAGAAAAAAGGCAATTAGATGATATTAAAAATTTCATCTGCGTGTGTGGCATTTGAATGGCTGTGATTCTGGACACATAGATATATTTATATAGAAAATTGCTTCCAAAATGTTAATAATGATTTTTCCAAAGTGGTGAGATTTTATTTGATCTTATTTTTTGTGTATACTTTTCTGTATCTAAACTTCTGTCATAGTGAGTATGTATTATTACTATGAATACAATACAGAATCTTAAATTTACTTTATTTTTAAAATATTTATAAAATCCACACAGATATTTATAATTTTCAGTTGTCTAACCTTGAATTTTCTAAAACTAAGGAATAAAACAACTAAAACAGATGGCATCTCCTAGAAGAGTGAAGACTCATCTGTCACCTGAACTTCTTCCAGCCTCATTTTGGGAAAAGAACTGTAAGGTAACCAGAATCAAGTATTCTCAGAACATCATCCAACTCAAAGAAATTTTAGAATGATCACGTCAGGTAACATCCTAACTGCACATTATACACGTGTTTAATTATTCTTTCATTGAATCTATAGACACTTAAATGTGGATTATAGTATAGTCAGAGAGTCTAGATTTCAATTCCAACTCTAGAGGTAATTCTGGAAAAACAAGTAAACTCTCTAACTTGCAGTTTCCTCATCTATAAAAGAAGGATGGTAATAGAATCTTCATCTTGTTGTTGCAAGGATTAAATGAAATAATGCTTGTAACATGCTTTATATAATTCCTATCAGATTGTAAACGCTCAATAAATAGTAGCTACATTGGTATTTCTTATTATTACTGATTGTATTCAATATACTCCTTTTGCAAACTATTGTGCTTGGCATTGTGAGGAATGCAAATGAATTAGACAGGGACCAATCAGACAAGTATCTCATAATAATTATTTACTGAATGCCTATTATTTGCCAGCAACATAACAATTAACAAGACATATCCAATCCTTGTCTTCATGGACACATGGGCCACTGGGAGAAAGGGACAAATAAAAATAACAATGAAGGAGGTGCCACAGATCAAGTAAGAGAAGAATTCTAGCCCAGACATTGAGGGCAGGGAAGACATCCAGAAGAAAGTAACATCTCAGCTTATTTTTGATGGATGCATAGGAGTTAGTCTATACAATCTCAGATGCAACCCCAGGGGGGATCTGAAACCAGTTCAGTTTAGCTGGGAGGTTGAGTGTATATATTGGCTGGATGAATGAAGAGAGAGAAGCTGTGTTTGATTACAACAGACACTGAATCCAAGTTAAGGAATTTGGACTTATTTGATGATAATGAGGAGTTAGTGACATATTAAGCTGCTTATTGACGTGATCAGTTTTGTTTTTTAGAAAGAATGATACACGTAACCCCAAAGTAAAGGCAAAACATTGTCTTGGACCAATGATGGTGTTCCTCAAGACCTCTATAGCATTTTTAGGGCACACTATGATTCACACTACACCTAAGAGACATTAAAGTACTATGTGCAGCCATTGCTAACAAAAAAGGGGGTTTATCACAGTCATGAAACATTTTCGTTTTGTACTCTGATGTTACATGGTGTATTTGACATTTTCTGAGGAACCATCATCCAAAATTCTGAAGATTCCAATGTTTCTTATTTGTTTGTTTTGTTTTTATCATAAGCAATCCTAGATAGACCACATACATCCTGTTGCATACATAAAATAAATACCATTTACTCATTAGTAAATACCATTCATGTCTTTTACAGGACATGTGTCATCGCTGTTTTTTCAAGAAATTGGACCAAGTCACCTTATTTCCTTTGGAGAATAGGTTGTAGCCTTGTTACCCCTTTACTTCCAAAACAAAATTAAACACTATACATTTACATATTCTCAGTCCTCACAAAACTCGTTATCATCTCAGAGATCATCAAAGAGTAGAAAAACAGTCAGATGGATTCATGTCCTAAGTATGTCCAAGGTGATTCACTAAGGGGCAAGAAGACAGATGGACTGAGATTATTAGTGAGAGTGTGCTTGGAGTGGTGGGCCAGAAACTATAAGTGATAAAAAAGAAGAAATTGCAAAAAAAAAAAAAAAAAAAGAGGGAAAAGCCTAATAGATGAGGAAGAAGTGAGGCCCATAGATTTGAGGTCTTGGATTGTTTGCAGGGGAGGTTTATTGGGAATAATTGATAAGGAAGAAGAGAGGAGCAGGACTTTCTTGGAAGAAAACATGATGCTCCAGGATAAGGCTTCAAAAGTGAAACCTTTAGGGTACTGACAAGATTTGCAATTTGATTATAAAAGTGTTTGGCTGAAGTGAAATAGAGATAATAATCAATGAGTACAAGAACCTAGAGAATCAGATGGATCTTGCATACAGATACTAAAATTACAGAAGATGATGACAGGATTTGCAATGGAGAGTAATACTATGAGGCAAGCGTTCAAATCTTCTATTAAAGCCAGGGAATGACCACAAGCTTAGAAATTCATCTGGGAGACGTATGGGTTGAGTATCACAGGAACAGGGGTCTTTCAAGTGTTGGATTTTTAAGATGGATTATGATTCCAAGTGAATTGTGGGTAAACTAGCAACTTTGACTTGCGAGAGCTGCAGGGAAAGTCATATCTTCAAGAAAGACCTAGATTTTCCTCGAAGGCAGGGAGTGCACGTGTCGTAAGAAGTTTGGGATACAGAATAGGATCTGCCAAAATGGAGATAAGATAAACTAATGGGAGTTTAGGGGAAGAGGGATTGCTTTTGCTCCCTGCTATTTGGAAGAATAAAAATCTTCATGGAAGACCTGGAGTCAAGCTTTAAATATGGATAGTATTTTGAGATGCAGAGAATATTCAGGACAGAGAGAATAGCATGAAGAAATACAAGGGATGAAAATTCTGAAGTAAATTCATGAATGTATTAGCAAAGAATTCCATTCAGCTAATAGGCAAAAAGAACTAGGGAGAGTTGCATATAAGATTAGAAAAATTCAATATGGCTAATTATAGCTTCGATAAGAACAGAAATATCACTTTCATTCTGTAAGAATTAGAAGTTTTTATAGCAGGACCTTAAAAACCAGAGCCATACTTTTTAGAGTAAACTGGAATATTTCTTTAAAATTGTTTGAAAATGTCAAGACTTGAGAAAGAGAAGTTAGTGAGCCTAGTCGTATCCAGTAAACAGTGGAGAATCGAGAGCAGCCTTCTCTGATGGCATCGTTGCTGTGCCTGTGGCCAGAATGGAAAACCACTGGGATATCGGAGTATACTTTTGAAGGTCTTTTCCTGCAGCATTGACTATGAGACCTAAAGGAGACCATACGGACCTGACCCAACTCACTTGTTTAGTGGGTAAAAATCCTAAGTCCAAAATGATTGGTGCTTTACACAATATGATAGTACTTCTTAGTGATAGGACCAGCAACTAAAATCAAGGCCTCCTGATTGCTAATTTATTGGTGTTTCCTCTGTGTGTAAAACGGAAACTCAGCAAGGTGTTGGTGAAGATTACATTTTCACTGAGATTCATGTGCATTTAAATAGACTCTCATAAACATTTTTCTTTCTGTAAGATTGGGAGTGAGGAAACAGCAGGACATTTTTTCTTTAGTATGCAAGATGGTGGTATAGTGTAAATACCAGAGGACTTTATTATTGACTGAATGATTTACCAAATCATTTACTCTCAATGATTTATTCTCAATGATGTATTCTGACTCAGCTTCAGTTTAGTTTCCTCATTTATAAATTGGGGATAATAACCTATCTGGTCCAATTTATATCAGTGGAATCTGTGACACTCAAATGAAGTGTTATATGCGAAAATAGCATAAAAATGAAAAGTGGTAACTAACATTGAACGACACCACAGAAGATGCTTTTATGTCAGGTTATTGAATACTTTTTTCTTTATAATTTTATATATTTTATATGCTATCTACAATAAATATGTATTATTAGAGCTGAAAACATAATTATTTCCTTTTTTTTCATAATTTTATTTATTTATTTATTTTTTCCCCCAATGCCCCAGTAGATAGTTGTATGTCATAGCTGCACATCCTTCTAGTTGCTGTATGTGGGACGCGGCCTCAGCATGGCCGGAGAGGCGGTGTGTCGGTGTGCGCCCGGGATCTGAACCCGGGCCGCCAGCAGCAGAGTGCGTGCGCTTAACCCCTAAGCCATGGGGCCGGCCCTAATTATTTCCTTTTTAAATCTTGATGAGACTATGTTTCAAAAAATTAAGTGATTTGATATATGATTTCATCCTCCTAGATGATCTATCTTTGCCGGAATGCCAAGGATGTGGTGGTTTCTTTTTATTATTTCTTTCTAATGGTAGATGGGCATCCACATCCTGGATCTTTTCAAGAGTTTGCAGAGAAATTCATGGATGGACAAGGTGAGAACAGCTTCTTTTCTTTAAATTCTTTCAGGGTAAATGATACAAGACGAATGGAATCTCTGAGCAAAAATATTTGTTGTCTGTCCTGGTCTAGTTCTTTCCCTGTTGCTTAATTAAATCACAGAAGTTCTCAAAGCCCTTGAACTTTACAGCAAGAGTAGGTTTTCTGGATGTGGATGGCAAATGGCAAAAACTGGACACTCTAGTTCAATGCCTACAAATAAATACATAATTGTGTTTGAGGATTGGAAGTAACGATTTTCCTCTCTAAGACTAAAACTCAGTGTCCAATTCTCACTCTTGTCTCTTTTTATTAGAAAAAAATTTCACAGCACGTTATTACAACTCCATTTAAGAAGGGGGATAAAGAAGAGAGACAGACAATGCCTATTTGTTTCTATGAAAAATTTCAGGTGCTGCATGGGACCAGAATTCACAAAGAAGTCTGAATATATAACAAGTTCTTACTCATTCTACCCAGTGTACAGTCTGAATCATTCAACTAGATTTTTCAGAACATTACAGAGTTACTTGAGCAGAAATTCTTGGAAATGTTGCCTTTTTATTTAACTCCAGACTAAAGCAACTGAGTATTTAGACTTGAGGAAGAAATGGTTCAGGAGAGTCTATTATTAACTAAAGAAGGCCATTCTGATCCTGTGGTAATAATTGTAAAGAAAATTGATAATAATGCCATTTCTATGTCTATATAAGATAATTTGACTCAATAAATTAGGATATATGTACTTTATGAGTGCTACATTGGAAAAATTTATGCTAAATCATCATGAATAAATTATATTCCTCAAGATCATCAAAACACACATTGTAAGGCAGAGAAAGATAAGGTTGCGCCTCTAGAAAATCGGTGAATAAGACCACTATAAATATCATTATATAACTTTTTCTGTAAAAAAAAAAATTGTCAATAAGTTCAAAGAACAGAAGAGATACAAATTTATTTAATACAAAGCAGAATACTTTGACTCACACATTATTATGTTATTCTGTCAGCTTATTATTGGGTGAAACACTTGAACATACATGAGAGAAGAGAAAGGAAGAGACAGCGCTTGGTCAGATCACATCATCTCCAAAATCTTCTAATTTTTTAGAGTGAGAATGACACCAAGGGTTTCTAACAGAATACCCGTTACCACATAAACTGCAGGTAGTTTAGTAAAAATTTGTATAGTTACTAACTTCAGTTGCCAAAGCTAGTTTGTAAATGGTAAATCTGAGACTTGGACTGAATTCTAATGATAGGAAAGTTAATAGATTTCACACACACACACACACACACACACACACACACATACTGACATACAGACCAGTTTCAAAAATGAGCTCTGAATCAAACTGATGGGAAGGGGACTTCCTTCACTTTTTCCCTGTGTGATAAACCATGTCATAATGATGAAAGTTGAGAATATGTTCCTGTAACTGGATTATTTAACATAGTTTGCCTCTCTTGCTGCATAGAAATTTGTTCAAGTGTGTAGTTAATACCTAGTTTTCATTCTATGATCATTTATTTCTATGTATTGTTGCTACTTTTGTGTGAACACTCATTTTCAAGCTATAGAAGGATGATACCATGCCTGTACATTGTTTTTATCTCTAATTTTAGTTCCTTACGGTTCCTGGTATAAACATGCAAAATCTTGGTGGGAAAAGAGAAAGAATCCACATGTGCTATTTCTTTTCTATGAAGACATGCAGGAGGTAAGAAATAGAAAACATATGGGCAACTTAGCAATTTCTAAAATGTTAACATTTGACGACATTCTAGATCCAAAAATCTGCCTTTAAAGAAATGATGAAGCCCCCTCCAAAAGTTACAGTAATCCAGATACTTTAGCACAGATTTGAAGCTAGTAAATAAAACTCTTCTTGTGAATTAATACATTTCAACCCAAGTCTCAAAAAATTACCAAAGATAAAATTTGAAAGAACTTGAGTTCATAAAATAATTAAACATAACAACAACAACAAACACACACACACAGAGGCACATACAAACAAGGAATCACAATGGGCAAGAAGAGTCAACTGAACTCTACATTTATAGATGTTGGAATTATCAGAGAAGAACCGTAAAATAACTATGCTTAACACGTTTAAGGAAATAAAAGAAGAAATAAAAAATTTTTACAAAGAAACAAGATATGCAGATTTGAAAAAATTAGCAAAATAGAATTTCTAAAATAGTAAGAAATTAAAATTGGAAAATCAAGAGATGGTTTACATAATAAATAAGACGTGGCTAAATAGTGAATTAGTGATGTAGAAGATGGAGCTGAGGAAATTTCATAAAATGTACCACATGAGATAAATAGACTACTTTGAAAAGAGATTAGTGGATATGTAGTATAGAGTGATAAGGTCCCACATATATTGACTTAAATTTCCAGAAGGAAAGAGTAAAGAGAATGCTGGAACTGCAATACGCAAAAGTATAATGGCCTCAAAATTTCCTCATAATTTAGTTTTTCTCCAGCTTCATTAGTAATCAGAGTTATTCAAAATAAAAATCACTATGAGTTGTCATTTCACACCCACCAGACTGAAAACAATTAAAAAGTCTGACAGTAATAAATGTTAGTCAGGATGTGGATCAGTGAGAAGTAACACACTGAGTTAAAAATACAAAAAAGAGAGCAAAAAAATACAAAATTATGGAAGCAGCTTGTCATTATTTAGGATGGGCAAACTTAACACCTAGGAATTCTACTAGTAGCTATATATTCTTGAGAAACTCTGGCTGTGTATATTATATTATGTGTACAACAGTCTTCATAGCAGCATTCTCTATAATCATAAAAATTGGAACCAACCCAAATATACATAGACTCAAGAATCAATATATGATGTATATTATTGTTACACAATTACATATTATATTGAAATGAAAAAGAGTAAAGTTCAAATATGCACATCAATTGGGTAAAACCAAACTATATATTGTCTAGGGATACATACTTAAGTTTGAAAAGTACAAAGTAAAGCACAATTTGATTAGATCAATTTCAGTATAGCAGGGTGCTTTTTGTTGTTAATGTTGTTGATTGTGGGAATTGAAATGGAGAGTTAAAGGAATATAGTTAGAAACTTGCAAATGGAAGAAATCAACAAACTTTGAATGTTCTCTTCTGTAAGGTGGATAGTAGGTAATGGGTGCTGTGTTCATTTTTATTCTTTAAAGCACATATGTACACATAACAAATAATTTTTAAAAGATAGACAAAATACTGGTTCTCTTCATTAAGAGAGGAGAAATGTCCTCTCAATTCTCATTCTTTTTATTTGTTTGTTTGTTTTTGGTGAGGAAGATTGGCCTTGAGCTAACATCTGTGCCAATCTTCCTCTATTTTGTATGTGGGATGCCACTATAGCATGGCTTGATGAGCAATGTGTAGGTACATGCCCGGGATGTGAACCCATGAACCCCAGGTCCCTGAAGCAGAGCGCACGAACTTAAATACTATGCCACCAGGCAGGCCCTCAATTCTCATTCTTTATTAGCACCAGGAAAGCAATTTACATCCATGTCTTGTTCACATTTTTGCACAATTATTAAAATTCATGTTGCAGTAATTTTATAATTGTTTTGATGAGGACATTTAAAATAAAATAGTTAATGATATTTTAGAAATTAAACTATAATTTATTTATAGAATTTTCACTGGACGAATCTGAATGAGAAGCAGCCACAATCTGTAGTTTATTATATTACCTAACATTGTTCTGTAACTAGAATATTGAAGACTGTAAATTTAAAAGACACACAAACAAAATTCATTAGTTAATTTAACCGTCTCACTCCCTCAAATTGTCCATGTCCATTTACTCCCTATTTTGGTTGATAATGGCCATGTTCAGGTTCCCTCTAGAGTTCAATCAATAAGGAGCCTAGCAATGAATAAATTAATTTTCTCTTGTGTCTACAATGTATCAAGTAGAAAGAGAATAATGCATATTAATGTTGTATGTAGGAAGACATCATCATGGTGGCGTGAGAGGATCCTTTTGTCCCTCTCCTTCCACCTACAGTAAAACATCCACGACCCGACAAAGGCTACATTGCACAACACACTAGGATACCAGAAAGATCCACACATTGGCACATACAAAGGTGGGTGAATTGGAGAACATAGAAGAGGCTAAATGGTGGAACAGCGGAGGCAGAACCCAAGATCTTGTATCCCTGGCCACAGCAGCTGAGCCAGCCAGCCTCATCCCCAGAGAATTCAGTGGGCAGCAGCAGAGGCACGTGTGTCATTCTAGCTGGTCAGCCAGGGTGACACCTGCGACAGGAAGTGGAACAACAGAAGAGTCAGAGCCCCATGATCACAGCCCTCAGTCTTGGCTCAGAGCCTGATAACAGTGGTGGAGGTGCACACAAGACTTCTACACCCCAATGGCAGCTGCACCTGTGACCAGGAGATAACAAGCAAAAGCTGAAATGGTGCCCCATGTACCAGGCTCCCTCCCAAGCCCTCCCTGTCCTACCACAGTAGTGAAACCCCTGATCCAGGTGACCCGGATGCTGCTGAGACATCAGCCATCCTTAAGCCCCAGTGGCAAAGCCAGCAACTGCAGCAACACCAGCAATAGCAAGGCATCAGTGACCCCCAAAAGTGCAGGTGGCTAGGAGGAGAGTACTGGTGACACCCCAAATAGAGGCTGTGCAGGGTGGAATATGAAGATTCTCAAATATGGCCAGAGATAGCTCAGGTAAGAAAAACTAAAAGCTAGCACTATAGTGTCACCTACTGAAAAACAAATGAAAGACTTCTAATCTCCTAGCAGTTGAAAAGTTTGAATCAAAAGAAAGCAATACCTAAATAAAAAACGTGTATGCTACAGCAAATGTGACCTCAGAGGAGTTAACTCAGCGAGCAACACAAAATCCACAGTACATGGCATTACAGAAAGAAAATGATTCTCCAGAAACCAAACATAAAATCATGGAAGACTGGGATCTAACTGATAAAGAATTCAAAATAACTGTCATGAAGAAACTCAACAAGGTATAAGAAAACTGAGAAAAGCAGTTCAATGAGCTCAGGAATAAAATCAATGAACAGAAGAAATACTTTACCAAAGAGATTGAAACTTTAAATAAAGTACCAAACAAATTCTGGAACTGAGCAATGAATAAATGAGATGAAGAATGTATCAGAAAGCATCAGAAATGGAGCATATCATACGGAAGAGAGAATTAGCAAGCTCAAAGACAGAAACCTGGAAATGATGCAGTCAGAAGAGGAGAGGGAACTAAGACTTAAAAAAATGTAGAAATTCTATGAGACTTATCTCACTCCATTAGAAAGGGCAACACATAAGGGTAATAGGTATCCCTGAAGGAAAAGAGATAGAGAATGGAGCAGAGAGCTTAGTTAAAGAAATAATAGGCCGGCCCCGTGGCTTAGCGGTTAAGTGCGCGCGCTCCGCTGCTGGTGGCCCGGGTTCAGATCCCAGGTGTGCACCGACACACCTCTTCTCTGGCCATGCTGAGGCCGCGTCCCACATACAGCAACTAGAAGGATGTGCAGCTATGACATACAACTATCTGCTGGGGCTTTGTGGGAAAAAAATAAATAAATAAAACTAAAAAAATAAATAAATAAATAAAAGAAATAATAGCTGAGAACTTCCCAAACCTGGGGAAGGAACTGGATATAAAAATCCATGAAGGTGATATAGCACTTAATTATCTCAACACAAAAATACTTTCTCCAAGATACATGATAATAAAACTGTGAAATATAAATGACAAGGAAATAATATTAAAAGAAGCCAGGGAGAAAAAGAAAATAATCTAGAAAGGAATACTCATTAGGCTATCAGCAGATTTCTCAGCAGGAACCCTACAAGCCAGGAGAGAGTGGAAAGATATATTTAAAATATCGAAAGACAAAAACTGTTAGCCAAGAATAGTTTATCCAGCTAAGCTATCTTGCAGGTATGGAAAAATAAAGTCTTTCCCAGACAAACAAGAGCTGAAGGAGTTCACCACTAGAATGGCCTTACAAGAAATGTTAAAAGGAGTCCTCCTATCTGAAAGAAAAAGGCAAGGGTATACAAAGCTTTGAGTGAGGTGTTAAATAGATAGACAGAATCAGAAAACAGCAAATCTGTATCAGAATTGTATAGTACACACTTACTTATAAAATACAAGTTAAAAGGAAAGAAGATTAATACTTACCCTTGTCAAATTCTTCCCAAAAAATTGAAGAGAAGAGGATGCTCCCTAACTCATTTTACAAGGCCAACATTACCCTGATATCAAAACCAGATAAGAATTATACAAAAAAAGAAAATTATAGGCCAATATCACTGATAAACATAGATGCAAAAATCCTCAACAGAACATTAGAAAATTGAATACAATGATACGTTAAAAGGAATCCTACACCACAATCAAGTGAGATTTATTCCAGGGATGCAAGGATGGTTCAACATCCACAAATCAATCATTGTGATACACCACATTAACAAAATGAAGAATAAAAATTATGTGATCATCTCAATAGATGTAGAGAAAGCATTTGACAAGATTGAGCATCCATTTATGATAAAAACTCTCAATAAAATGGGCATACAAAGAAGTACTTCAACATAATAAAGACCATATATGACAAACCCATAGCAAACATCAAACAGCGAAAAAAGTCAGAGAAAGACAAATACCATATGATTTCATTCATATGTGGAAGATACACAAGCAAAAATAAACACGTATTACAGAGAACAGATTGAGGGTTACCAGGAGGAAGCGGGTGGGGGGAGGGCTAAAGGGGTAAAGGGGCACATGTGTATGGTGATAGATGGCAACTAGACTTTTGGTGGGGAACACAGAGACGTACACTTAAAATTTATGTAATGTAGTAAATCAATGTTACCTCAATTAAAAAAGTTATATGTAGAGAAATGATCTTTTTTCTGGAAGACAGACAATAAAATTAATAAATTTATGAGAATAAAGATATGGCACAGTAGATTTATATGGGAATGAAAATTGGGAATAAAAATAGGGTCATGTAATCAAATTGGAATAATCAAGGAAATCAATGCAAAGAAGGTGATACTTAAGCTGAAGTCTGACAGACAAGCTGTAATTTGTAGGACAGAGAATTTGAGAACAGCATTCTGTGTAGAGGGAACTACATATCAGAATAAGCATTATAGTTGGTATTGTGAATAGTTGCACCAAATGATTTAGCTGGATTATAGGATACACTATTGGAGTGACATAGAGATGAGGATCTTTGTAGCTATGGTTCACATGCATCTGATGTTCCATGTTGAGTATTTGCTTTTTGGAGGCACATTTTCTTAATCTTTCTGGTTCCTTTGCTTCTTACTAGTTACATCAATAAATTAGGAGAAAAATGAAAGCTGTCTGCATATTTTCAACCCCAAACTTGATCTGTCACTGGGGACTGTAGTTGTTCAATGTGTATATTCATATTCACAGATTATATTTATTGAGCATATACTATGCATCAAGGACTACAAAGTGTATTTTATACACATAAGATCCTTTCTTGTTCTAACAATCTTTGAAGTATCTTTTATATGCATTTTATGGATGAGGAAAATTATACTTAGAGACGTGTAATTCAAATATCAGTGGGTAAAAAAAGAGAAAAATTTTCCTTTCTCTCTCTCCTTTTTTTTTTAAATCCAAATAGTAATGTATTCAATTTTAGTAATTGAGTCTTCAAAATATTTTTTTCTCCCTAGGATATCAAAAAAGAGGTGATAAAATTGATACAATTTCTGGGAAAGAAGACATCGGAGGAGCTTGTGGACAAGATTGTACAACATACTTCATTCCAGGAGATGAAGAACAATCCATCCACCAATTACACAATACTACCAGACGAAGTCATGAACCAAAAAATATCTCCCTTCATGAGAAAAGGTGAGATAGTCATGTCATTTGCCTCTATTGTTAGAGGAATTTGCAAGTAGAAATAGTTACAGGCAAACATCCATTGAGATCTGTTCATGCCTGTGGACCCAGCTTGTTTTCTTCAGAGCTGTTTCACATTTGAGCACTCTTTTTATTGAGTTAACAGTTCTGCAAAGGCATAGAACATTAGTACTACTACTCTGCTAATAATGAATTGTTATTACTTGTTGATTATTTAATATATGCAGCACATTATATTAAGAATGACCAGCAGCCACCGCAACCTGAGCACCAGCACTGATGCTACACTCTACTAGCTATCATTTACTAAGCCTCTGTGCCTTGGTGCTGCACCATGTACATTATATAAATATAGATAATTTTAAAATTCTAATTTTCTTTAAATTCTAATCAGAGACTCAGGAGAAAATTCCTATTATCATGTCATTTCGAGATGAGGAAACAAGCTTAGAACACTTAGTCAGCTTTTCCTTGACCAAGCAGCAGACACTTTTCCAGACTAAGTGAAAAATGTCCAAACTCATCAAATTGTACACATTAAATATGCACAGTAGTTTGTATATCAATTATATCTCAATAAACCTGTTGCAAAAAAAGACTAAGTTTCAAAACACCCAGTGGCAAATATAGGTCTGTTTCGCAAAAATATCGAAGTACAATGAGGTGATGTTCTCCTAGGAGGAGGCAGGGTCTGATGAGGTATAACCAGTTTATAAATCCAAAGGCATGGAGCATATGCAGAGTATTGGGACATGCAGGCTTACTGATATGTGAAGCAGAGATAGAACAAAGAAAATCTTGTTCTTTAAACCAAATTGTCAGTGGGAGGGTCAGGGATTTTGAAATAATAGGAGTAACAAACCTGACACTGGGCGAAAATAGGGAGCCCCTGAACAAAGAGTTAACATGCAGATTATATTTTAGTTACTTACTTCTCAGATTATCTCAGTCTCCTTTTCTATAATGTCCACACATTTTTTTTTTTTTTTCCTGAGGAAGAGTCACTCTGAGCCAACATCTGTTGCCAATCTTCCTCCTTTTGCTTGAGGAAGAT
Source organism: Ceratotherium simum simum (assembly GCF_057802395.1). Classification (NCBI taxonomy): domain Eukaryota; kingdom Metazoa; phylum Chordata; class Mammalia; order Perissodactyla; family Rhinocerotidae; genus Ceratotherium; species Ceratotherium simum. The sequence continues at coordinate 56,408,749 of NC_141907.1, read as the reverse complement.
TCACCCTGAGCTAACATCTGTGCCAATCTTCCTCTATTTTGTATGTGGGTTGCCCCCACATCATGGCCACTGATGAGTGGTGTAGGCCCATGCCTGGGAACTGAACCCGTGCCGCCAAAGCGAAGCAGGCCGAACTTAACCACTAGGCCACAGGGCCAGCCTCTCCACACATATTTTGAAGATGAAACAATAAACAATAAACTTAATTGTCATGCTTGTAAAGGGCTGCTAACTGCTATATGCTCAGAGTCTATCCAATCCTCAGGACACACATTTTCTCTCTTCTGCGTTTTGGATTATTTCATTGGGAAAGCTGAGAGCTCCTTGAGCTAAGGAGGAAAGTGAACTGCTAACTAATTTAAAGTACAGAGTGACTGCCTTCTGACCAGGGGAGGGTTGAATGTGATGGAAAGCAAAAGATATTAGCACAGGCGGGAAACACTGAGGAGCTTCTAGCTTCTCTGGCAGTGGCAGCAGAAATGGAAGGAGGCAATGGATATGAAGGAAGTCTGAGTATGTATAAAGAATTAGATGTTGTGGTTGAGGCAGACCTTCAAATTTATGCCTCAGATACCTGGTGTTGTGATTAGCCAGATTATGGAAAATTTCACCAAGAAAACACAATTTGGTGGGGAAGAAAATGAATTTATTTTTGAACTAGTTGAATTTGAGATACTTGGATGGAATTCAGGTGGCAATGTCATGTAGACCGTTGGATATGGAGCCATAAGTCTGGATTTAAGTGTTATCAGCATGAAAATGATATTTAATATCTTGGAAGTGAGTAAAACATGGATCTCATCTTAGAAGCCCCAACATTTTAGAGGAAATTGGAGAAGAAAAATTAAGTGAAGTATAGTATGTGGAAAGAGTCAGAGAAAGAAATTTGCTTTGCTTTGTTTTTTAACAATTAGAATAAATCCTTCTTTGCAAGCTCAAATATAAATATCGTTTATGACATGCATTTTATTTCTATAATTGAGGATTACAAGAATAAAATTTGATTAGGTTAACGAAAGTGATGAATATTAGAAAACTTCATGATTCTGGCTGGAAGACATTGTATTTACTATTTTTATTCTTCTGTTACAGGGATTGTAGGAGACTGGAAGAATCACTTTACAGTAGCCTTGAATGAGAAATTTGACACACACTACGAGGAGCAAATGAAGGGGTCTACACTGAATTTACGAACTGAGATCTAACAAGGGATTTCTTAACATATCTGAGATGGAAGCTTTCTTCTCATCATTCCCCATCGTTTTCATATTTTAGATTGGTAGAGAAGGAGTCATGTGAATGATTATGGTCAGATTCACATGGTTTTTGAGATCTTCAAATAAGAAGTAGGAAGAATTTTTTCCCTATCATCTTTTTTATTTTGTTTTCTTTCTTTTTCTTCTTCTTTTTTTTTAAATATGACACGAATCTATAATCTACAGCAATGATGTAGGAACACACAGATAGTTCAAGTTGTTAAAGACTCATTAAAAATATCCAAGCACTTCAAATTCTTTATTTTTGTGGTTACTTTTTTTTTGTTTAGTAGTACATCAAATATATACATACACATATTTATACATATATGCATAAATGTATATGTGTATTAATAACTGCACATGGACTTTGAAAACCTTAAAAGAGAAACTAAAGAGTAAAAAACTTAAGGAACATAACTATATTTATAATTTCCTTCTTAATTTTCTTTCACTTTTTGAAAAGTGGCTTAATTTAGAATTTATCTTAGCTTTATGTAAATTTTGGGGATGACAAAACTGATTTCAAGATGTTTATAAATAATCTCAATAAGTGTAATTTATGCTTGAATGTCTTCAGCTAATTTGAAACATTTAAGCTCTAGAGTTCCTTCTGTTCGATATACAATATAATACATGTAAACTAAAGTTTTAAAAAATAATATTTACCTGTAAAACAAAATAAAAACAAAAATAAAAGAAGAAGAATTATTCTTCTTTATTTACACAATGTTGTTTTGGCTTATGTCTCCTATGTTTTGTATTCTATTGATTTTTTCTTTCTATGCTATGTTTACTGTAGCAATCAATGCTTCTTTTCTGCAAATCAGAAGACAAACAGGATCCTGAAAAATTCACTTGGGTCTTAATAGACGATTGCATTCTTAATTCCTAAAGTAAAAAGTCAAATCTAGGGAGAAGTTGATGTGATTCGTTTTCTTACTCTTTACAAAAAGGTCTAGGGATTTCTCAGCACCCTGTTTAATAATTATAATTTTTCAGAATCAGTTATTTTTTTTAAAAAGTGTAACATAGTTATGCATTATACGAACATTGGAGTCTTGAAAACGGTTAAGACTTCGTTGGGGTGAGGATGGGAAGCAGAATCTCAAGCTCTGAAGGCAACAATTGTTATTTACTTTTTCAACACTCATTTTGTCATTTTTTTTGATTTAACACTATAATGTATAATAACAGCTTTTTAATTTTATACTTTGTAAAACTCATAGTTGATGTTGCCCACATATAACTAAACAAGAATAAATCGAGGTAGCTTTCTGACTTTGGTACTTAGTAAACAAACATATTCGAAGTTGGCCTGACTGAAATTTGGACCCATCACTTTTCCCCATAGCTTGTCCAGAAATTTCTGTAACTTCCTTGGAGAAGGAAGGGAGCTGGGATCTAGCTTAAAATTCAAATACAATTTCAAACCCTCTGTGATTCTTTGGCATCTTCCCTGAGCTGGGCTTAAGTCTGTGTGGGCTGGAGGCAATGAGGGCCTTGGACAGCATCATGTGGTGGGGTACGCAGGAGTAGCCACTGTAGTTTTGGTTCTGTGCTGTCAGGAAAGCTAGAGATTTCTGGTTACCTTAGTGTTTAAGATTCCCCAATAATTACACATCTAGAACAATGCGTTTAGGACAAATGCTAGATACTTAGCAGCACTCAAAGGCTTATTAACTTACTGATTGATGGATAGCATGTTAGGACTAGAAAGTGCTCAGTAAGCATTTATTTGTGAGGGTTGTAATTGCACAGAATTTGAACCATGCAATAGAGTTCCTTTATATGACTAAAATACCTGAGAATTCAATTTGGACAACAAAATAAATAATGTTAGATTATAAACCCATCGTATAAAAGAAATATTCATGAATTCATGCTGATAAAAATCAATGACTGAATAAGTTATTAAGAGGGAAGAATATATAAATATCTCATACAGAAGAATTCCAAAGAAATATGTATAACTCCCCATTCCATCCCTTACGTGTGGGATTCACATAGCGCTTTCCTTCTAAAGAGTATGGAAAGGGTGACAGGTAGGGTGAGGAGGGAAGAGTGACTTTACAGTGGAGAAACTTGGCAAACACTATCTTAGCCAGGTGATCACGTTAACATCTTCAGTGATGAGACATGGTAGTAGAAAATACCCTTGATATTGATGATAATGGCTCTTTACCTCTCAGTTCTTTCTCCCAAAAACCTATAACCATTGCATAACCAGGGAAAAAACACCAAATAAACCCAAATGGAATGAAAATCTACAAAATACCTCACCAGTACTCCTCAGTTTTGTCAAGGTCATCAAAAATAGGGAAAATCTGAGAAACTGTCACAGTAAAGAGGAATCTAAAGAGAAATGACCCTTCAAAGTAATGTGGCACCCTGGATGTGACCCTGGGACAGAAAAAGGAATTAGATAAAAACTCATAAAATTCTAATAAAGTATGGACTTTCATTAATAATAAGTGTTAACATTGGTTCATTAGTATGTAACAAATGTACCATCAGAGTGTAAGAACTTAATAATATGGGAAAATGGATGCTGAACATACAGAAATTCTTTGTAATATTCTTGTAATGATTGTTTTTCTGTAAACGGCCAGATACTAAACATTTCCAACTTTACCAACTATATGGTCATTGTTGCAACTATTCAACTCTGTCATTGTAGCTTGAAAACAGCCACAGAAAACAACATAGAAAGGAATGAGCACATAAATTTTTAAAAATATAATTGTATTTACAAAAACAAATGGAAATGTAGATTTGGCCTGAGTGTTGTAGTTTGCCAGCCCCTCCTCTAGATAATAATTTTTCTTTCTTCCATTTTTAAAATGTAGAGATGTCTTTCATTTTTAGAAAGCCTAGGAATGCTCCAACAGATATGTTTTATCCAGAACTTAATTACTCTTTGTTGGTTGTCTTTCAGAATATCTAGACAGCCACATTGCTAGAAGGAAGTGTCTTATAGCTTATATCAAGTGTCTCCTATAGGAGATGAGTGATGGAAGTCAAAATCTTTATCTAGGATTAATCTGTACCTCAAATGAAACATCACATTTTTTCATTCAAGTACTAGAGTAAGAATTGGTACTACAGGGATTTCCTATCCCCTTTAATCATAAATAAAAGAAAAATAGCTCCTCTACCACCAACAGCAAATGTGTATCTCTTTCCTTCAATTCTGAATTTTCTCTTACAACAGATGAACAGTCTTTGATATCTGTGTAATGCCAACCTCTCTACATGTGCACTGAATACTTCAACTGTCGTCTACTCTAGCAACTGATACTTCTCTGTATCTTCATTTTTTTCTCTTCCCAAACGATCAATTCCCATCAGCAAATACATCATGATGTCTCACAACTTAAAACAAACCAAAACAAATCTTTGAGTCAAATCTACTCTAGATATTCCTACATTTTCTCTGTTCTCTTTTACATTAGAAGTCATTCAAGACTTGTCTCGACTCACTGTATCCAATTTTTCACTTTACTCTTTTCCTACTGTATCATTTTCTGAATTAGTTTTATTAAATTATTTTATTAAATAAGTATAAGTACAAGATCATATATGTTCATACACAAAAGTATGTGTATACGTATATGATATGAAGAATAAGAACAAAAGGAACACCACTGTACCACCATCAACCTAAGAAATGGAGTATTATCCCTACCAGTGAAGTATCTCTGTGCTTCTTCTCAGTCCCATCTCTTTACATATCCTGCCTACAGGTAACATAATCACTACTCTGAATTTTGTATTTATAATTCCCTGGATTTCCCTCTTAGATTAACACATTTACTTGTTTACTCACACAGTTTATTCCTTTCATTGGCATGTCTTAATCATATATAAAGACAATCATATGTAATGTGTTCTTTTGTGACTTACTTTTATCCTGGCTCAAGGTTATGTTTCTAAAATTTACTTATGTTGATTTTTGAAGCTTTGGAACATTTATTTGCACTACATTTATAGGACTATATTTGTTTGTTCCTTTTAATGTTGATAGATATTTGAGGAGTAGAAATATTTCTATTATAGGCAATGAAACTATGACAATTCATGTACGTATGTTCTGAAGAAAATGCCTAAGAGTTTCTCTACATACAAGTCAAAGTACTGGGTTGTCATGTCTGTGCATTTTCAATTTTCTTGATGTATAAGACTATATTTGTTTATTCATTTTAATGTTGAAGGCTGTTCGAGAGGTAGAAAATTTTCTTTTATAAGCCACGATACTTTGAATATTCATGTACAAGTGTTGAAGAAAATGTCCAAGAGTTTCTCTATATACAAGTCAAATTACTGGGTTGTGAGGTCTGTGAATTTTGAATTTTCTTGATATTGCCTTATTTTTCACATAGATGGTAACATTTATTATTGTCTTATTTTTAATATTTGCTATCTTGGGCATAAAATTGCATCTCACTATGGCGGTTTTATTTTATATTCCTCTAACTAATAATGGCTTACTCCAGAACACAAGTTGAAGGAGCAAACTATACATCAGACATGACTGGTGTCATGGGACAGGTAAATGAGATGGCAGGACAATGAGCTCTCAAAGCTTTGTACAGAAGTCAGATCTATCATTTTTATTCACATTTATTGGCCTGAGCTTGTGATATATCCAAGTGTGATGTCAATGGGATGGGGAGATACAATCTTCCATAAGATGAGGCAGGGACTATTGGAGAACAATATCGTAGTTAATTCATGTTGTCTTGTCTTATGCTTGGTTATTTTTTATTGCATGTTGGAGATTGTATTTGAAAATTTGTTTCTAGACATAATTTAAAGCCTGTGACAATGTTTTCTTCTTCCAGGGAAAAATGTTCATTTATTACTGCCATATGTTGAAGGAAACTACTGGAAATTAGAACCACTTAATCAATTTTTAGGGATTAAGATGATTCAAACATTTAAAAAATGGTCTATTTCCAATTTACTCTTACTTCTTTTTAATAATAATTTATTATAAAATAATCTCAAACTTAGAGAACTTGTAATAGTAGTACAAAATATCCTGTATCTGCTTCACCCATTTTCCCCAATTGTTAGCATTACATTATAATTATTCTCTCTCTCTATTTATATATATACATACACACGTGCATATACATATATACACACATTCACATTCATTCATTATCATTATTCTTTTTCTGAGCCATCTGAGATCAAGCTGTAGATATAATCATTCTTAAAACATACCAGTGTGTATTTCTCCAAAATAAGGCACATTCTTACGTAACCACAACTACCCAAATCAGAAAATCAGCATTGATATAATACTACTATCCAACTCATCTATCACAATCATATTCACCACAACTATTTCATCAAAAGCTTTTTGTTTTTTCCTTCTGGTCCAGGATCCTGTCAGAGATTATATGTTGCATTTAATTGTCATATCGTTTTGCTTCCTTCAATCTCTACCATTACTCAGCATTTTCTGTGTCTCATGATTTTTGCAGTTTTAGAGTATAAACTTCTAATTTTGTAGAATGTCTTTCAACCCCACCCAACTGCCCATCTCAACAGTCAGGACATACATTCCAAGCAGGGATAGAACAGAAAAGATTTTGTAGCTCTGTCAGTGCACCACATCAAAGGGCATGGACTATCGGCCTGTTCCGCCACTGGTGGGTACTGCCAGACTTGATCACTTGGTTAAATTGGTGCCTGCCCCGTTTCTCTACCACAATGTTACCTTTTTAATCTTCGTAATTAATTGGTATTTTGTGGTGAGATAATCTGAGAATATAACCCACTCCCCTGCATTTAACATCCATTGATCATTTAGCCTGAATTTTTCAGCTTTAAAATGGTTGCCAATTCTATCAATGGTTTTTATTTCTATCATTCTTAATTTATTAAATAGCATTATATTATAAGAAAGAACTTTTCTTTCCCCATCATTTATTCATTTATATCAATATGAATGCATGACTTTCTATTTAATTCAAAAGCTGTATATATCCTATCATAACTTATTTTGATACTTAAATTATCCCAGATGGCCAATGGGAGTTCTGTCAAATTAGCTCTATGTTTTTTTTTCACATTCCCCTATCACCTTTTGAGAAATTCTTTATTTTCTGATTTATTGTATATTTTCCTTGCCTCAGCCCTGGAGCCAGCTATTTTTCTAAGATTTTTGAGTTTCTTTAGTAGAGGATAACATTTAGAAATCAGGACCTGAGCACTTTGTGTGCTCATTGTTACTAGGCTATCATCATTGCTTCCAGCCATCTTAGTGCACGGTTATCCCACACTTTGTTTCTCAATATTTCACAATAGATGATGATGATGATGATGATGATGATGATAGATAGATAGATAGATAGATAGATAGATGAGATAAATAGATATAGACAGATTTATGTAGATCTCCATCTATAGATATATATGTAATTTCTGAATAATAATAATAATTTTTCTAGAATGTAAATCTCAGTCTCCTGCAAGGGAAAGAAAGGAGGCATGCTAAGCTCCTGGGGATCATATTCTGGTTAAAATGAAATTAAAATGAAATGTTGAAATCACATTTCATTAATTCAGAGAACCACTACCGTAATGTGTTCTTCAAATTTCTGGCATGTGGGGAGACAAACTAGGAATACTTGTGCCTTGTTTTTCTGACAAATCTGTAAAAGTACCTAATTGCCTCCAATTGTTTTGCCTCCCTGTACCTCTATAGCAGCATGATGCTCAGGTTGTCTCAGTTTCTTCCCTGAAGCAGACTTCAAGAAAAAATCTTAATCTATATTTTCCCATTTGATTCAAAGAAAATATTTGTTTGGGATGTTTACAGAGGACAATAAAATAAAATATTTATGTCTTCATATTTTGTTGAATGATAGGTTTTCACTTCAAATTCCATTCTTTTTCAGATCGAAAAACTGACCCATTTAAAAAACTTGGCCCTTTGTCAGCATTATGATTTCAGGACCTAGAGACAAGAAGGAACCAAGTCGTAGAAAACACTTTGGTCATACGGAAAATGAGAAGATCTCAAGTAAGATTTTTCTGTTTTGAAACAGACGTTTTTACTACAGTCACCACGACTACCAGCTGGCTAATAAAGTTTATTTACAGACCTGCCTCTGGATGGTACAGGCATCATTTAAGATGCAGAATATGCTCCAACTATTTTTGGCTGCATTTCTTTTTCCCTTTGCTCCTACGCAGAGAATATATTATTGCATGTGTAACTTGCCCATGCAGTTCTAGAGGAGCAGATAAATCAACTGTTAGTGAGGGTTTCTAATAGGAGCCCTGGAGCCATGACACAGCATCTGTGTTATGCTTGGTTTTTACAGTGGAAATCAGAAGCAACAGTAAAAGTAAAGGAAGGGCCTTAATTAACTATATGTGATAATATGATGGCACTAATTCCAGATGCTAAGCTTAGTAGATTTCCATGGGCTCTTTGTTTCATTCTGTCTACCACCACAAGTGATAACAGAAAGCCTTTTCTTAAGCCTTTAATCCTTAAAAGAACAGACGTTGTACAGTTAAATCATCACCCCCATACAGCTCTTTAGACTTCATCTTTTGCCTTCCTAACACGTAGGACATATTATCTTGGGTGACTGAAACAACACAGAGAGTGGAACTTCCATTAACCCATTACCGTGGAAACAAAATCTGGACGTCCAGTTCCTCAAGACAGTCAGCTGGTAAGTGATTTATCAAGTCTGTCTGTAAAGTGCCTATGTTTTGTATAAAACTAAATGCAGCAATTGAAAAATGAGAGAATGAGAAATGGAAAATTCTAGTATGGATGTTTTTGCCATAAAAGGGGAAATATTGGGGAATTCTTAGGTCCAGATTTCCTATCATGAATTCACAGGATTATTTTTCACATTTAAAATTGTGGTGAGGTAGTCTACTAATTTTAGGTTCATAAGGCTAAAAATAATTTTAAAGGCTATTAGTCTTTCACCTTCTCAGTATTTGTATTTACTTCAAAGGAATACTTTTGTATGGTCCACTGCTACTTTGAGTTCTTAAAAAATCTGAGTGTGGGAATATGAAAATCACGTCTAGGCAAAGATAGTGTTTTCACAAGTCTAATTTTGTATACTTCTCAGGATTCACAAAGACAATATTATATAGATGCTAGAAAAATGCATTTTCCATTGATGACCGCTTTATTTCCTTTTTCAAAAGTACTTTGACTGGTACGTGGCATATTTTTCATCACAATATATATGTCATCTTTTTTTATCATTAAATCAGAGAACCACTATGGTGTTGTGTTCTTCAAATTTCTGGAAATGTATTACTTTCTAAAGGGTTTTAAACAAGATTTGAACTATTTTACTTTTTTCACATACACCCTCCTATTGTCACTTTAATGAATAACCACTTCAGTATGGTCTGTTATACATCCCTTTGTCTTTTACCTTGGGTTTATTACCAAAGCCATATTTTAAAAACCCCCCTCCAGCATAAAAAGTCCTTATAAGTGAGGAGTCATGTGATGTCATTGTTTATTGTAGTAATGAGAATATTTAACATTATATTTTAACAAACAATGGAAAAGGCTTAATATATTTTCAATCCAAACATTTTAAATCAGAACAATTCTAGTAAGTCCAATTAATCTATTTAGGTTAACTCCCGTGACCAGTCAATGCAAGTTTTTTCCCAACAAATTAATACTTCACAATTACTATTTTTTAAAAAAAGATCTAAATATTTTTCTCAGATACATGAAAATTTAAATATTTGAAATTTCTAAGCCAATGTTCAGAAAATGTTCCAAAATTATATTTTTATTTTTAATGATATGTAGATTTGTTAGCTATCAGCATGTATAATTTTCATTTATTTATTTTTTTCCCCCAAAGCCCCAGTAGATAGTTGTATGTCATAGTTGCACATCCTTCTAGTTGCTGTATGTGGGACGCGACCTCAGCATGGCCGGAGAAGCGGTGCGTGGGTGCGCGCCCAGGATCCGAACCCCGGGCGGCCAGCAGCGGAGCGCTCGCGCTTAACTGCTAAGCCACAGGCCGGCCCGCTATCAGCATGTATAAAACTATACTGGACTTTAAAATCACTATCTCCCCAGCTTAAAATGGGGATTAAATAGCTGAATTCTTATTCTATAATATGATAATCTAAATTTCCAGATGTACTGAAAGAGGTTTTTATGTGATTTAAAAAAAACAGTTCATTTTGGGTCACAAGATTCGTTTAGTATTTCATGATGGCTTAGAGTATTTAGAGGGTGTTTTTCAACATCAATTAGATTATTTGTTCTCCCTGGAATTTTACCCAATTTATATCTTTCTTCATTGCCTCTAAGAGCAACTTCCTCTTGTGTTCTAAAACTTGGTGCAAATAACCGTGACAGAGTCTTTGAAATTGATTTCAAAGGAAGTAGCTTTCAAAAGTGTTTATAAATTTGCAGAATACTTTCACAGACCTATAGTCAGACAGCAGAGGACTTGTGACCAGGCAGATCTAAAATGTTCCAGTCTAAGATATGCAAGCGGGATAAAGCAGGAAGTTAGGTACTTCCCTGAAGAATTGAAGGGAAGCTTTATTAAGCCTCATAATGTACACATCTCATCCCTTCTCATATAACTCCATCCTGAGAACAGATTTTAGAGAGGAATAAGAATGAAAATAACATTAATCTTTCCTAGAGAAGAGAAATTCATTGTTTGGGAATAGGTTTGATGATAAGGGATCTGACATTGCTCAATTTTCTTTAGGTCTAATTTAGCCCACCGTGGATCACTTTGCCCTTGGAACTGTGGATTTAAGGCTAACCCTAGCTGTAGTCTTCTCAAGTTAAGAGAAATTGTCAATGCTTTTAGCCTATATAAATATCATTGTTTCTCAAAGACACCGAGTTTTGTATGCTATCCTCAAAAGAAACTCATGCTATAAAAGTTACAGTATACATAGAAGTTGTAGATGGGCAAGAAAGAAGGAAATATATTTTAAAAGAGTATAATGAAATGCCTGTTAATAAAAGTATTCATATTGGTTTAAAAATCAAAACTGAATAAATATATTTTTATATATGTATATATGTACGTTTATATATGTACATTTCCATATGTGTATACATACCCATATATATATGGATTTTTTAAAGGATGAGCTGAGAAACAGATAACAGATATGGGCCCCCTGAAAAAAATTACTAATACTGTTGTCTTATAATATAGGATTCAAAACAAAAAGGATTATGTTGTAGAAAGGTGAATCTATAATAGTAAATACTGTATTCCATAATAAATACAAGACAATCAAAATGTTATACTTCAAATAACATACTTTCAAAGTAAAAAGAAAACTCATATGCTGTGTGTTAAATGTTTTGGGAGAAATTGGTAGAAACATATGTGCAGAGGGAGATCTTACACAATAGTAATCTATCCAACATATTAGATTTTCAAAAAGATTTTCAAGATTTAAAAATATATTGATATTGAATTGATTTGTATGTGCATATATATAAATACATGTATTTATGCTCATACTACCAATGAGTAATATAACTGCAACAAAATGATATTTACTGGCACCAGAAAATCACAATCAAATCTAAAATGTAGAATTTATGTTTGCATTCTCTAGACCAGCAAATTAACATAGAGAACCTAACTAAAAATTGTTGTAATATGCAATTTATTAAAAATTTAAAGCCAAACCATGTTTTCTTTAAAATAATCTATTGGGTCGACAGTCATCATATATTTAAATACAAATCATGTAGTAAATAATAAAAACTGAAAATATTAAAATCTCTGGGATTTTGCTGAAGCTGTGATCTTTGGCAAATTCAAAACTTAAACGCTTTCATATCAGGTTAATAAAAAGAAAAGTGATCTAATTTTTCAACTGAAAAAAAAAAGGAGCAGGATGATCTCCAAAATCTATAAAACTGATGATGATTTTTTTTTTAACGACATCTGTGTTGTTTGACTTTGGGAAATGTTCATAACATCTTGAAGCCTCAGTTTCTTTTTCTGTAAGATAGGGGTAACTAAAATCCATCTCAGAAATTGCTATAAGGCTAAATTATTACTATAGTTATTTTTGTTGTTTATATTTTATTATTGTTTGAAGTACTTTACTCATTTAATTCTCACAACTATCCAATGCAATGGGACATAAAATATATATAATAATTCTCATTTTACAGATGAGGACATTATTGCAAAGAAAATTTACGTGAATTATGCAAAATCACACTTGAAGAGTTCTTTTGAAAACTTGGTCCCAATCCATAGATGCTCCATAAATGTTTTTTTCTCCACTTATCTACCCTTGCAGACTCTTGATTTTATAAAATAGGGGAAACTTTTCCTCAACCTGTCTTACAACCAACTCTGTAGGATATTGTCTGTTTCTCAATATCCTACTTAAAACCTCAGGTAAAATCATACAACACCATGGTGACAGGAAAAGGAAATCATTAAAGAAAGAAACGAAGACAAAATAAAGTTAAAGAAACCCGAAAACCCACATGTACAAACACACAGATACACAATTATGTTTTTAATGAAGATACATGTTATCCCATTTCTAACATGTATTTCCTTTTGGCTGACATACAAACAAGACCTATTATAAAACAGAGTTGTTTGTGCTTTCAGGAACTGAGATGATGATCTCATCAAGCTCTTTCATTGCTATGATAATGCAAAGCTGTTTTCTGGATTTTATTAGGCCCCAGGGCTCCTGAATATAGAAGAGTGTAATTAACTCTTCACCATCAAATATCTTTGTTAAAAGACCCTGACAGTAAACAAATACCAAACAGCAAATGGCATTCAGTACTTCCTGACTGTGTAAAATTAATTCCCTGAGGATATCAAATAATAAGGTATATTTAACTTTAGAATATCTGTATGAGATGGAAGAGAGAAGTAAGTGCAATTATCTCCACTTAAAGGCTAGAGTTGCCAAGCACTTACAGAGTTAATGACTTGCTCAAGTCTGATTTTAAGGCAAAGCTTACATATGAAAATTTAGACCCATTATCTCTTTCTGTGGAACTGAGTGAAGGATAGAGAATAGTTCTCTAAGTGAGGGAGAATGCATTTTTCTTCTGATTTGAGACAGTGTTGAAATTTAACGAGAGTGAACTTCGAGATTATGTTGGTGTAAATGGTGGTAACATGATAATTTTAGTGATACTTAAGCTATATTGAGCAATTTGTACATGCCAGAGAGCATGTTCCATCTTTATATGCATTAAATTATTTCATTTATGAGCTTATAACAATAACAACGATTCTATGAATTGGATACTATCTGCTAGGATGATCAAAAAAAAGTTCACTTGTCCAAATCTTCATAGTTGCTAAGTTTTACATTTTTCTAACAGTGGCCTTTCCAGCAACAAAGCTAAGTGCTCTTACCATTAGATGTGTTACTTCTGATGGTGCTCAGGGCAAGCTACCCCAGGAAGCACCACTCTGGTATGCGGATTGTTTCGAGCTGAAGACAATAAGGACTCAGAGAACTCAGGAAGGATATTTGAGTTTCCCCTCCCAAACTGCCTAAAGAATTTAAAACAAAAGATCTGTTTCAGGAAGGAGCTATTATCATGACTGTTATAAAGATAATGTAGGATAGAGGTTACAATAGAAAAGGCACCAACAAGCCCATCTTATCGGAAGTTCTGTCTCTCTGGCCACATGCTCTGGATGGCCCTGCGAGGACTTACCAGACAATCACTTACAAGGGAAGTCTCCATTTGTAAAGGTATATCTCCCTCTCTGTATTGGGAAGAGGAGGGATGACCTCATTTCTAGAGACTTATCAATGTGGAAGGTGAGGCCTTAAAACTGCATAATAAACTTACTCTTGTCTACAGTGCTTTAGTGATAATCTCCTATAACTGACACCCCCACCCCCAACATCCTCCTTGTCTTTGGTTAGACATGGTATTTAAGACGAGAATTTCTGCTGTTGTGTGGAGAAACGCAGTGTCCCTGCTTTCTCCCATGTATACATGTTATTAAACTTGGTATTATTTTCTCCTGCTAACCTGTCTTGTTAATTATTTGGCCAGCCATAAGAACCTTAAGGAAAAGGGCAGAGGGAGATTCTTCCTCTTCCCTCGACACTTCCCAGGATATGCAACTTGATTTTACCATTTATAATTACAAGATTTGTGTAGTGGGGCAAGTTTCATAAACTATGAAAATTTCTAATTATAATATGAATTTTAAAGCTATTGTTATTAAGTTGAAGTGGAAATATATGATGGAAATTATAGTGCCTATATGTTCATAAGTATTAATCTTCATAGCCCGTGACTTAATGTTGATCCATGTTGTTTTAGTCAATGAAATTTGATAATCTAGATATAAACTAAGATTGTTTATAACATACAGTGTATGGGAAAAGAACATGGTCTCATTTCTAGGTATACAACAAATAAAGATATAAACAAAAAACAACAGTCAAAAGCCATGCAATTGGATCATTTATTGCATAGATAAACTGTCAAAGGTCACGTGAAAAATACAGAGTAGTATTTGTATTACTTTTGAGTTTTCATAAGTGAGAAGCTTCTATAAATACGGACTTTGAGTTTATATAAAAGTAAAGCAGCATTTTAATCAGTAGTATCCTAATGGAATTTTTCAGCAATAAAAGAGTGTTCTATTAAACAGTTCATTCCTTTTTTGTTTCTATTGTCGCAACTTAAAGCATATGGTTTGGTCTTCAGAGACTATTAATTTTACTTAGAATTGTATAATGTCAGAGGTGAAACAAACTAGAGTGATCTTTTTGTACATTTCCTATATATTTTTAGACAGGTAAAACGTGGCTCAGAAATCCAGGTAAGTCGCTCAGGGTTATACTCTGGTTTGCGGAAAAGCAGTACTCAAATGCCTCTCTTCAGGTTCCCGATGCTGTGCTTAGAAGAGCCCCATAAATACAGCATTCCTATGGTTAAAATATTTTATCTTTTACATATTTAAAAAGGAACTAATAGAATTTGTCCTGTTTAGGTCAAGGATCTGTTGAATATCAAAATGTCACTTTCTGGGAGAATAATGTATTAATTAATATCAGTTTAATATTCAGTTTTTTATGATTAAGGCATATCATATCCTTAGGTCCAGTATTTCAATATTTTAACTCACTAATGGACTTGAGAGTCAATAGTTTTGCTCAGGTAAACATGGACTAACATTGACTTTCATCAGCATGAAGAATTTTAAATTGTTTCCAAGGGTTTATAGTGAATCTCCAGCGGAAGTTATTTTGCAATGGACATTTTCAGAGAAGTAAACAAAAGAGGCCTTAAGGGAAGCAATCATCTTCTTTCAACATTTCCTGAACTTTTACCAACATAATTTTTCTCACGTAGTAAGTTATACGCAACTCCAGGATATTACCTTTTTAATGATTTTTTGGTTCTGATTCTTAATTTTAGGATTAAGCTTATTTAAAGCTCTCAGGAGTATAAAGGTAAGTTAAATTTGACTACATTTCTTCCATGAATACTTTTGTTTGGGGTTTTTTAGGAGTCATAATGCTAATTTAGAATATTGAACTCATGCAAAATTTGAATCAGAACCAAGAAATATTAAAATACACTGATGTGATTAGTTCACCTTCAAGGTATGATCTGTAATAACCAAATATTGGCAAAAACAGATATTTCAAAAAACTGTGTATAAATTAAATTATTTCATTTATAGTTTTCACTCATGAAACAGGTTAAAAATGTACAATTTCTCCCTTTAGAAACAGTTCCAAATAAAATTTTATATAATCAGGTAAAATATATGAGTATTAGATGAAGATAAATATTATTAAAACAAGTCGTTAATGTGATTCAGTTTTTCTGAAAGTCATTGCATATGCACTTTAGTAGATTAAATTTCCATATATTTATAAGGTACTTTAGTGTGTGCGATATAGAGCAAAACTCTATCTTTTGTACCTAGAATTTTCTTCTGTATCTCTAATTAGCCAAACTTCATGGTCAAAATCAAATCACACCACCAGTGCTGCAGATCTACTGAATACCTCACCATAATTTGCCACTTCTCTTATGTCATCTTGTATTAAGATTGATCTCTTCAATGTTTATATTTAGAAGGGAATATAGAATAGTGATTAAGGTTGCTGGTCCTGTAGTCAAACCATCTGCGTTCAAATCCAGTCCTTCCACTTACTGACAGTGTGACCTGGGCAAATTACTTAAGCTTTCTCTATGTTAATTTCCCCCATGGTAAAATGAGGATAATAGGACTTAACATAGAAGATTTTTTTTAATGAAAATTAAATAACTGAAATCACAGTTGGCTCTGTGGCAGTGGAAGCTAGAACTGGAGGGTGGAGGAAAGGTTTTACATCTCCCACAGCCCATCAGCCAGAATTTGGTCACATGCTTCCAATCTAACTGCAAGAGTGATGGAAAAATGGTCTGCTCAGAAAGAGGTAAAGGTGTTTTCCTAAAGGTGTGAAGCGTTTCCTCTGCCCCAGCCCCTGTCTATCACCAGTGCCTGGGATAGTGTTTGGTATCCAGTAATTCCCAGAAAATAATATTAAAAAAAATCAGAATTTGTTACTTAGGAAGAGGGAGAAAAATGTCTGTGAAATTTTTAAATTTTACACTTCTTATGCTTTATTTTCACAGGCAGATATCCATGAAAATTAGCAAATATTAGCGGGAAATATTGCAGTACCAATACAATTGAATAATAGTACAAATGTTGTCATAAATTTACTTTGGAGGTGTAACAAACACAAGAATCATCATAATATTACCTACTGGTAGTGAATCTCAATTTGGTAAAAGCAAAAAAAAAAAAAAAAACCCACTAGTATCTAATTATATACTCCTTCCCAGTGATGCTCAAGAATATCCTAGAACCACTTGCATATCATCATCCTCGTATGTTAGAAGAGAACTACTGTTGAAACTGTGCATAACGGTGGGTCAGAGGACAACCCTGTTCTGGTGGAGACTAGCCAGAAACCTAGTACATCCCAGACACTCTTAATTACCCAGAAATAACCCTGTAACTTCTAGTTTCTTACCATAGAATTTGGCAATGTATTCACATGCTTTTCCTTACTTTCTGCACTCCAGGCACCCAGGCCTTATTTCTCTCTCCCATCATATGGTCTTTGCACATACTATTTCCTGGCTAGAAAGCTCTCTTCCCAATCGACTCTTACTCAATCCTCAGGGGAAATATTTCTAAGCCACTTGACTCTGTTAATTTCCCTCTATTTATGGCTATACCTCTGCTTCATACCACTTACCACCACCGAAAATTTTAATTTATTGGTATTGTTTGATCAGTATCTATCTTTGTCCCAGTTACTTCTAAGCACCATGAAGATAGCCGCAAGTTTTTTCCCTTATTATATACTCCAGGGCACAGTATCTGCCAGATATTAAATAGTAGCATTCAAAGAATATTTTTGAATTAATTAGTTTGTTTTGCTTTCACAACATTGTCCTTTATGTCAGTACACATGAATGTAGTGAAAAAAAAAACACAACAAAACAGATAACAAGGACAACAACAACATCACCTGGTTCTAGAAAACAAATGAACAAGAAAACCTAGTAGCTAGCCAAAGACTTGCTATACATTTTGCCTTTTGCTCTCTGATGTACTTGACACAGTGGAAAACATGGATGGCTGGGAAGGCTGTTACTATTTCACCTGCGAGAAAGGCTAACCTTTGCAAAAGCTGCAAGGTTGAGACTAGATCTGTTAATATTAAGTGAGGCAAGGATAGTGAGAATCTGGTAAACAATAATGGTCTGAATATATATTGAAAGAATTTCTCAAAACTTTTTCCCAGGAAGATTACATAATCTCTTCTAGAAATCCTCCATCAGCATAAGTACATGTAATGTAAGTGGTCATGTTACAAAGTACAAAGAGCCTGAAACTCCTAGGATGAATTGAAAAACAGGTCAGTTTTGATGGGGCAGGGACGGGGCAGGGTTGAGAAGGGATGGTCAAAATCTCACTGGATGAAAGGGATGATTAGGCATATGTGTGTGGAGATGGATTGTAATTAGTATTTGGGTGGTAAACGTGATGTAATCTATGCAGAAATAGAAGTATAATGATGTACACCTGAAATTTATACAATGTTATAAACTAATGTTACTGGAATAAAACAAATTATGATTATTCTACTAGGCATAATAATGGTATTGTGATTATGTAGGAAAATGTGTTCAGATTTTTAGGGATACAAACTTAAGTATTTAGGAGTGAAATGTCATGATGTCTGTAACTTGAAAATATTTCAACAATAAAAAAAAATAGATGAAGCAGATACGTAGCAAATTGTTAACAACTGCTAAATCTAGGTGATGGATATGTGGGTGTCCCTTATACTAATCTACCACTTTTCTGTATACATGAAAAATTTGTATAATAAAAATTGGAAATAAAAGGAAAAAAGGATAAAAAAAATCTTACTAGGCTTTTACGTATTGATTTCAGAAGTGCTGATTACATACTCTGCAGCAATAATACCCTAAACCATTTCTCATTTTGATAGTTTTTAAGGTATTAGAGAAAAACAAAAAATAATTAAAGAACTTGATTTGTAATAAAGAAGCCT
The DNA here is from genome assembly GCF_057802395.1 of Ceratotherium simum simum. Classification (NCBI taxonomy): domain Eukaryota; kingdom Metazoa; phylum Chordata; class Mammalia; order Perissodactyla; family Rhinocerotidae; genus Ceratotherium; species Ceratotherium simum. The sequence continues at coordinate 56,389,874 of NC_141907.1, read as the reverse complement.
GAGTTTTAGTATCAGCCTGCCCACTATTTCTTGTGGAAGGAACAAGCTATGGGTAACTGGGAAGAAACATGGTAAAGCAATTGGAAAGCTGAGATGAAGTTTAATAGAAATACAAAAAAAAAAGAAAGGCAGTGAACAAGATATGAGAAATATAGGTAGTTGCTCAAAGATTAGCTACTTTGAAAAGTTAATCTATGGGGAAAGCAATCAGATCATGAATTAAATTTAACAAGTATTAAATTTTTTTTTTCTCTATATGGCTACTCCTCCCAAAATCTTACTTTGGAAAGGGGGAGAGGATAAAAAGGTTAGGGGAACATGAAAGTATCTGAAGGCTATCGTATAAATTTATCGACTTTCTGTGTTACAAAGCTGAGTTACTTAGGCTAAAGTTCCAAATCTTTTATGAAATTTTTGTATTGTAAAATGAATTGGATTTTAATCAGAAAGTAATTGTCAAATACATTGTTCGAACCATACCTTTTGCAAACAAGTGCAAATGCATTTAATTTGAGGAATTAGTATTGTTTTCTTTTTTTATTGAGGTATAACAGACATATAACATTATAACATTATATTAACTTCAGATATACAACATAATGATTTGATATTTGTATATATTACAAAACGATCATCACAATAAATCTAGTTAACATCCATCACCATACATAATTACAGTTTTATTTCTTGTAATGAGAACTTTCAAGATTTTTCTCTCACTAACTTTCAATTATGCAACACAGTATTATTAACTATAGTCACCATGCTGTACATTACATTCCAATTACTTATTTATCTTATAACTGAAAATTTGTACCTTTGACTCCCTTCACCCATTTTACCCATCCCCCCACACCCTGCCCCTGGCAACAATCAATCTGTTCTCTGTATCTCATTTTTCGTGGTTTGTTTTTTTCTTTTAGATTCCATAAGTAAGTGAGATCATATGGTATTTGTCTTTCTCTGTCTGACTTATTTCTCTTAGCACAATGCCCTCAGAGTTCATCCATGTCATTGCAAAAGACAAGATTTCATTCTTTTTTATGGTTGAATAATATTCCATTATATATATTTGGATATATATGTGTATATATATATCTCACATCTTCTTTGTCCATTCACCCATCAATGTACACTTAGGTTGTTTCCATGTCTTGGATATCATAAATAATGCTGCAATTAATGTAGGGGTGCATACATCTTTTCAAATTAATGTTTTAATTTTCTTCAGATAAATATCTAGCTGTAGAATTGCTGGTTCATATGGTAGTTCTGTTTTTAATTTTCTGAGGAACCTCCATATTCTTTTGTATAGCATTGCATCAATTTACATTCCCACGAACAGTGCACAAGGATTCTCTTTTCTCTACATCCTTACCCACACTTATTTCTTATCTTTTTGTTGATAGCCATTCTAATAGGTGTGAGGTAGTTATGTCATTGTGGTTTTGATTTGCATTGCTGTGATGATTGCTGATGTTAAGCACCTTTTCACGTACCTGTTGGCCAAGTGTATGTAGTCTTTGGAAAAATGTCTATTCGGATCCTCTACCCATTTTTAAATAAGATTTTTTTCTTTGCTATTGAGTTGCATGAGTTCTATTTATGTTTTGGATATTAACCCCATATCGGATATATGATTTGCAAATATTTATCCTATTCACTAGGTTGCCTTTTCATTTTGTTGATGGTTTCCTTTGCTGTGCAGAAGCATTTTAATTTGATGTAGTCCCAGTTGTTTATTTTTATTTTTGCTGCCTTTGCTTTCGGTGTCAAATCGAAAGAATCATCACCAAGACTGAAGTCAAGGAGCTTACTGCCTATGTTTTCTTCTAGGAACTTCATGGCTTCAGATCTTAATTCAAATATTTAACTCATTTTAGTTTATTTTTGTGTATGGTGTAAGATAGTGGTCCAGTTTCATTCCTTTGCATATGGCTGTCCAGTTTTCCCAATACCATTTATTAAAGAGACTGTCCTTTCCCTGTTGTATATTCTTGGCTCCTTTGTCATAGATTTATTGGCCATACATGCCTTGGTTTCATTTCTGGGTGTTCTATTCTGTTTCATTGATCTACGAGTCTGTTTCTATGCCAATACCATACTATATTTATTACTATAGCTTTGTAACATAGTTTGGAATTAGGGAGCATGATGCCTTCAGCTTTGTTCTTCCTTCTCAAGATTGCTTTAGCTTTTTGAGGTCTTTTGTGTTTCCATTCAAGTTTTAGGATTTTTTGTTCTATTTCTGTGAAAAATGCAAGTGGAATTTTGATAGGGATTGCACTGAATCTGTACATTACTTTGGGTAGTATGGGTATTTTAATATTAATTTTTCTAATCTGTAAGCATGGAATATCTTTACATTTATTTGTGTCCTCTTCAATGTCTTTCATTAATGTCCTATAGCTTTCAGAGTACAGGTCTTTTGTCTCTGTTTAAATTCATTCCTAGTTATTTTATTCTTTTTGATGCAATTGTAAGTGGGATTGTTTTCTTAATTTTTCTTTCTGATAGTTTTTTAGTGTATAGAAAAACAACAGATTTTGTATTTTGATTTTGCATCCTACAACTTCATAACCTTTTAAAATGAAAAGTATTTGGATTAGGTAGAGTAGGGGTCAAGTTGGGAGGACTTGAAAAAAGAAAAAGAAGATAAATTGCACTTCAGAGAAGGTACAGGTTAGACTATATCCATTTGACTCCAGAGACTTCTGATTTTAATTTTTGAAGAGAAGTTCAGCTGCTGATAGAGGGCCTCAGTAAGCCTTATAAACCTGAATTTGTTACATAGTCTCTGTTTTTCTAGAACTTAAAAGAAAGAAAAATAATCACTCAGCTCGTGCTAAATTGGGAAAGCAACAACATGTTTTGTTGTTGGGGGTAGGACTTGGGATATATTTTAAGCTCTTCTACTTCTTTTATATGATGACCTAAAGAGGAATTAAGAGTATCTTCATTACAGCCTTGCTCAGAATAAAATGACATAATAATGTCACTAGTATTAAAAAGTTCGCCAGAGCAATGTATCTCCAATGTTACATTTACTCAGGCTTGTTTCTTTTACCCTTTAGTTCTTCTTCTTGACCCTCCCGCCACACATACCTTCATTCCTGGGCCTGTTATAAATCATTTAGAAAGAGTAATTTACCAGTCTACTGTGTAATTTAAGGGAGGGAAGTACTAATTTAGACCATTACTGATTTTGCAGTTAAGAAGGTCCACTGTTAATTATGGGGCTTGTTCAAATTTCCACTGCAGTAAATTGGCAGTGCTGTGTTTAAGCCATTTTCTCCTGACTCCAAAGCTCAGTAACTCTATTACATATCTCAAAAATCTTTGCCTGAGGAAATGCTGTATAAATCGGTACACAAATGTCAAGTATTGATGCTATATAACATATAAACAGCGTATATGGAATAAATTGTGCAAGACCTTGTTAGTTCTTATAACTTCTCTTTTTCCACTGATTTGTAATGCACAGTACTGTGATCTGATACCGCCGGACCTAGAGTAATGGAAAATTAATATATTAATTTAATAAAATATTAACTTATTTTAAAATTTGATTGATAATATTAAAACAAACTTTTTTTTTAATATGCTCTGCTTTGTTTAAAATCTAGTTTGTCAAAAAATAGACAACAAGCTGGATGTCTTCAGGAGGGAGTTAGTGGATGTTCAGGATGTATTTCTCTTCTGGAGCATTGCTGAGAAGTGGTCCCAGGTTGAGTCATTTGAGACCCAACCAGATGACCTTCTGGTCTCCACCTACCCTAAATCTGGTAAGATCTTTTTATTTATTTGTGCTTACTGATTAGCTATTGGTTCATACGTATAAGCCCACTGATCTGCAGATCACTAGTCAAGGAAACACTGTGGCAATTGCTGGGACAGTTTTGTCTTAAATTAGAAAAACTTACTTCCTATTCCAAAAAGCCTGCAATTGAATGGAGGCTATATCTGAGGGGAAATTAATGCTATTTTCTTGTTTTCCTTTTTAAGTTCAAATAAAAATTATTAAAACTGAATATGTAAATGATTTGGGTGTGTTAAGTTCGGTATGTTGGGTTGGGTATACCCAACCCAAATGAGTTGGGTATGTTGGGTATATAAATGGTAGGTATGTATAAAACATACATCTTTTTTTATACATCTTAACATTTAAATATTTTGTTTATTTTAATATTTTAAACACATTTGTAAATATGCTTAGAAATAGTTTGTTATAAATTTAAACCACTGCTGACCCCTCACTGTATGACCTCAGAAAAGAGAATTTAAGATGACTCAATAAGAATCAACACATTTTTTTATGACAATCTTCGGATTTACCCAGTGATAGATATACAGAGATAGAGACATGAGGCTCTCTTTTGCCTTTTATCCAATTAATTTACTTGAGCTCATAATCAATCAACTGTTCTAATGACTAAACTCTCAAAAGTCAACTTTCCTTTATATTCCTGTCTCATTTCTTAAAGGAATGGAGGAAAAGAAGTTTTAATAAGTATGTTGACTACTGATCTTCTTTTTAGATTATGAATATTAAAATTACTTCAAAGAATATGTACCAAATCCTGGGAGGAAAGTCCTGATTTTGGGGGATTCTAATGTGCCAAAATGACACACACTGCCTGAGAACAAAGGACTCCTACTAGGAAGTAAACAAATGTACAATATAGCCCTTTGTAGATATAAAAAACTGCTTTTGCTTTTGGGCAAAAGTAGTTCACCAAACTCAAATTGTTTAGGACCAAAACTACTTTGCACTTCCTTGCAGAGATAAAAGTTTAGAAAAGGTTGGGCAGTCACTGAGACTGTGCGTGCTCTTTTGTTTTTGTGAGGTTTTGGTATATTCATAAGCAAGAAACCATTAAGATAATCTTTGGAAGGTACTATTACACAAATAGTTCAGCGGCAAAGGTGCTCTTTGAAGCTGAATTTTTTCTGACATAGTGAAACTAGATGGCTACCCATAAATCAATCATATACTCTTTGGTCTTTTTTTGTTTTTTTCTTTTCTTTTCTTTTGTTCCCTTTACAAGCTGTTCAATGGGGCTGGCCCAATGGCGCAAGCGGTTAAGTGTGCGCGCTCCACTTCGGCAGCACGGGGTTTGCAGGTTTGGATCCCTGGCAAGCACCGACGCATCGCTTGGTAAACCAGGCTGTGGCGGCGTCCCATATAAAGTAGAGGAAGATGGGTACGGATGTTAGCTCAGGGCCACTCTTCCTCAAGAAAAAAGGGGAGGATTGGCATCGGATGTTAGCTCAGGGCTAGTCCTCCTCACAAAAAAAAAAAAAAAAAAAAAGACAAGCTGTTGAAAACATGTCTTAAAGTTATTAATATATCAGTGCCCTGTTAATTTTGTTATAAAAGATCCAAGTTAACTAACTTCTTATATGAGCTAAACCATGTGATTTTTTTCCCCCCAAAATCATGGAAAGATAAACATTTCCAATTCAAAGCATAGCTAAATTGGCATTTCTTTCTGTCAGATTTCATTGGCCACAATTTGAACCACCCACTGATAGTAAATGAAATGTGTTCTATTGTACTTTGGAATTTAAGTCTCTTTTTTTCCATGAATCATTGCTTAAGCCTAAGCCAGATCAGGCCACAAAATAATTCAAGGGTAGTATTGATTTGGCTCACCTTTTTCTTTTTTTTTTTTTTTTTTTTTTTTAAGATTTTATTTATTTATTTATTTTTTTTGCCCCCAAAGCCCCAGTAGATAGTTGTATGTCACAGCTGCACATCCTTCTAGTTGCTGTATGTGGGACTCGGCCTCAGGCTGGACAGAGAAGTGGTGCCTCGATGCGCACCCGGGATCTGAACCCGGGCCGCCAGCATCGCAGCGCGTGCACTTAACCACCAAGCCACAGGGCCGGCCCTGGCTCGCCTTTTTCTTAGCACTGTAATTGTCTCTTAGAAGGATGGGATAAATAGTCTCAGACTCATGATTTAGGAACAAGAAGGAAGAAGAGTTGTTCACAAGAAAGGATTAAAAAGGAGACTAAAAGTCCTCTAACATCTGGAACCAATCCAAAAGTACATCCATGTGCAGATCATTCTTCAAAAATGTTGCTATGCACATAGATTAATTAATTTAATTTCTTAGTTTACACTTATGATTATTCAATTTAGAGAATATCATTGCACATTTGGCAAAGAGGAAGGGGATGGGGACAGTTAAGAATCTTTCTCCTATGTCTTATAATTGCTTTTTTAGCAGTGCCTTGATAACCCGATTGCTGAGTGCCATAGACAATTAAGTAGACCACATTCTCATGTATTTTAGTTCCATTTCTCAAAAGACTGGTGAAACACAATCTCATAATGATCAGAGTGACTTGAGCCACTCTGCTCCATCAGGATCTACAGTCTTGTTTGCGAGTGACACACTGGTCACCACAGATGCAATCGCAAAGTTCTCTTTGTTTCCCTTCTTCACCCCTCCACCAAATGTTGAACATTTGCATATGAAGTACTCTTCAGTCTCAAAGCCTAATAATCTTTTTGATATTAACAGAAAATGTACAAATTACTGGTCAGACTCATTGAAATTGACTTCCCCCATCCATTCCACCCAGGAGGGTGCGCAATCATTACTTAAATACTCTCTAATACCCCATGTTTTACTTACTTTTCAAGTCTTACTTTTGTGACTATTTTAATCAGATTTTACACACATACACACACACACACACACACACACTATGTATGCATATGTTTAAGATAGATAAGAATGTCTCCTAGGAAAAGGGAGAAGAGAGAGGGAACAAAAATGAAAAGCACATTTTTGTTATTGATGTTACACAACTTCTCTACCTCTATTGACCCTCTCATACTCTATTTGACAGAAAAGTTTAGAGTTCCTTTAATTTATTTTCCTTAGGAACAACCTGGATCAGTGAAATATTGGACTTGATCTATAACAATGAGGATGTGGAGAAATGTAAATGGAATGCAATATACAAACGAGTGCCATTCATGGAATTGATAATTCCTGGATTCACAAATGGTATTTTCTCTTAATGTTTCTTTTCACCACAGTAATAAATCCCCCTATATTTTTGTGGTGACTGGAGGAGTCGTGATGGAAACTGATACAGACAGAGCTTGGATGGTTGAATGATAAGTGTCTATAATAGAAGAATAAGAATTAGTTTTTGTTAATAACCATATTTTACATCTCCTCCACCCAAAGAAAATATCTACATAAGAGATTTGGCGTAGGGTATTTTTTCTTAATAAGACTGGTAGAATTCTTCAACATTTAGATATTGTGTGGTCATTATATATAGAAAATTCAGTGTTTGATCCAGTATCGAATCGCGTCTACTGATAGTTAGCTCATGTTCACAGACTCAAGAAAAAGGATCATGGGAATATATGGTCTTGCATTATTAAAATTTTTAAAAATTACATGAGCCTCATGGCTTAATTTGACCTTAGAATTGGAATATGAGAAAGCTGGAAAGGGATTTTTGAAATCCTCTCGTTCAGTTTCCTCATGTTGTAAATGAGAAAAAGAGGAAGGTAAATAAAGTAAAAATTTGGACATCTTGACTCTTGACTCTTAACTGCTGTTTCTGCCTGAAGGTGTTATATCTGAGGATTTTTATAGACACTTATGAGGAAAATAAACCCTGCAATAAAATATAAACAAAAAAGCAGTCTAACTAACCAGAATTTATCTTTTTTGATGTCATTGTAGGTTTTAGAAGTATATGAAGCCATATAGCCATTTCAAGCCACATAGTGGGATTAATGTTTAGAAAGTCTTAAATTACATTGTTATTAACATTTATGATTCCACATTTATAATGTAGTTTAACTTTTGTGCTTGTAGGCGTTGAGGAGTTGAAAAACATGTGGTCTCCTCGATTAGTGAAAACACACCTACGTGTTCAACTTCTCTCTTGTTCATTTTGGAAGAATAACTGCAAGGTAACAAATTAAAAAAAAAAATCCTTATTTGTGTTGTAATTTCTTTTACTAGTTATGAAGAAATTAAGATGAGGGATTGCAACCCCTGGATAAGTCATTGCAAAAATAACAGTGTGAGGGGCCGGCCCGGTGGCGCAAGCAGTTAAGTGCGCACGGCCCGCTGCGGCAGCCCGCGGTTCGCCAGTTCGGATCCTGGGTGCGCACCGACGCACCACTTGTCAAGCCATGCTGTAGCGGCCTCCTATATAAAGTGGAGGAAGATGGGTATGGATGTTGGCCCAGGGCCAGTCTTCCTCAGCAAAAAAAAAGAGGAGGATTGGCAGATGTTAGCTCAGTGCTGATCTTCCTCACACAAACACACAAAAAATGTGGGCCTTATATCCCAAGGGTCAAAATAACACCAGTGGACACCAGTGTTGTAGATAGAGATTGCACTCAGTGCACAAGCATTGAGAATCTGTCAGATTTTCTGTTCTCTAAAATGCCTGTCATTCTGTCTAAATCCCTTCACCTACTGTCTACTTTTAAATGATAGATATTTAAATAATCCCAGAATTATTTCTTCATGAATTCAGCATAACTGTAATTTACAAATATGGATTTATTATTATATATATAAATATTTATGGATTATAAATTATAAATTTATAAATTATACATAATTATATATTTATGGATTAGTCTTTTTTAAATAACCATGTTAATTCAAGCCTAACATTTAGGGAGAAATGTACATAAATCCTAAGAATACAAATTGATGAATTTTCACAAAATGAAGATTCCCATGAAACGAGCACTCAGATCAAGAAACTGGGCATTACCAGCACCTCAAAAGCTCTGTTCCTTTACATTTCCAGGCAAGAATCCTTAACTCTAAATATAACCACTATGCTGAATGTTTGCACCATAAATTAGTTTGCCTGTTTTGTCTGTAATCATAAAGTGTATAATTTTGAAAATTTAGCTTATTTCATTTAACATAATGTTTGTGAGATCACTTCTTATCATGCTTGTTATCTTGTTTTTGTTTTGTTTTCTTTAATGTAGACTGCTGGATCACAAAATGTCGTACCCTGAGCAAAAGTTGCTCCTTAGAATTGTAAATTCTCAGGTCCAATTCAGGCCAGCTGAATCAGAAACTATGGGGATGTGGCCCAGCAATCAGTTTTAATAAGACTCCAGGCGAATCTGATTCATGCTAACGTTTGAGAACAACAGATGTAAGGCATTCCATTAAGTGTCTGTGAATAATCGACAGCTTACGTATTTTTCTATGGTACTATTGGTGGACAGTTGGGTTGTTGCTAGTTGTCAGTAATTAAAATGTGCAATGCACATTCTTATACAAGTCTTTCATTGCATATACATATACACATTTCTCTTGGTTTTATATCTTAGGATGGAATTGTTGGATCTTAGGGTATGCATTGTTCCAGGTGTAGTAGATATTTTCAAACATCTTTTCAAGTCATATGCACTAATTTGCACTTTAATATATATATAAAAGTCGAAGTTACTCCACGTCCTCATCAAAACAAAATATAGCTAAAAATATTTAATTTTAGCCATATTAGTAGGTGTGTGGAGACATCTCATTGTAGTTTTTCTTTGTGTTTACTTAATGACTAATTGGGTGAAGTACCTTTACAGAGTTTAGATATCTTATTTTCTGAGGTATCTATTCAAGTCTTTTCCTTTTTTGCCTGTAGGGACATCTTTCTTTTTACTATTAAGGTAGAAATTCTCCATATATTTTGGATACAAGTCCTTTGATGGGCTAATTGATTTTCTTTATATCTTAATTCAGTGTTTTTTCCTTTTTCATTTTCTTATTAATGTCTTTTACAGAAGTTCTTAATTTTGAGGTTAGTCAATATATCAGTTTTTTTTCTTTATGGTTACAGCTTTTTGAATTTGTTTAAAAAAGTGACTTCTCCAGGGCTGGCCCCGTGGCTTAATGATTGGGTGCGTGTGCTCCGCTGCTGGCAGCCTGGGTTTGGATCCCAGGTGCGCACTGATGTACTGCTTTTCTGGCCGTGCTGAGGCCGTGTCCCACATACAGCAACTAGAAGGTTGTGCAACTACAACATACAACTATCTACTGGGGCTTTGGGGGGAAAAAAAATGACTTCTCCAAAGTCGTGAAGATATTCTGCCTTTTGTTTACCTCTATAGGCTTTATTGTTAAAGTCATCACATTAACATCTAAATATGTTTAATATCTACAACGTAAGTAGCAATGTTCTTTTCTCTCTCTCTCTCTCTCTCTCTCTCTCACATGCACACACACACAAATATACCCACACTATTTTCTGAATGTTTGTTGCTAGTATATGGACATAGATCTTTTATCTTGAAACCTTTCCAAATTCACTTAATAGATTTAGTAGCCTTTTTGTAGATTCCATTCATTTTTTTATATAGATGATTGCGCTATCAGTAAATAGGAAATATTCTTACTTTCTTTTCCCCAATCTGGATGCCTTTTACTTCTTTTTCTTGTCTTATTGAACTGGATAGAAACTCTAATATAATATTGAATAGGAGTAGTGAGAGCAGATATCCTTGCCTTGCTCTTGAACTTAGGGAAAGTGCATGAGTATTTCACTACCAAATGTGACGATGTTACCTATAAGTTTTTTTGTATGTGCCCTTCATCTAGCTGAGGAAATTCCATTCTATTCCTACTCTGCTGAGTTTTTATCCAGAAAGCATGTTGGATTTTGTCTAATGTTTCTCCTATATCTATTAGGACCTATCATATGATTTTCCCTTATTTAAGTCTGTTAATATGATTAATTACGTCATTGATTTTCAACTGTTAAAATAACTTTGCACAGCTTGTGTTTAGGTATGATATATTGTCTTTTATATATTGTTGGATTCAATTTGCTAATTTTTTAAAAAATTTGCATCTTTGATCATGAGAAATATTGGTGTTTAATTTTTTTTTCTTTTAATTTTTTGTTTATTGCAGTAACATTGGTTTATAACATTGTAAAACTTTCAGGTGTACATCATTGTACTTCCATTTCTGCATGGACTACATCATGTTCACCACCAAAATACTAATTACAACCCATCACCACACACATGTCCGAATTATCCCTGTCACCCTCCTCCCTCCCCCCTTCCCCTCTGGTAACCACCAATCCAATCTCTGTCCCTATGTGTTTGTTTATTGTTGTTATTATCTACTGCTTAATGAAGGAAATCATACGGTATTTGACCTTCTCCCTCTGACTTATTTCACTTTGCATTATACCCTCAATGTCCATCCATGTTGTCACAAATGGCTGGATTTCGTCGTTTCTTATGTCTGAGTAGTAGTCCATTGTGTATATATACCACATCTTCTTTATCCATTCGTCCCTTGATGGGCACTTAGGTTGCTTCCAAGTCTTGGCTATTGTGAATAAGGCTGCAATGAACACAGGGGTGCATGTACCTTTGCAAATTGGTGTTTTCAAGTTCTTTGGATAAATACCCAACAGTGGAATAGCTGGATCATATGGTAGTTCTATCCTTGATTTTTTGAGGAATCTCCATACTGTTTTCCATAGTGGCTGCACCAATTTGCACTCCCACCAGCAGTGTATGAGAGTTCCCTTCTCTCCACATCCTCTCCAACACATGTTGTTTCCTGTCTTGTTAATTATAGCCATTCTAACGGGCGTGAGGTGATATCTCATTGTAGTTTTGATTTGCATTTCCCTGATAGTTAGTGATTTTGAACATCTTTTCATGTGTCTGTTGGCCATCTGTATATCTTCTATGGAGAAATGTCTGTTCAGGTCTTTTGCCCATTTTTTAATTGGGTTGTTAGTTTTTTTGTTGTTGAGATGCATGAGTTCTTTATATATTTTGGAGATTAAGCCCTTATCAGATGTATGATTTGCAAATATCTTCTCCCAATCGTTAGGTTGTCTTTTCGTTTTGTTGATGGTTTCCTTTGCTGTGCAGAAGCTTTTTAGTTTGATGTAGTCCCATTTGTTTATTTTTTCTATTGTTTCTCTTGCCCAGTCAGATGTGGTGTTTGAAAAGATGTTGCTAAGACCGATATCGAAGAGCGTACTGCCTATGTTTTCTTCTAGAAGTTTCATAGTTTCAGGTCTTACATTCAAGTCTTTAATCCATTTGGAGTTAATTTTTGTGTATGGTGTAAGGTAAGGATCTACTTTCATTTTTTTGTATATGGCTATCCAGTTTTCCCAACACCATTTGTTGAAGAGACTTTCTTTTCCCCATTGTATGTTCTTGGCTCCTTTGTCAAAGATTAGCTGTCCATAGATGTGTGGGTTTATTTCTGGGCTTTCGATTCTATTCCATTGATCTGTGTGTCTGTTTTTGTGCCAGTACCATGCTGTTTTGGTTACTGTAGCTTTGTAGTATATTTTGAAATCAGGGAGTGTGATACCTCCAGCTTTGTTCTTTCTTCTCAGGATTCCTTTAGCTATTCGGGGTCTTTTGTTGTTCCATATAAATTTTAGGATTCTTTGTTCTATTTCTGTGAAAAATGTTGTTGGAACTTTGATAGGGATTGCATTGAATCTATAGATGGCTTTAGGAAGTATGGACATCTTAACTATGTTAATTCTTCCAATCCAAGAGCACGGAATATCTTTCCATTTCTTTGTGTCTTCTTCAATTTCTTTCAACAATGTTTTATAGTTTTCGGTGTACAGATCTTTCACCTCTTTGGTTAAGTTTATTCCTAGGTATTTTATTCTTTTTGTTGCAATTGTAAATGGGATGGTATTCTTAATTTCTCTTTCTGCTACTTCGTTGTTAGTGTACAGAAATGCAACTGATTTTTGTATGTTGATTTTGTATCCATAACTTTACCATATTTGTTTATTACTTCTAAAAGTTTTCTGGTGGATTCTTTAGGGTTTTCTATATATAAAATCATGTCATCTGCAAATAGTGACAGTTTCACTTCTTCCTTTCCAATTTGGATCCCTTTTATTTCTTTCTCTTGCCTGATTGCTCTGGCTAGGACTTCCAATACTATGTTAAATAGGAGTGGTGACAGTGGGCATCCTTGTCTGGTTCCTGTTCTTAGAGGGATAGCTTTCAGTTTTTCACCATTAAGGATGATATTAGCTGTGGGTTTCTCATATATGGTCTTTATTATGTTGAGGTACTTTCCTTCTATACCCATTTTATTCAGAGTTTTTATCATAAATGGATGCTGGATCTTGTCAAATGCTTTCTCTGCATCTATTGAGATGATCATGTGATTTTTGTTCTTCGTTTTATTAATGTGGTGTATTACGTTGATTGATTTGCGAATGTTAAACCATCCCTGCATACCTGGAATAAATCCCACTTGATCATGGTGTATAATCTTTTAACGTATTGTTGTATGCGATTTGCTAGTATTTTGTTGAGGATTTTCGCATCGATGTTCATCAGTGATATTGGCCTGTAATTTTCTTTTTTGTGTTGTCCTTTTCTGGTTTTGGTATCAGGGTAATGTCAGCTTCGTAGAATGAGTTAGGAGCTTCCCCCTCCTCAATTTTTTGGAAGAGTTTGAGAAGGATAGGTATTAAGTCTTCTTTGAATGTTTGGTAGAATTCACCAGGGAAGCCGTCTGGTCCTGGACTTTTATTTTTGGGGAGGTTTTTGATTACTGTTTCGATCTCCTTACTGGTGATTGGTCTATTCAAATTCTCTACTTCTTCTTGATCCAGTTTTGGAAGGTTGTATGATTCTAAGAATTTATCCATTTCTTCCAGATTGTCGCATTGGTTGGCATATAGCTTTTCATAGTATTCTCTTATAATCTTTTGTATTTCTGAGGTGTCTGTTGTAACCTCTCGTCTTTCATTTCTGATTTTACTTATTTGTGCCTTCTCTCTTCTTTTCTTGGTGAGTCTAGCTAAAGGTTTGTCAATTTTGTTGATCTTTTCAAAGAACCAGCTCTTGGTTTTATTAATTTTTTCTATTGTTTTTTTGGTCTCTATTTCATTAATTTCTGCTCTGATTTTTATTATTTCCCTTCTTCTACTGATTTTGGGCTTTGTTTGTTCCTCTTTTTCCAGTTCCTTTAGGTGCATTGTTAGATTGTTTATTTGAGATTTTTCTTGTTTGTTGAGATAGGCCTGTATTGCTATAAACTTCCCTCTTAGAACCGCTTTTGCTGTATCCCATAAATTCTGGCATGTCGTATTTTCATTTTCATTTGTCTCCAGGTATTTTTTGATTTCTTCTTTGATTTCTTCGTTAACCCAGTCGTTGTTCAGTAGCATTTTGTTTAATCTCCATGTATTTGTGGCTTTTCTGATTTTCTTCCTATAGTTGATTTCTAGTTTCATACTGTTGTGGTCAGAAAAGATGCTTGGTATTAGTTCAATCTTCTTAAATTTATGGAGACTTGTTTTGTGGCCTAATATGTGATCAATCCTGGAGAATGTTCCATGTGCATTTGAAAAGAACGTGTATTCTTCCATTTTTGGATGGAATGCTCTGTATATATCTACTAGGTCCATCTGTTCTAGTGTGTCGTTTAAGGCCAATGTTTCCTTATTGATCTTCTGTTTGGATGATCTATCCGTTGGTGTAAGTGGAGTGTTAAAGTCCCCTACTATTATTGTGTTACTGTCTATTTCCATTTTTATGTCTGTTAATAATTGCTTTATATATTTAGGTGCACCTACATTGGGTGCGTAGATATTTACAAGTGTTATATCCTCTTGTTGGATTGTTCCCTTGATCATTATGTAATGGCCTTCTTTGTCTCTTTTTACAGTTTTTGTTTGAAAGTCTATTTTGTCTGATATGAGTACTGCTACCCCAGCTTTCTTTTCATTGCCATTTGCGTGGAGTATCTTTTTCCATCCCTTCACTTTCAGTTTGTGAGTGTCTCTAGGTCAGAAGTGTGTCTCTTGTATGCAGCATATATATGGGTCTTGTTTTTTTATCCAGTCAGCCACCCTATGCCTTTTAATTGGAGCATTTAGTCCATTGACGTTTAAAGTAGCTATTGAGAAGTATGTACTTACTGCCATTTTTTAACTTTTTTTTTTTTCTCAGTGTTTTAGTAGTCCTTCTCTGTTCCTTACTTCTTCTATACAGAATTGATGGTCACTTTAGTTTGACCTCTGTCTGAAAGCTGTACTCTTTAACTCCCCTCCTCTCTCCTTTTATGTTTTTGATATCACATCTAACCTCTTTTTTGTGCATTTGTATCCATTACGTTCTAATCATGGAAATAGATAATTTTTCCTATTTGTGGTCTTCTCTTTTCCCCTTAAATCAGTCCCTTTAACATTTCTTGTAGCACTGGTTTCTTGGTGACAAACTCCTTTAATTTTTGCTTATCTGGGAAAATTTTGCTCTCTCCTTCCATTTTGAATGATAACCTTGCTGGGTAGAGTATTCTTGGCTGTAAGTTTTTTCCTTTTAGCACTTTAAATATATCGTGCCATTCTCTTCTAGCCTGTAAGGTTTCTGCTGAGAAGTCAGCTGATAGCCTTATGGGGTTTCCTTTGTATGTAACTTGACATTCTCTTGCGGCTTTTAGGATTCTCTCTTTATCTTTAATTCTGGACATTTTGATTATGATGTGTCTTGGTGTGGGCCTCTTTGGGTTTATCTTGTTTGGGGCTCTCTGTGCCTGCTGTACCTGGATGTCTGTTTCCTTCCTTAGGTTAGGGAAGTTTTCATCTATTATTTCTTGAAATAGATTCTCTGCCCCCTGGTCTCGCTCTTCTCCTTCCGGGACACCTATAACACAGATGTTAGTGCGCTTGATGTTGTCCCAGAGGTCCCTTAGACTGTCCTCACTCTTTTTAATTCTTTTCTCTTTTACCTGTTCACCTTGGGTAATTTCTTCTAGTCTTTCTTCCAGCTCACAGATCCGTTCTTCTGTATCCTCTACTCTGCTTTTGAGTCCCTCCAATGAATTTTTCATTTCCTGTATTGTATTCTTCATTTCTGATTGGTTCTTTTTTATATCTTCCATTTCTTTGTTGACATTCTCACTGAGTTCATCTATTCTTCTCCCCAGATCAGTGAGCACCCTTAACACTCTTAGTTTGAACTCTCTGTCGGGTAGGTTGCTCATTTCTGTTTCACTTAGTTTCTTTTCTGGGGTTATGTCCTGTTCCCTTACTTGGAATGTATTCTTTTGCCTCCTCATTTTGCCTCTTTCCCTGTGCTTGTGTCTACGTATTAGGTTGGTCAGCTACGTCTCCTGCTCTTGGATAGGTGACCTTATGTAAGTGATGCCTTAGGAGGCTTCCGGTGTGCTTCCCTCAGTTCTCAATGTTCCAGGGGTGGCCCCTATGTGGGCTACGTGTGTCCTTCTGTTGTGGCCTGTTAGCTCTCCCTATAGGCGCCCAGGGAGGCTGAGTTATGCTCCTGGCCAGCTGTTGTAATGTTCAGCTGCTTGTAGTTGTTGTGGGCCCTTCAGTCTCTTTATCAGGTCTGGGGAGCCCCAGCACAGTTGGCTATAAGTTCTAAAACCACACTTGTGTTGCAGTATTTCTTTTAAGTGAGTAGGCCCCCAGTGTGGCAGGTTGTTAGGCTCAGGGCCTTACAATTGCTGTAAACCTCTAGCCTATTAGGTCTCTTGTCAGCTCTCTGAGGATTGCAGCTGGGTGGGGCTGGCCTCAGGCACAGGAGCACCCAATTGTTTCAGGCTTTGGAAGGTGGGGCAAACCCCCTATGTGGGTCTTTGAGAAGCACAAGTCTTCTGCAGCTGACAAGCCCTGTTGCCCACAGGTCCACACACACAGTCAACACAGTCCTGTCCTGTGTGAGCGCCCCGACCTCCCCAAGTGGACCCAGACTCTCCACGGCGGGAGCCCCACACACTCCACCACCACCCCACACTCTCCACCCGCTCCTTGTGCACACCCTGCCCCACTCAAGTCAGCTCATTTGCCAGGCTGCAGAGAATCCAGTCACCAATCTATGCAGGCCCACAAGTTGCCTGAGGGCTTGTTGTTGGGTGGGGCCAGTCTCTAGGGTGGGCTGCCTGCCCTGGCTGAGCTGGATTAAATCGGTGCTCTAGCGGGTGGAGCAGACCCTGGGCTAGTAGGTGTCAGGGAGAACTCCAATGGCGTCTGTGTCAGCACGCTCACACCAGGCCACAACAATGGCCGCCGCCAATGTCCCAGTCCCTGGAGAGGTCTCACCCCTCACCGAGATGCACTCAGGGCCTATTAGGTGAGTCTCTTGTCACTGAAGCACTGTGCACCTTTCTTTCTAGTGATTTTAGGATGCTTTCTGGAACGGGTGAGTTTGTGCGTGGGCCCTTTAAGAGCCAGTTTTAGTTTCTTTGTGAACTGGGTTTTCTGGGGGTGCTACCCAATGCTTTAGTAGCAGGCACAGTCAGATATTATGCCACTGGTGTCGATTGTGCTGGGTCCACAAAATGCCCACAGTGGGGGCGCTCCCCGGCTCAGGACCCCCCGCCTCCAGGGAGGCTGCGTACCTGTGAGCTGCTCCCGGCGGCCGTGAAGCTGGCGGCTTGTGAAGGCGGCGTTTTTCCTCTCCAGAAGGGAGTCTCTGCCTCTTCTACCCCAGTTAGGATTGTCTGTTGTTGCAGGAGCTCCTCTTATCCAGTTTTCAGTTCTGTCTCAGGGGTAATTTTTCCACGAGTAGTTGTAAATTGGCTGTGTCCACGGGAGGAGGTGAGTTCAGAGTCTGCCTACGCTGCCATCTTGACTCCGGTGTTTAATTTTTTTTATTGTAATTTATTCCTTATTAGGTATAATTCCTTTGGAATTAGAGTAATACTGGCCTCATAAGATGAGTTGGGAGATATTTACTCTTTTTCAATTATCTGGAAGTGTTTGGTTGAAATTGGTATTATTTCATTATTAAATATTTTTTACAATTCACCAGTGAGGCCATCTAGGCCTGGAATTTTCTTTCTCTGATAAGGTTTTTAATTACAAATTCAATGTATTTAATAGAAATGGAATTATTTAGGTTACGTATTTTCCTTGCACGATATTTAGTAGTTTATGTCTTTTCAGGAATTTATCCATTTCATTTAAATTGTCAAATTTTTGTAATAAAGTTGCTCATGATACTCCTTTAATATTCCTTTAATATCTGTAGAATCTGTACTGATGTCATCTTTTTCATTCTTCAAATTTTTCTATCAGTTATTGAGAGGAGGATATTGAAATCTGACTATAATTTCTTTATTTCTCCTTGGAATTCTATCTGTTTCAGCTTCCTATAAGCAAAATAATTCAATAAGCATATAATCAGTAAACATTTATGGAAGTGCTACCATGTATACCAGATATTGTGACTGTCGTTATAAATGCAAATGCAAATGAGACATTGTCTGCCATCTAAGAGCATGTTATTTTATTTAATTTCTGCGAATACCATAGGGCTTTGTCTGCTTGCCAGTCACTTTTCTATGCCCATATTACGCGATGGTTTAAAGTCAGTGACGTCGGGCTGGCCCCGTGGCTTGGTGGTTAAGTGAGCGCGCTCCACTGCTGGCGACCCGGGTTCGGATCCCGGGCTCCCACCGGCGCGCTGCTTCTCCGGCCATGCTGAGGCCGCGTCCCACATACAGCAACTAGAAGGATGTGCAGCTATGACACACAACTATCTACTGGGGCTTTGGGGGGGAAAAATAAATAAATGAAAAAAAAATCTTTAAAAAAAAAAAAAAATCTTTAAAGTCAGTGACGTCTGCCCTATATAACATATGATTCTATAGAATACCTAAGTAGTCAAAAAAAAAACAGCTATATGTGAAAAATAAGTACATATCAGTAAAATAAGTGCAAATACATGAAGTCAAAAAGGATTCTATGGGGCAAAGACATCTCATAGATGAAGAAAACTTTGATCAGCATCCTAAAGAAAGAGTAAGTTTTTTCAGATGTACAAGGACATTATACAGAGAGAAAATTGCATGTATATAGGCTAACAGATGTAAAAAAGCAAAGCATGTGTCAAATTTTACAAGTAATTCAGTGTGGCTGAAAAATAAATCTGGGAATGTTGGTAGTCACCAACCCTAGATTTGAGAAAGGTGTTTAGAGTATGCCTTAACCCCAGCACCTTTAACATAGTGAGCAAAATAGCTGTTGTTTTTCCTTTGAAAAATTGGCTGATTATACTCTCAATCTTAACATAGAAAAAGTCTTTGTATATGGGTTTATATATGACTTCCTTTTTCTTTCAAAGTCTAACTAAAAACAAAAGTAATAAGGAAGTAGGAATATAGTTTATCATCTTAATTCCAGAAGTAAAAATCCATGGAAGCCCCAGAAACACATGGCCTTGCTATTAAGAGAACTGGGGGATATCTTCAGGATAGCCTTCTATCTACACTGAGGAAAGCAGAACAGACCTCACTGAGAAACTTAGAGGTAACAATGACAGGAAAAGAAAACAGTTGATTCATTACCACAGTCTCTTGATATTGAAATAGAAACAATAGAATGTTTATAAGGTTTAGTGTTTTCTCAAGAAATTACATCAGCAACAGAGTCTTAAGCCTTAGAATTCTATACTCAATCTTTTGAAAAACTCCTTTCCAGCCATTCTCTTCCTCTCCCCATCCTTGTCCCAGAATATGAGAACTACTACCAGTGACTTGGGAATATAAAATTTCTCATTCTCTTTTCTCATCAATTGGAAGAGAAGAATGAAGCTCTAATTCTAGTTAGATGAAAGGTTTCTTCCCAAATGCATTTTTCCTTAGAAATATATTTGCTGCATTGGTGGCTGAAACCTCGGTATTTATTAGATGTACTTCAGGGGACAAGTAGGCTTAATGGATTTCAGTGAACTTGCCTGAAAATCTAATTTCCAATGAAGCATAACAATGTCATTTCTTTTGGGAAATATGTTCAAAATTTCTGCCTTCAAGTATACTTGAGGATTTCATACATAAAATAAATTTTAATCTCACACCAATCATTATAAACATCAATGATTGTTATGTAGCCATGACGATGGACAGAATGAAGAATGTTTAATCTTTATTGACTAAATTTACCCAAATAATAATTTACTTTCAATGAAAAATATGGCATTTTTCATCTTTAAAAAAATTGCTTCTTCTTTTTATTAGTTTTAATAAGTGATACAGAAGAATATTCTAAACTTAAGAACAATATTAGTTAATTTTTGTTAATTTCATATTTACTGTAATTCTTATTATACTTGGTGTTCTATGTTTCAAGAGATATTTTTCTTTTCAAAGGCTAAAGAGAAAGCAGGGATGTGAGAGATGAGAAGTCTTTGTTTTAAAACCATATGTAGTTGTGAATATTCTAAGTCAGGACATAGATATAAACACCTAGATGAGGAAATAGGAAAGAGAAATTAAGCATTCTGACAATATAAGCAAAAGTTTACAAGTTACAGTCATGGTGGCATATAAGGACATCTCGGTCAACAACAGACCACATATACAATGGTGGTCCCATAAGATTATAATGGAACTAAAAAATTCCTATGGCCTAGTGACGTCATAGCATTTGTAACATCATAGCACAGTTCATTACTCATGTGTTTGTAGTGATGCTGGTGTAAACAAACCTGCTGCACTGCCAGTTACATAAAAGTATAGCACAGTCAATAATGTATAGCACATAATACTTGATAATGATAATAAGTGACTATATTACTTGTTTGTGTATTTACTAGACTATACTTTTATCCTTATTTTAGAGTGTACTCTTTCGACTTAAAAAAAAAGTTACTGTAAGACAGTAAAAAAAAAAGTTACTGTAAGACAGTATGCCATGTTATGCCAGCAGCCTCATACATCTTGTGTTTACTGCATCTCTTGATTGCATCATTTTCTCTTGTGCTTGGCTTAATCTTGTGTTGTTCTGTTCATCATTGCCCTTAAGCATACAAAATCCACTGTCAATGTGGCCAGTAAAAGGCCACATTGAATGATTGACCTAGAAATAAAATTAAAAGTGATTAAAAGCAACAAAGGTGAAAAGTCAGTGATGGTTATTGTTCACCAGTCAGGCATGTCCCATTCCACTGTAGCTACAATCTTGAAGAACAAGAAGAAAAGTGATAGTAGCTGTTAAAAGATCTGCTTCATTGGAGGCAATGAAACTAGCAACAGCAAAAAAATTCAAGATGGATTATATCATACATGGAGAAACTTCTAATGACCTGGATTGAATATCAGACACAGAAGTGTATCCCTCTCAACACTATGATGATCATGGCCAAGTAAAAATTTGTTTGTGATGTCAAAAGAAAAGGCTGGACCCAACTACGATGTTGAATTTATTGCTAGCTCTGGGTCATTTAAATGATTCAAGAATCATTATTCATTACATAATGTGAAAGTGAGCGGTGAGTCTGTGAACGCTGATGCAAAGGCAGCTGAAGAATTTTTGGAAACTCTAGGTAAGCTGAATGTGAAGGGAAATGACTTGCCAGAGTAAATATTCAGTATGAATGAAACTTCCTTATTCTGGAAACAGATGCCTGAAAGGACTTCATCCGTAAGAAGGCCAAGTCAATGCCAGGTTTCAAGTCTCTTCAGGACAGGGTATCTTATCAGTCTTGTTTGGGGGCAATGTTGCAGGATACAAAATTGAAACCCTTTGTGATCTGGCACAGTGAGAAACCCAGGGCCTTCAAGCATGTCAATAAACACACACTGCCAGTGTACTATAGGAGCAATAAGAAGTCATACATGACCCAGCTCCTCTTCCAAGATGCCCTCCTGAATTGCTGTGCCAGCAAACTGGAAAAGTACTATTTGGAGAATAACATATTTTCAAGATTTTGTTTATTACTGATAATGCTTCTAGACATCCTCCTTTTATTAGTGATCTTCATCCCAGATGCTTCAGTACCAAAGCAGTGTTTCTCCCTCCAACCAATGGATCAAAGAATTACAGCAGCTTTTAAGGCCTACTACCTGAGAAGGACATTTGCTAACCTATTGCTGCAATTGAGAAAGACACTGAGAAGAAACTAATGCAATTCTGGAAGGATTACTGTATCTATGACTGCATCAAGAACGTTTCTTGGGCTTGAGATGATGCCACCAAGAATTGTATGATTGGTATCTGAAAGAAGACACTCAAGAGGGTTGTCCATGACTTCAAAGGATTTTCTAAAGGTGGGGAGGTTGCAAAAATTAACAAGGCTGTGGTTGAGATGTCAAATAACCTTAACCTGGATATGGATGAGGATGACACTGAGGAGCTCTTAGAGGTGGTTCCTGAGGAAATGGCTAAGCAAGAGTTAGAACTGGAACAGGAATGCATAGATGAAGAAGAGGCAAGAGAAAAGGAAACTGCAGGAGAAGAAAAAGAACTTTCAAATAAATTCACAGTGAAGGGTTTAGCAGAAAGTTTTGCAGATCTCAACAAGCTCCTTAAAACGTGGACCCTAACAACAAAAGTTTTCATTAACAGAGAAGAATGTTCACGGTGCATTATCTGTTTTCATGCAAATCTATGATGAAAAAAAGGAACAAATCAAGCTAAAAACCGTGGCCATATTTCTGAGAAGAGTGACACTTCCTCAAGAAGAGCTTCAGGGAAGTCCTCAGGAGATATTCCAGAAGAAGGTATTGTTATCACAGGAGATGACAGCTCCGTGCATGTTATTGCCCCTGAAGACCTTCCAATGGGACAAGATGTGGAGGTGGAAGACAGTGATATTGATGACCCTGACCCCATGTAGGCCTAGGCTAAAGTGTGTGCTTGTGTCTTAGTTTTTAACCAAAAATTTTAAAAGGTAAAAAAAATTAAAAATTATAGTAAAAATCTTGTAAATAAGGTTATAAAGAAACAATATATCTTTGTACAGCTGTACAATATGTTCATGTTTTAAGCTAAGTGTTATTACAAAAGAGTTAAAAAATTAAAAAGTTTATAAAGTATACAAGTTACAGGAGCCTAAGGTTAATTTGTTATTGAAGAAAAAAATATTTTTTTATAAATTTAGCATAGCCTAAGTGTTTATAAAGTCTACAGTGGTGTACAGTAATGTTTTAGGCCTTCACATTCACTCACCACTCACTCACTGACTCACCCAGAGCAACTCTGAGTCCTGCAAGCTCCGTTCACGGTAAGTGACCTAAACAGGTACACCTTTTTTTGATCTTTTATACTATATTTTTACTGTACCTTTTCTATGTTTAGTTATATTTAGATACACAAAAAAACCATTGTGTTACAATTGTCTACAGCATTTAGTACAGTAACACACTATGCAGGTTTGTAGTCTAAGAGCAATAGGCTATAACATATAGCCTGTATATGTGTAGTAGGCTTTGCCATCTAGGTTTGTGTAAGTGCACTCTGTGATGTTTGCACAACAATGAAATGGCCTAATGATGCATTTCTCAGAACTTATCCCCAAATTAAGTGACACATGATTGTATTAAAGAATAGAAACAAAACGATGATTTCCCATATCTCCCCACAGATGGTCTATGTGGCACGGAATGCTAAAGATGTGGCTGTGTCTTATTATTATTTCTACCAGGGGGCAAAGATGCACCCAGAGCCTGGCACCTGGGGGGAGTTCCTGGAGAAATTCTCTACAGGGAAGGGTGGGTCCGACTCTTACTTTAATCATGCAGTTTCATAATGAAAAGTCTTTTTTTGCAAGGAAACATAAAATTCAAATATAAATCTTGTGTTTATTATAAACCTAACATGTGCCCAAAACTATACTAATGCATTAGGAAGACTATAGTAGAGGCAGAACACACAGCCATCTCTCCTCTTTAAGGACTTTTGGGGAATATGTGACACACAGATTTTTCAGTCCTTAGTCTTATTGTTTCATTAGTGCTTAGTGACACTGATAAACGCTTTCTTCTCTTGCCGTCCATGCCATTGTATTGTCTTGATTTTATGCATATTTCTTGGGCTCTTTTTTTCCTACCATTTCTTTATTTTTGTTATATAAACTGAAAATTCTTGAGTGAAGATTTTATTCTCAAGGCTCTATTTTTCTACCTGTGTAGTCTCTCTTTCAGGGAAACATATTTATACCTATGGTAATAACTCTACTTATAATTCTCATAGAAACATTCTCCTATAAAAACTCTTTTTCTAAGGCAAATACATCTCAATGGGATCTTGCAAATTTTTACTCCTGCTATTGCTTGGATCATTCTCTGTCCATGTCTACTCATTTGTATCATTATTAAAGTCTAACTCTTCTTCTTAGATTCAAATATACTCTACTTCCTTCACAGCCCTTTCTTAACCTCTCCACCCCAAGGATTTTCTCTTCTTCTTTCGCTCTTCTAGGAACTTCCGTACCACTTATTGTCTGAATTACTCAGTATCTGCCATCTTGCTCTTGTAGTTTTATTTATTAGAAGTTATATTTGTTTGCTAGGATGACCATAACAAAGTACCACAGACTGAGTGGCTTAAACAACATAAATTTATTTTCTTATGGCTCTGGAGGCTAGAAGTCCAAGATCAAAGTGTCTTCAGAATTGACTTTTTCTGAGACCTTTTTCCTTGGCTTGTAGATGGCCATCTTCTCTCTGTGTCTTCACATGGTCTTCTCTCTGTGCATGTCTGCATTGTTATTTCCTCTTCATATAAGGAGACCAATCATATTGGATTAGGACCCATCCTAGTGATCTCATTTTAATCTAATTACCACTTTAAAGACACTATCTTCAAATATAGTCACATTCTGAGGTATTGAGTTTGGGACCTTAACACATGAATTTTGGGGTGGACACAATTCAGCTCATAACGCTCTTCCTTCTGGCCCCCCAAAATTCGTGCCCTTCTTACATGCAAAATGCATTCACTCCATCTCAACAGCTCCTACAGTCTTAATCTATTCCAGCATCAACTCTGAGCCTAAAATCTCATCTAAATATCATGTAAATCAAGTATGGGTGAGAATAAGGTATGATTCATCCTGAGACAAAATTCCTCTCCAGCTGTGAAGCTGTGCAACCAGATAACAAATTATCTTCTTCCTAAACACAGTGGTGGGACAGGAATAGGATAGCCATTCCCGTGTGAAAAGAGACATCAGAAAGAAGAAAGCCTGAAACCTAACTGGGCAAAGACCATCAGATTTCAAGGCTCGAGAATAGTCACCTTTGGCTTCATGTGCTGTCATCCAGGCCTCCTGGGATGGCCCTGCCCTCTGGGCCTGTGCCCTCTGGGGCTGTGGTGGTGGTGGGAGGCCTGCTGAGCTCTAAACCTTCTTTGGGGTCATTCTTCTCTTTCTTTGAAAGACAAAGCATGTTTGCAGCCAGATAGCTCTATTGGCCCATTTCTTACCTGCAGAATCCCATAAGTCCAACAATCTTCCTGCATTTTGTCCTGCCTCTTATCCCCTTCAGTCCCAACTGACGGTGTTTCTGCTGAGATAGTTGATTGGATCCAAAAGTCACACACCTAATCTCTTCAGTATAAATTGTCCAGCTACACCCTCAGTGTTCTCTCCAGAGCATACTGTCTCATTTTTTTGGAATATGGATAAGCTGAGAATTTTATAAATCTTTACATTCCAGTTCTTTTTTGCTTAATAATTTCTTCTTCAACTTATCTCTCTCAGCTCACATTTTACTGTAAGCAGCAGGGAGAAACCAGGCAATGCCTTCAACACTTTGCTTAGAAATCTCCTCAGCTAAATATCCAAGTTCATTGCTTACAAATTCTACTTTCCACAAAAAACTAGAATACAATTTTACCAAGTTCTTTGCCACTTTATAACAAGAATTACCTTTCCTCCAGTTTCCAATAACATATTTCTTATTTCTGAGGCCTCACCAGAAACACCTTTAATGTTCATGTTTCTATCAACATTCTGTTCATGATTATATATGTTTCATAAGACAGTAGAAACTTTGTCTCCGAGTCTTCTCTTTTTCTGAGCCCTCACTAAAATTACCTTTAGTATCCATAATTCCACCAACCATCTCTTCAAGGCAATCTAGGCGTTTTTCTAACAAGCACCTAAAAGCTCTTCCAGCCTCTACCCATTATCCAGTTCCAAAGTCATTTCCACATTTTTAGATATTTGTTACAGCAGAACCCACTTACCAAAATTTGTATTAGTTTGCTGCGCTGCCATAACAAAGTTCCACAGACTGGGTGTCTTAAACAACATAAATTTATTTTCTCATAGTTTTGGAGGTTAGAAGTCCAAGATAAAGTGTCTTCAGGGTTAGTTTCTTCTGAAGCCTTTCTGCTTGTCTTATAGATGGTCATCTTGAATCTGTATCTTTACATGGTCTTTCCTCTGAGCATCATCTGTGTTGTAATTTCCTCTTCTCATAAGGACGTCATTCATATTGGATTAGGGATCACCCTAACGACCTCATTTTAACTTAATTACCTCTTTAAAGGTCCTATCTCCAAATTCAGTCATATTCTAATGTACTAGGTGTTAGGACATTAACATAAGAATTTCAAAGGGCCGCAATTCATCCCATAAGAGAAATATTTCAACCTTTCTAAGTAGATTATGAATTCAATGAGAATAGAGGTTATTATTCTCTTATCTTACCATCTTTTTTTCTTGAATTAATAAGTAATCAATGTGAATGTATTGATAATGGTGACTTGGGATAACGTTTAACAATTCTTTACTTCACGTAAATAGTTTTAATTTTGCAAACATTTTTTTTTCAATTTAGTGGCTTTTGGTTCCTGGTGTGACCATGTGAAGGGCTGGTAGGAGAAGAGGAAAGATTATTGTATCCTTTACCTATTCTATGAAGACATGACAGAGGTAAAAGGCAACTTCGATTTCTTCTTTATTTTTTAAGGAAATCTTTCCTTTCCTCTTGATCTGTAAATATTGCTAATCTACTATCCTGTTAATTCTGCCTTGAAAATTGATCTTTCACTCAATCCACTTCTTTCTATCACTGCTCCTCCCTATTCTAGTTCAGGCAACTATCTGGACTTACTTGAACTACCTCATTTTGCTTCTATTATCCACTCAAGAGAGAATGATCTTGAAATCCAAATCAGAGTATGTCCACTCTCTTCTTCAAATATCTCAATGGCTTCTGTCCTTATGTGAAATATAGAATTATTAAGCTAATTTATACAGTTCGGCATTATTTCACCCCTATCTCTCCAACCTCTTCTGGTTTCACCTTTCCCTTTCTCACTAAGTGAGCCTACTTGAAACATTTTTTCCCACTATTTTCAGATGAACCTCTTCTCATCCTTTATGTCTTAACTTAAATGTTACCTCTCCACAGAGTTCTTTCATGTCCGGAATGTCAAATAATCCACCTTGTTATTATCCATTAAAGTCTCTTTTGCTGCTATTGTTGTTTTCATAGTATCTACCACTATTTCTAATTATTTTATGTATGTATCTCTTCACTTATATTTTGTTGATTGCCTTTACTATAATGTAAGCTCTTTGAGTGTCTCAACTAAAATTATCTTGTCTATGATTGTTCCCCCAAGTGTAAGCACAGTAGGGCAACAATGTAATTTTCTTATTCAATCTATAAAAACATCTAGCTTTATTTTCTCATCTTCCATCTTATTGTTAGCATGGAAAATAATTCACTGATTTGATCAAAACATTACCTTGATCTGATTGTTTAAACGGTTCATTTAAGAAATATTCCACATCTATTATATTGAATGTCTCTCAGATAGCATGTTTACACCTCCTCTTTTCTCTTCAAAATAGTGTCTAGGTGTGTGGGGCAGAGGGTAAATTATACAAGACGTTATAAGAATGAGAATGATTTGGAATCCCTGCAAGCAATGTCTACTGATTCCTACCCCAAAGTCCTTAGAATGATTTCCTTTATCACCTGAATTCTGGAGCCACACTGGCATTCAAAACTGAAATCTGTAACAGGTGAATCTCTTACTCTGGTTTATCTACCTCAATTTTCTCAGGGTCTAGTAGCCTTGACTCAACTTCATCTTGGTCCTTTAGGTTTCCCTAAATTCCTTTAGACAACTATGACTACCATTCATCTCTTATTTGGGAAATCTATTCTACAACCTCTAAGGAAGTCACCAGCTAAGGTGACCTCATCTGGAAGATTCCTTAGTCAAATTCTTAGCTTCTGCTGCATCCTGTTTAAACCACTTTGCACCTGTCACTCTGGATTATGGTGATATATTACCCTAGTTATGGATCTAGAATCAACAGGTAGTGGTTGGACGGGTCTTGAAGAGGATAGGTATTATCTTGAAAGGAAACTTCCTACATTAGGTCGTAATAAGGTCTTCAAGCAAAAGAAGTTTAGTTTTCTCAAACATGGGAGAAGAATCTGCATCTGCTGGCAAAAAAGGCTCAAAATGACTCAAGGGTTGCAGAGTGTCTGTGTCATCAGATCCACCCAAATAGTCTCATTCCAAGCTTGAGCAGTCCACCCTTTCCCCGTTATTCTTCCAATTAACTTTCACCTGATAGACTTAGCACAATTTCTTAGCACAAGAAATAAATTCTTTTAGAGCTAGCACATAAATTTTTTCTGGTTCTGTTTCGACGAATTGAGATGGATAGCTGAGGAAATCTAAACCTTAGATTGCTTTTCTGCCCAATCTCACCAGATCACTAAGATTATGGGTCTCTACCTCAGTTTGGTTTGGACCACCGAGAAGAAGAACAACTCCCCAGTGGGTAGAAGGGCACAAACTCATTGGCCTGAATGCCACCCTTTCATTCTATCTAATGTGGTGTCCTATGTACACTCTGAAGCACAGAGAAGGGAAATCAGAAGAAATACATGAAAGGATCTCTCCTTTTCATTGTTGACTCTTTCTCCTCCCCCTCATTCCTTAGGCTAGAAAGTGGATAGAATTTTATTTTACTTTCCTCCTTATATACTCATATTAACAAAAAATCTATGTAGGTGTGAGAGGTAGAAAGAGTATTTTTTTTTCCGCTATAAGAGAACTCTTTGAGATGGGTAATCTATTCTTTTTTTTTATTGAGATATAATTGAATCTAACGCAATATTAGTTTTAGGTGTACAACATAATGATTCAATATATGTATATATTGTGAAATGATCACCATATTGTCTAGTTGACACCCATCAGCACACATAGTTACAAATTGTTTTTTTCTTGTGATGAGAATTTTTAAGAGCTGCTCTCTTAGTTACCTTCCAATATACAATACAGTATTATTAACAATCATCAACAATTTTTCTGATCTAAGAGGAAAAACTTTTAGCTTTTCACCATTGGGTATGTTAGCTGTGGGCTTGTCCTATGTGGTCTTTCTTGTATTGAGGCATGTTCTCTCTGTACCCCCTTTATTAAGAGTTTTTATCACAAATGGATGTTGGATTTTGTCAAATGCTTTTTCTACATTACTGAGATGATCATATAATTTTTAACCTTCATTTTGTTGATGTGGTATATCACATGGATTGGTTTGCAGATGTTGAAATTATCCTTGCAACCCTGGAATAAATCCCGCTTGATCACGGTGTATGATCCTTTTAGTGTGCTGTTGAATTTTCTTCCCTAGTATTTTGTTCAGGATTTTTGCATCAATGTTCATCAGGGATGTTGGATCGTAATTTTCTTTTCTTGTAGTGCCCTTGTCTGGCTTTGGTATCAGGGTAATGCTGGCCTTGTAAAATGAGTTTGGAAGTATTCCCTCTTCTGCTTTTTGGAAGAGTTTGAAAAGGATAGGTATTAATTCTTCTTTAAATGTTTGGTAGGTAATCTATTCTTGATGTTAGATATGCTAAAAAAAAAAAAGAAGATCAAGGGATTTTGAAAATTATAGCTTGTGATAGTAGCAGCTTGCTTTATCACCATCTGTTATTTTACAGCTTAATTCTGTTTTTGAAAGATTCAATATTAACCCAATCTTTTTCTTTGCTTTTTTTGGGAAAAATTTAATCTTCCTTCTAACAGATGGTTCCCTGGTATAATCTAGAATAAGATATGTACTTGGAGAGCAAAATGAAATGTGCACAAAAAAATGTAAAATTACTTCCTCTACCTCATTGAGATATGTAGAACCTTATTAAATGTATTGCCTATTTCATGACTAAACCTACCAGAAATAATCCTTTTTCTTTATATTTTCTTTAGGATCTAAAGTGAGAAATTCAGAAGTTGCTAAAGCTTTTAGGTAAAGACCTGCCAGAAGAAACTGTGGATAAAATTCTCTATCATAGCTTTTTCAAAGTGATGAGGCAGAATCCTAGTGCAAATTATACGACTGTACCGAAATGTCACATGGATCATTCTGTATCTCCCTTCATGAGAAAGGATGAGAACATTATATACTAGATTCTGTAGAGCTT
Source organism: Ceratotherium simum simum (assembly GCF_057802395.1). Taxonomy (NCBI): domain Eukaryota; kingdom Metazoa; phylum Chordata; class Mammalia; order Perissodactyla; family Rhinocerotidae; genus Ceratotherium; species Ceratotherium simum. Next base: position 56,359,689 of record NC_141907.1, on the reverse strand, counting down.
GCTAGTCACATCATGGAGAGTGTAGGGTTGCACATAAGAGTAATATTATAGGAAATGCTGGGGAGAGAAAAATTTAGAAAAAAAAAAAACCTTAGAGGAAATAGTTTGTGGCAAAGAAACTATCACCGCTGTAAGCCTAACCTGTTAGACAATTCCTCTAATGAGAAATGTTTACTCAAAAGCCTATGCGTCGATAAGCATGAGCCTTGGCACCCATTGCTATATCAGAAGAATGCCTCTCATTTGTCTGAATTATCTAGGTATTCTTCGTATTCCTTAGAAATTTTTGCTGTGGTAGGTAGTTAGCTTAAATGATGTTAGAAGTATTAAATTAATAAGAGAAAGTGTCAACTCCTTTAGGTTATTGCTATGGTTATGGTAAGTCATTGCATCTTCAGCATTGAACTCAATAGCAAGCATCTTGCACCAAATAGTCCTTTAATAAAAATGTGTTGAGTTGAATTGCATGTGTGTGTATGAGTGTGAGAGAGAGAGAAATTGATTCTGTTAGTTGTGCATGTATTAGTCAGCTTTGCTACAAAAAAACCCAAAAAACTCCAATAATCTCAATGGCTTAAAACCACAAGAAGCATTTTTCATTCAATGTTGGTGGATGTTGGCCACCTGTGGCTGCAGCACTTTTGCTCAACTCTTTTTGACTGATCGGTTTTGTTTGGCTCTCATAGGCTCAGCCTCTGATGTCTTTTTTTTCTGAAACCCAGCTAAAAGAGCTGCCCATTCGTGGGATATGCCCAATATCATGGTAGAGAGGAAGAGCAAGAAAGGTGGTGAAAACTTGCAATGCCTTTTAAAGTTTCTGTTCAGATGTGGTATATATTGTACTTATTCAAATTCCATCAGCCAAAGCTTATCAAAAACCCAAGCCTAAAGTTAATGAGGCAAGAAGGAATCACACAACATGTGACAATGGACAGAGATGTAAAATCTTCTTACAGTAAAGGAGAGAGAGAATCATTGAATCATTAGTATAATCTAAGACTGTTTTGGAGAAACAAGTGTTTTGATGAGAGCCTATAAAGGGACTATTGTGGGTAATTTTAATTACAAATGTGTCTTCATGCATCTTAGAGATGTTTTTTAGAAAGTTAGGAAGTATGCCATAGATAAGTCTTGCTGGGAATTTCCGGATCTCAACCAGGTATGATTTTGCCTGCAAGGGGATGTTTGGCAACATCTGGAGACATTTTTAATAGTCATATATAGGGGTATGCTATTGGCATCTAATGTGTAGAGGCCAAGGATGCTGGCAAACATCCTACAATGCACAGGGGAACTCCCATATCCCCCCAACAAAGAATTGTCTGGCTTCAAATGTCAACAGTAGAGATCTAAGTAAATAAAATAAAATGTCAAGTTGAGATATCCTGGGCCAGATTGACGAAGTTATTTTGACATGTTTTCTTCCCTTTTTTTTTCTCTAAAACTTGGCTTCCAAATGTGTCTTCTGGGTTATCCTGTGAGATAGTCTATGAAAATGGCACTATTTTTTATAAGATATTCGTTTCAAATGCTGTTCTGTATCCTTTCTTCAAGGTTTTAGATATGGTTAGTGTTTTGAAGATTGAACAATCCTATAATAAAGAAATATAGTTAATTACATTTAACCCACTAATTTCCAAATGTTACTTGATCATAGATCTGTTTTCATAAATTATCATTTGACATTGGAAAATGTAGTTTTAAAATGACTAAAAACTTCTCTGTAGACTTTATTAAGAAAGCTCTTGAATCCAAAGAGTAAAGATTTTGAGATATTGGATTTTCTCCCAGTGTCATTTATTGAAGCTATTTAAGGGACTATTTCTTTACATAAGGTACTGAAAAAAATCCCTGGAGATTTTTGGAAAACTAAGAAGGCCTTGGGGGCCGGCCTGGTGGCGCAACAGGTTAGGTGCGCATGCTCCTCTGTGGCAGCCCAGGGTTTGCCGGTTCGGATCCCGGGCGCGCACTGACGCACCGCTTGTCAGGCCATGCTGTGCTGGCATCCCATATAAAGTAGAGGAAGATGGGCACAGATGTTAGCCCGGGGCCGGTCTTCCTCAGCAAGAAGAGGAGGCTTGGCAGATGTTAGCTCAGGGCCAATCTTTCTCACAAAAAAAAAAAAAGAAAAAGGCCTAGGAGTCTGGGAGCGGCAGTAGGAGGTGAGGAATATAGTTATGGAGTAGATATGACATTCTAAAGTTAAAGGTTTAAAAATACAAGTATGGTAATTCAAATTAAAATTGGTCTTAGAAGGAAATTTTACAGTAGTGTCAAATTTACCATTTCTTTCTTTTCAGGTATTTCAGGAGACTGGGAGAATCAGTTCACTGTAGCCCAGTATGAGAGATTTGAAAAAGATTATGAAAAGAAAATGAAAGGGTCCACACTGCAGTTTCGTTCAGAGATCTAAGAAATACCTGTTCTTTCACCAACTCATTTAGTTTGCACTTAAATTAAAAGAAAAAAATCCCTTCAAACATTTGGTGAAAGGAAATTCTGTATGTGATGTTCCTTATGTACTAATATTAGTGGTTTGTAATAGAATATTCAAAGAATTTCAAAGTCTATATTTGAAAAGTTAATACTGTCTGTATGATTTTAACTACCTTCTGCAATGTTTTTACTATTCTTAAAGAAGAATAATAAAATTAAATTTAAAATCTATAAATTTACCTGCTTTATTTTTTAAACACAAGTTCTGGGTCATTGAACTGGCAAAGAAGATATTTAGGGAAGTCTTCAATATGGATAGAATAGAACCAAAATATCTCCTTAAAAAGGCTTTAATTTCTCTTTGTTATATGCTCAGGATGACACCAGTGTAATAAAAGATCAATGACAATTTTGTGAAAGAAGTTCACTGAAATGTATTGCCCTAGAATGCTTTACTATAGATTAAATTTTGGATAGTTTATTAATCATAGTCTTCTACTGTTATAGTTTATATGTTAATGATCTAAACTAGCACCAAGAAAGTAAACAATAAATATATGTTATGGAAGTATTGTTTGCATAATAATGCATTAGCTCCTGTCAGACAGAATAATCAATAGTTATCATTATATAAACTAATCAAAATTTATTAAATACCTCCTATGTATAATATGCCTTAGAGATAACAATAAATAAAATACGAATCCTGAATTCAAAGAACTTTAAGCCAGGTTAGGAATAAAAAGAAATAATTTTAAGAAGAACACAAGAAACCGCCACAATACTAATAGCTGACATTTATTGAGGGCTTGCTAGATACCAAGCGCTCTGCTGTGCAATTTGCATGGCTTTACTTCAACTGCTCTTCATTCAATTCTTTAAAATAGGTATTCTATTTTTTTCCCGATTTTCCTGGTTAGTAAACTGGCAGAGAAAGAGCAATAATGCACCCAACCACATGTCAAATATTCAGTAAAAGCTTAGAGAAAGGACAGTTTGATTTTTGATCCTTTTTCTTTTTAACAGTCTCAGTTATTCCCTCTTATCCTCATATTCCCTCACTAGCCTATCCTGTACTCACCCTCTTTCTCATGTTCTCAGGTTCCTGCCACTGCATGTCAATCAGACCTCTTGACTTTCAGCTAATCCAGATGTGGTCACATTTACAAAGATCACTGAAAATCTTCCCTGATGTGGAAAATAGCATATGTTCTCAAATTTTATTCTTTGTGAACAGTTGATGTTCTAATCTAGCAGTCTTCAAATCTTTCTAAACATTTATCATTGCAATAAAAAGTTTGGAGTACACTCCAGTAATACATAGACATCTATTTCTTTGTAAATTATACACATGTATGTTGTACAAATATATTATGCACACTCTAAAATGAACAGAAATACAAATTAAAAGGAGATGAAGATGGAATAACCTAGAATATTTTATTTTATTTGTTAATTATACGAAGTACATTTGCTGTCAAAAAATTATTTTTTTAGTGACACTTTAGAATGAGAAAAATGTGATTGAAATGGCTTTCTGATTTTTTAAATCTTGGTTTAACACTTTGATTTGGCATATTGGCCTAAATCCAGGTTATTTCAATACTTGATTGCAGTGATTATAAAGGTAAAAAAAAATTAGTTTCTAAAACAAAAGTTCTAAATGGAAAAAATGTAAGTTTTCCTGTGCTTACTAAATCAGGTATTCGGTTTTTAATCTTATCCATCATTTAGGGAAAGAATTCTGCTGAAATTTGGTAATAGATTTGTATCTTCATGCAACATGAGGTGTCATTCGTGTTGCATTTTTATGTTTGTAACAAAGAAGTTCAAAACCTATTAAAGGTCTTTGGAAATATTTTAAACAAGTTAAACTATCCTGTTTCCCAGTTTTTTAAGTGTGCTGATATGAATTTCCCTAAGTGATTCATTTACATCATTTTTACCAATAAAATCTTATAACCATGAAAGTATTTTCGAAAGGCCCTCTCCTTAGTTCACTTTTGATGTATGTGTCAGAAAACCCTTACCTTCTCACTCGTTTTTAACATTAAATTTCTCTGAAATCATACAACCCATAGTCATTTTTTTATCATAGAAAGTCAGCAATTTGAAAGAACATCTTTAAAGACATATAAAAGTATAACAAATTTTTTAATTCTACAACTCACTTAATTACCTTTCTGTGAGACAATGGGAAAACCTCTGTGTGTTTAAGGATTTTTATGATTGATCCTCAGCTCCTTAAAAAGTAATATTTGTTCCTATTTAAAGGTCTTGTCTTTACAAAATTAATTATGTAAACGTCATCCTATAGCTCACAAACTGTAATCTATTGTAATGCACAGAAACTAAAAGAAACCAGAACAATTATTAACTATAGTTAATACTGTATTGTATATTTGAAAGTTGCTAAGAGAGTAGATCTTAAAAGTTCTGATTACAAGAAAAAATCGTAACTATATATGGTGATGGATGTTAACTAGACTTACTGTGGTGATCATTTAGCAATATATACAAATATTGTATCATTATGTTGTACACCTAAAACTAATGTTATGTTATATGTCAATTATATCTCAATTAAAAAAAAATTGAGAGTGCCACTGCCAACTCTTCTGTTTTCCTAGAATTCCTCTGTTTCCTCAGAACATTTGTGGTACTACCATATGTGACTCATGGTCATCCGACATAAGGACAAAGTGAGGATGCCAGTGTGAATCTACAAATTGTATGGTAGTAAAGCTCAATTTCTCTTCTTATTTTTGTCCTATATATATACTTATACATAATCACTATATATATATATATATATGTACACACACACTATATATATGAATAACATATGCCTTATGCACATGTATATGTTTATAGAAAAGTAAGTTAATGTTTCCTCTGGAATCACATTTCGACTTCAGTGCTCTATGGAGTACATGCATGCCACTCTGTAGACCAATTTCATAAATCACATATAATACTCCTTTTCTGTTTTCTGCCTTAGAGGAAGAGTTGTTAACCAGTCTTCTCCTCACTTCTTTACCATCAATTTAATACTATTTTCAGAGGCTCCATATTAACCTACCTTTCACTGGCAAAGAGTTTCCCATAACTCTGTACTTAGTCTCTCATGCTCTCAAAACTCAGGTTTCTGAATGATATCATTTGACTGCAGCATTCAGGTCACCACCTAGACAATGATTACAATTAACTCATCAAGTTAGTCTGAAGTTATTTTATATCTTGAGACGTCATGAGTTAGACATAGGCAATTTAATCAAGCTCATGATGTCAGACCTCATTTCCCCTTTATGGCTAGTTCAGATACATTACATTTCAACAGAATGGGCCAACATTACTAATTCTGTAGCATCTAAAGCAAGGAAGGTTAGAAGGATCCAATCATTTTTATTCTTCATGTTGAATATTGAAGCTATTGTGAAATTCTATTGCTGCAGCTGGTGATATTTGCTCAAAATACTCCCATCAGTGACCATCTTTTATCTACAATATTAGGTCAGACTTGGATCACTTCTGTCAGGATCTCCACGTACAATGAGTCACCTTTCAGTTGGACTTTTCTCTTCTCTTGGCTTCTGGCTCACATCAGTGTACTCTTGCTATAGCATTGCTCCCTCTGGCATTAACCATTCTTAGTTGTGGGACAAAGCCTTTTATCCAAGCTTCACTACTGAACAATAAAAAGAAACAAGCTATTGATACACAAAACAACTTGAAATAATCTCCAGGGGTTTATTCAGAGTAAAAAAAGCTAATTTCAAAAGGTCAAATACATATAAATCCATTTATACAAAATTCTTGAAATGATAAAGTTACTGAAATGGAGAACTGATGAGTGGTTGCCAGGATTCAAGGAAGGGACCGGAGTGAAGTAGATGACTATGAAAGGACAACCTAAGAGATCCTGTGTTAATAGAAATAAATAGTCTGTATCTTATCTGTATCAATATCCTGGTTTTGATATTATACTACAGTTTTGCAAGATGTTACTATTGGGGAAAACTAGGTAAAGGGATTTTAAGATCTTTATATTATTTCTTGTAATTTTGTGTGAATCTACTTTTATCTTAAAATTTAAAAAAAGGAAAATTTTAAGAAAGTGATGGTAACTACAGCCTGAAATAAAACCTAGTCAAAGAAAATCAATTATATATAGTGCAGTTTTAGCGGGTTCTAAGGCTTATAAAGGGGTTTGATGAGGGAAAGCTCCAAAATGGAAGGCACTTGCTAGTTACTGGGTGTCTGGCTACCTGTTCATAGGGCTCACTTAGCTCTGAGCCCTGGGGATAGAGATGAATATGCCCTCCTCTTAAAAGATTAATAGTCTTGTGGAATCAACAGACAAGTACTAAAAATCAACATAGAAATTTGCTGAGCTGCTGTGATGACTTTGACAGAAAGAAGGTTCAGTCAAATATTTTTCTTGATAGTTTGACTTTTCAGTTATAGTTTGTAGAATAGCAAATACAGGAAAACAGTACCCATTAGCATTCTGGTCGTCTTTTTGTGTGTGTGTGTGAGGAAGATCAGCCATGAGCCAATAACCGTTGCCAATCCTCCTCTTTTTGCTGAGGAAGATTGGCCCTGGGCTAACATCCGTGCCCACCTTCCTCTACTTTATATGGGACACCACCACAGTGTGGCTTGACAAGTAGTGCGTTGATCTGCACTGGGATCTGCGCCTGCAAACCCAGGGCCACCGAAGCAGAGCACGTGAATTAACTGTTACGCCGCCACTGGGCTGGCCCTGTGGTCACATTTTATTATGACCTCACGTTATTCAATTATATGAGAAGTAGTGATTGAATGATTTATTGATTAATCTCTTATCAGAAAGGCAGTTTAATGTAAGCCGATTAAAGAGATTCAGTTCCTAAGAAGAAAAAAAAATCTATACTCAGATTGTTCCAAAAAGAAAAAGAATATATCCATGCTGTGGAATTGAGCTGAGTCTTTTAAGCCAGAGGGGGTAAATCTTTTTCTTTTTTCCTGGGGCGAGGTTCATTGTTTATTTGTTCTTCTCAATTACCTACATCTTTTCCCTACATTAGACAAATGCTTCTCAGGCTCTTAAGGCATTCTCCAAAGTGGAATCAAATATCCTACCTATTTCAAAAGTGCTGTTTTTGCATCAAATTCTAAAATTTTAGAATGCCATATTTTAAGCATGAAGTTCCAAAAATAATTTAGACTTGTTCCTTATCTATCTTAACACTATAATTACTTCCATTGTATTTTTTCATTGTCTTTGATTTGTTAAACACCGTGTTCATCTACTCACATGAAATATACAAATAGGAAATTTTTTCTTCTGAGATAGGAAAAAACCAACATTTTGAAATGAGAAAGCTATCTTTGTGTTTTTTGGCAAAAAGGAAATTTCACAACCAATTAGTGAGCACATTAATACGCTTAATTGTACAATGATTTAATAAAGTCTAGGATTTACTTAATGGTTAAATGAAAGTTCACATTTAAATATGTGAAAATGCCAGCACATTGTTTGGCTGAAAGACCTTTCTTTGATATTGGGCCGTAATTTGTGCTTTTGTTCTTAAAACGTCTTTGGTAATGAGCCAGCACTAAACCCTATATTTGCTCCAGCTGACAGGTGAGAAGGATTATTTATATTGCTGTTTTCTTACTAAGAAAATGGATTTCTTGTAGAACACATGCATTTTAAAACATTAAAAATAACTTCTTTGTTTTAAAAATCTATAAATCAAACTAAATAATAACCATTCTTGGATTTGGGCCTTTTTTTTTTTTTTTTTTTAACTATGATAGATACACATAGTAGAGATTTAATATTAAAGGAATCCATATTAGATGTTATAAACTGAATTTTCAAACTTCTTTTAATCTACATTTATTTCTTATTTTGACACCTTGGGTCTTGAAGTATCCCTCACTTTTCTTCACATTATAGACATTCTTAAAATTACAAGTATTTTACAAATAGAGAACATGCATCAGAAAGAATTTAAATCATTTTTCTCAAGTCATACATTTAGAAAGTAATGAGATTTGTTTTATAGTACTAATAACTGACACTTGCTTTTCCAATACAAGTCATTGAAAAAAAAACAGTGATCATCCCAAATTTTCTGCCGATGTCCTCTATGTGCTGTCTCTTCCTTTATTCAATGAAGATTTAAAATAGTACTTTGACTACATGAAGATATTATTTTTGGCTCAAAATATGCTAGCTTTCGGGGTTTTCTTGTTTTGTTTTGTTTTTATACAATGACAATGGAGAATCAATTTCAAATTTATAGAAAATATAGCCAACATGCAACTATGGACAAAACATAACTCCCATTCAATATGAGTGCTATAGCTGTAAACACAGCGTGCTCCAACAAGGAACACAAAACCATGAACTACAGTAATCACACACCCTGGATTTTCCATAACAGCTCTCAGATATTTCAGATATTTGGCCTTCTTTTTCCGTATATAAGCAGGTAATTTTCAGATCACGTCGCCAGTATTTTGATTCAGAAAACATTGGCACCGCCCTTGTAATTCTTGACTTAATCGATATAAAAATAACACCTTGTGCATTAAAAATATTAAATATTGCCTATTAACAGCACTTGGTTGAAATGGAAGAGCTCAAATGGACTTACCTAAAATATACATTTGATGTAAAACATTTGATGTATGAATTATGTAAAGGGACTTTTAGTGATAAATACTGTAATCTCATGTGATCTCAACAACTAGGTCCTTTTCAACTCTCAACTATTCCAATTTTATAATAACCATCAAGAGCTCTAGTTTGAGAAGAGGAAATCTCAATTTATTGAAATTAAGACGAGCTTGGCATGTTCCTGATCTCTGTTAGGAAATGTGGTAGTTTTACTGAGTATCTTGCATTGACCTAAAACAAATGATAGGACAGTTGTTCAGATACCATTCTAAATACAGCCACATGACACTTAAAACTAAATGAAGATGTAAAGAATAGATATTCAAGATTAAGACTGTAGGTGGTTGCTCAAAGCAACAGTCCTGTTATGTTGCAGTGAATGATATGTAGTCACTTTCCTTGTGATATTAATTAATTTAGCAAATAACCTACTGATTCATAATTTTAAATGGCCCTTTCTAGTTTATTAAATAACTTTATAAAGTGTGAAAATGTTTCATAATTTCAGTAACCATACAATATTATATTTATATCTGTATACACACACACACACACACACACACACACAAGTAAATCAACTCTAAATAATTTCATAGAATGTTTCTTGCCTATACAGAACTCAAAGAAAGAAAAGCAAAAATTGAAGTTGCTCCTGGGGAAGAAGAATAAGACAAAAAATGTGTATGATTTAAGTTCATACATATTCTATTCAAGTGGCAACATTTAGAAAAATTAAAGCCATATAAATAAACAAAATTCTTAAGGAATCATTAAAAGAGACTGTTCTTCTAAACCATATTTTCCTATACTTGATTTTCACTTGTTCCATCAACCAATTAAAGAACATATGGATCTATGTTTCTGTCACTACACTAGCCAATGTTGGAAAGAAAAAAAATGCAGAGCACATGGCTCTTGTCTGTCTTTGGGGAGCTTACAAATAACTAGATCAAAGAGAAATGTGGAACTGCATATTAAGTGTTAAACTGTCTGTTCAGACATTAAATGCCACTGGAATTCTGATATGGTATTTATTTCAGGTGGAAGAGACAAAGTACATATTGCCTCTTGATATTGCCTTTTGTCTCTAGAAGAAAACTCATTAGGAGCTTATAAATTAGAACTTTCTAAATAATCAAACTCTCACTGCTCTATAACTTCAAAAGATGGGAACTGGGAAGATGTGGGGAGAATTATTAGAATCAAAACAGTAACTAGATATAGATCAGAATTTCTATATTAAGTATTAAATGGCATAAATGGAAGACAGCTAAAAAATAATTTCAAAGAACGAGTAAGATAGAATGAGGGAGAGAAAGAGGGGGGAGAGAGAGAGAGAGAGAGAGAATTCCATTTTATAGATGAGGTTTCTCTCCCACAAGACTACTGCATCAGAAATGGGAAGAGAAACTTATATTCCATTGCTTCCAATTCTTTATCTTCCTTAGGGAGATACAATTTATCAATACTAGAAATTAGCATTTTTCTGTCTAAATCTTTTTAACAAGTATAGAATTATACGTGAGTCCTTGAACAATTTAAACCAAAAATAAACTAACTTTATGAATCCGACTCACTAGTATGGCCTGTGAGTCTATTTTTTCAAAGTGGAAAAAACATAAGACTACTACACTTAAGAAAATGAAAAAATATTTAACATTTTTTACCTCAAGCAAAGACTTTAAGAAAGGTCCTATTTATGTAAATATCAGGGTTTATAAGTTCAATAAAAAGTTATAGGGAAATCCCTAAAAAATTTTAAGCAATATAGTCATGGCCAGATTTATTTTCTTTAAGATAATTTAAGAAACAATGAATTGCATCTTATACATAAACTTGGTATAATGACTTTTACATATGTAATATATATAACACACATTGAATATGCATATAATGTATACGTGTGTGTGTGGTGTGTGTGTATAATGTATCCACCATTATAGTATCATACAGAGTAGCATCACTGCCCTAAAAATATTCTGTTTCACCTATTCATCCCTTCTTCCCCTCAGCCTCTAGCAACCATTCATCTTTTTACTTTCTCTATAGTTTTGCCTTTTGCAGAATGTCCTATAGTTGGAATCATGTAGTATGTAACCTTTCCAGATTGTCTCCTTTCACTTAGTAATAAGCATTTAAGTTTCCTCCATGTCTTTTCATGGCTTGGTAGCTCATTTCTTTTTAGCACTGAATAATATTCCATTGTCTGGAGTTTATTTATCCATTCACTTATCTAAGGACATCTTAGTTGTTTCCAGTTTTTGGCAATTATGAATAAAGCTGCTATAAACATTCTTGTACACTTTTTGTGTGGACATAAGTTTTCAACTTATTTGGGTAAATACCAAGGAGTGCTATTGCTGGATTATATGGTAAGAGTATGTCTAGTTTTTTAATTAACTGCCAAACTGTCTTCCAAAGTAGCTATACCATTTTGCTTTCCCATCCTTCAGCAATGAATTAGAGTTTCTGTTGCTCTACACCTTGTCAGCATTTATGTTGTCAGTGTTCCAAATTTTAGTCATTCTAATGAGTGAGTAGTGGTATTCTATTGATGTTTTAATTTGCATTTCCCTAATGATGTATGATATGGAACATCTTTTCGTATACTTATTTGCCATCTGAATATCTTCTTTGATGAGGTGTATGTTAAGATCTTTTGCCCATTTTTTAATTAGGTTGTTTGTTTACTTATTGTTGAGTTTTTAGAGGCTTGCATATTTTGTTAGAAATGGTAGGTGTCTGTTTTATCTGATCGTAATGTGCCTAATAATTTTTTGTGATTAGTATTTTGCAGGTGTATCTTTAACATTCTTTTACTGCTAGTCTTACTCTTTCTTTTTGTTTTAGATATTTTCTGGTACAAGAATTTTACTGCATTTTTTTCCTGATCTAGTATTCTGTATTGTAGATGGTACATTTAATCCTTTTTTATTACAATTACAGATACATTTAGATTTATTTCTACCATTTTATTTTTTATTTTATATTTGTCCTGGTTTTATTACACTCTTTCTCCTCCTCTTCCTCTCTCTCCTTTCTCCTTTTTCTCATCTCTTGCCTTCTTTCAGATTGATTTTTCCCTATTCATCTTTCTATTTCTGCTTTTTTGGAAGTTACAGGCTTTATTATTATTATTTTTTAGTAACTCCTCTCAAAATTTTCCATGTATAATTAACAAGGTTTAAAAATTATCAAAATCTTTGACTTTCTCCTCTGAGTAACATAAAGGACTGACAATCCTTTATAACGGTCCACAGATTTCTTCAAGTAATATGTTCATTTTGCTGTGTATTTAAGTTTTGTCATGTATTATTAATCCCATAATTCACAGATTGGTTTTAGTTTCATATAATCATAATTTTTTTATGTTTACCATCATGCTTTCTCAACATTCCTTCTTGAACCTCAGAACTTCCTAATAAGATTGATATTTCTCCTCTTAAAGTTTATTCTTTAAATTTTCTTGTGATGAAGTTCTACTGGTAGTAAACTCTTAGCTTTTGTTTAAAGAATATAATGTCTTTAATTTGTCCTTGCTCTTAAAAAATAATTTTGCTACACACAATTCAAATTTCACAGACATTTTCTCACAGCCCTTTAGTTTGTTAATCTACAGTTTTCTGGCTTCCATTGTGGCTTGTGAAATCTATTGGCAGCTCACTTGTTATTCTTTTACAGGTCAAATCTCTCTTACTTGTAAAACATTTTCTTAATTTTTGTTGTTTTCAGCTTCACAGCCATGTGTCTGTCTGTGAAATTTTCTTAAATGTATATCCTGTTTGCAATGTATTATGCATCTTGATCTTGGGAAGTCACATATTTGGTCATTTCTGGAAAGTTCCCATTCATAATTTCTTTAAATAATTATCTCCCTATTTCTTTCTGCTCTTTTTTTCCAGAACTTCAATTACATATATGTTAGAATTTCTCATTTTATCTTATTTTCTGCACATTACTCTTCTCTTTCATATTCTCTCTTGCTGTAGTGCTTTCTAATTTTTTTAATGTTGTTCACTTTTACTGTTTTTCTGCTTACCCATCTATGGAATTTTTTTATTTCAATGATTTTAATCTTTAAAATTTTGTTTTACTGTTTTCTTACAGCTGAATGGTCATTTTGATAGTTCAATTTTTATCGATATTTTATTTCTTAAATATTTTATACATAATTAACTTAAATTCTCTATCTGATAAATCCAACACAATGTATTGGAAGATTTATATCCATTATGTTTGTTTCTACATTCTCTATTTTCTAGTGGATTATTTCCTCCTCTGCTATGTAATTTTATTGTGAGGTAATAATTGTGTGAACTTTACATGTTGGAATCCTGAGTGACCCAGATTTAAGATAATTTTCTTCAGAACATTTGTATTTGTATCTCTCAGGCATCAGTGGCCACTACCACCCTGGAATAATTTTATCACAGCTTTGATATTTGGGCTCCAATTTTCAGGCCGAGGTAAGTAGTACATATTTAATTGCAGACCCATATGCCGGCAGGCTTATGATTACAAATTCTATTGCAATAGTATTAGTAGTATTATCAACTCAGAGCCTTGTCAGGGAGAGGCTGTGCTCATTGTGAGGTTTCCCTGATTTCATTAGCTCTGCAATATTTGTAGTAATAAATTCTATCTTATTGTGGAAAGATTTTCTGAACGTTTTGTTTGCCATTCTAAAAAATCCTGTTTTTGTGTTTTTACTTTTTCCTTCTGATTTCTAAGAACTGTTGGTGACAGGAAGTTACTACATAATGGCGCAAAATAAAAGATTTTATGCATATTTTACCAAAAAATTTAAAAGCAGAGATCACATAAAAATTTAGGAATGAAATTTGAAACAACACCGGCTTCAGCGTCACAGAGCTTACAGATGAATGGTGGTGGCTTTTACTGCAAGCCACACTCTCAAAAATATGCCATGAAACCAGACTCCCATTCATATTCAGCTGAATCAAAACTGGAAAAAGAAAAGACACAGTTTTGTATTAAGCAAGCTCTGATAACTATGAATTCTTTCTAATAATTATGAAGCCATGTGTTCTGCCTCACTCTCGGACCACAACACTCCTCATTTAAGACAATGTCAGAAGTGAATAACATCTGTGCCTGTGTGGTTCTGACAGTCAAACGATTTGCACTGACGTGTGTGTCCTACTTACATCCCCTTGTAAGAATATCTGCTAAAGATTATAACATGAGGCCTAATAAATTAAAACCATACCTTAATTCAGCAGGCCATGGTATACTTTTCTTTGGAAAGTAAATAAATTCTCAATAAAACAGAAGTTACAATTCCTACAGCTGTGTCTATAGCAAGAGCTTCCATGTCCAAGCCACTGTGACGGCTTCAAAAATCTTGAAAGAAAATTTGATAAGAGCAAATGTAAACAATTTAGGGAGCAGTGGAGCCTGTGGATCCTCATAGTGTGTGGGTTTGAGGGGTTGAGGTGCTGTAAGAAAAGAGGATAGTAAGAAAACTAGAGAAGGGGAAGAAAGCAGACATACACTGGAATTTTATATGCACACGCTGGTATGTAGTAGAAGTAGTGGACTTCTACTATGTTGTAGGGACTGCCCTACAAAGAAAAGTGGATTTAGCATAGTTGAGGGGAAAGCCAGCTATGGATGGCAGTTCCACGGGGATAAAGTCACTACTGTTGTGGACAAAACTGTTTGTGAGCATAACGGCATCTGGCTCATTAAGAATTCAGTTACTTGCCGGCCGGGTGGTGCAAGTGGTTGGGTGCGCGTGCTCAGCTGTGGGGGCCTGGGGTTCACCGGTTCGGATCCTGGGTGCACATCGACTCACTGCTTGGCAAGCCATGCTGTGGCGGTGTCCCATATAAAGTGGAGGAAGATGGGCACAGATGTGGGCCCAGGGCCAGTCTTCCTCAGCACAAAAAAGATGAGGATTGGCAGATGTTAGCACAGGGCTGATCTCCTCACAAAAAAAAAAAAAAAAAAAGAATTCAGTTAAATAGTTCATTTCTGCCTAGTCACTGCTCATAAGCCATGTCCATTGCTCTAGCCTACCCTGCTATTGAATCAGAAAATGAATGCAGGAATAATATTGATAAAAGTTCACACTTGCATAATGCTGACTATAGGTGGAGCATTGTATTAAATGTTTCACAAACACCTTTTTAAATTTGCATAATGTCTGTATGAATTTGGCACAGTATTATCCCCATTTTATGTAGGATAAAACTGAAATACAGAGATAGTATGTAGCTTTGGCAATGTCCAGCAGAACTGGGATTTGAATCCAGGCAATTCTGCTTTGCTGCAAAATCTTACCTCATCCTGACCAAAGTCAGTGCTTTATAAATTAGAAAGTTGACACTGGAGAAATTAAGAAATATTTCTCAGGATGTACTGATAGTAAAGTGGCAGAGACCAGGTTAGAAAGTATCTTCAGTTCTGACCTTCCTAAATCTCTAACATAATTGGCTAAAATGGTACAGATTAGAAAGTGAAGAGAATTTAAAAATAAAGTAAAGACAAAACAAAACCGAGTTAATTACACCCTGGGCATAGGATACACGAACAGTGTGTATGAGGTAGGGATGTGAGTTATAATACAATTCTGTGCTTTCTATACATTTACTCCTTACGGATTTTCAGTCTACTTAGCCTGTCTCAGAAAGTCACAGTTCTTCAGGAAAAGTTAAAAATGATTCCAAGAACAGCAAATGCATGAGCCACCTATATTTACAGAAGTCTGAATCACCATTCTGTGTTTATTTCCTGCTTAAAGTTCTTTGTTATCTTATGAGTACATTGAGGTATAGAGTGTGTATTCAACCAACTATGTCAAAGAAAATACTGTATAGTCAGGTTACATGAAATTAACCCTAGACTCTTTATTTCTTTAAAAATATACAAAACCTTAAACGGTCTCACAGATCTCAAGTTAATAAAACTTTGGAAAGTTCAACAGCTATAAAGTATAATATCACCTTAATTTTACTAAAACCAAAATGAAAACATTATTATTACACCTTTTAAAAGAAAAAGAACCATTTTATTTTTTGTAAGTAAAATAAAAGTAATTGTTTGTTTTGTATTTCAAACAGTCATAAAACAACCATTTAGACTAGTCACTCTTTGATATGTATTTACCTCATCCATCTATTAAAGTCAAAATTCTCCAAAGCATTTAGAATATAACTTCTTCTAAATAAGCAAATGATGGCAATTATCTGCAAAAGCATTGGGGTAAAAACCTAGAAGGTAGGTGGTTAAAAGACAGCAGAAAACTCTTCTAAGGACTTGCTCTGCTATGAAATCATAATTTCTAAAGAAATTTAAAAAATTGATTATATAATATTTTGACTCAGTTGTTGACGTATGTAAAGAACTACTGCTCAATCTAAAACACAAACCTTTAAATATTCATTTTCTAAAACTCATACCAAACAATGTATTCAACAGGGACTCCTGCCCAATCGTACACTTCATCAGGCTGAGAGTGGATGAGGTTCACATCCAGGGCAAGTGTCTCCACAGCTGTAGAGGGCAGAGATGGGGGAGTAATGGGGTAAAGCTTGGGATATTAAAGTGCAAATTACATGTTAATAGAAAATATTATTTTTACATTTTGTTGAGACAGCTTGTGAGGTCTCAGACCAAAGGCACACTTCCTTAGGAGAGCTGTTGTGGTTGTTTTCCTTGTTTTTTTCAGGAAATGGAATTCTAGGCAGAAGTATGGGCACTAGAGGCAGCTGCTCCCCTTTCCCAGGACTACTAAAGAAAAGAAAGAGCCAACTTGTGTTTCTACTTGCTTCTTCCCTCACTTTGTAAAAGAGAAGAGAAGGTCTTAAACTCAAGCCCTTTAACTCTATGGTGAGCAAGAGTTGGGTCACCCTCTTTGTACTTTTGTGAGTCTGAGAGTGTGTGTTGGTCTGGTTCTCAGGAAAGCAATTATCTTGTCTTTTCCTTCTAGAAAGGATGTGTGTGAGTGTGTGCGTGCACGCGCATGTGCGTGTTGAGGGTGGGGTAGGGTGTGCATAAATGGGAAGGAGACTGGATATCAGGTAGCAGACTTTGTTATTTCCTTCCCCAGGGGCAAGATAAAGCCAGGAGTATATATGGAAACCACAGCTGTCAAACAGGGCTTTTCTCTCCGGAGCTAAGAAAGTTAAGTACTTCTGTATCACCCAAGATTACAACTTGGGTCCCAAG
This sequence comes from Ceratotherium simum simum, assembly GCF_057802395.1. Classification (NCBI taxonomy): domain Eukaryota; kingdom Metazoa; phylum Chordata; class Mammalia; order Perissodactyla; family Rhinocerotidae; genus Ceratotherium; species Ceratotherium simum. The sequence continues at coordinate 56,342,387 of NC_141907.1, read as the reverse complement.
ACATTCACTGTCCATTGTTCTGTAAACTCACTTTTATTAACAATGAGAAAGAAATAGAAAAGAATACATACCCATACTCATAGCACTAAGGACCTTGTCTTGCCTAACCAAAGAAACCTTTCTTTCTTGAGGAAGAAGAGAATATATTTGGTTGGTGGTAGTTGTATATGAGAATTTACTCTTGTGTTCATTTTGGTTTCAATAGTGTTTACCCACCAAGGAACAAGTGACAGAATCTGGGTTTAAACTCAAGTTTATCTTCCAGATACTGAAGTTCATGATCTCATCACCGTACTATGTCCTCACTGAAGGCTGATTACTTGGACTTTGGGTCAAATTAGAGATAAAATCATGTGAGATTAATTGCATGCTAGTATTTACCAAGCACAACTGACTAAATAAAATTAATCTATTTTCTATATCTAGGACTAAAATGTCTTATTAATATATCATGTAATTTTAGATTATTAACATAAATCTAAAAGCCTTTCATTCATCAAAACATTTACGAAGTGCATTATAAGGGTCAGGATCATTGCTGGTCTTTAGCACTAGCAAGTACAGTTGTGCATGTTGTGCACTTCACAATTCCAGGAGGTACCATTCATATTGCACAATTCTTAATACATAGAGAGCTCTTAAAATTATAACAGCACAAATATTTTAATGGAAAGATAAGAAAAGACTAATAACAGTTTACCTACCTTCTAAAAAAAACGTTAAAGCAGAATAGCTTAAAAAAGTCAAGCTCTGATGTAATTAAGGAAATGTCAATTAAAATAATGAGATGACAGTTTTTGCCTATAACATTATAGAACACCACAAAGGTTTACCGTATCAAATGTTATTCACTAGGATGGATAAATTTGCATTGATATTTCTGCTAATGAAAATTTGAATTAGTACAAACTTCACAAAGTGCATACTCTTGATTTAGCAATTCTGTGGGCCTACTGCTGTTTTGCATAGCTTCACTAATGTGGCTGGGATGGCACAATCATCTAGCTCACTGATACGTTTATTCAGGAGAGACTGAGGTATAATTCCACGAGTCCTCAAACATTGCCTGATTACAGGCTGCCTGGATGTTCATTATTGTCTTCCCTATTAACTGGTTTTTAACTAGCACTGCAAAAGCTAATTTCCAATCAGAAATCTGTAAACCCAACTGAAAATATAAGTTCCCGAGCTTTTGTGTTTGGTGCTCCACTGCTGCAGGTGGTGGAACTCTACTGACCCTGTGTCTTTGGAACATGTCATTTGATAGCATGAAGTTTGGCAGGAAGAGGAAGTGATTTGTGGGAGCTAATGACTTTATGTGTTATCGAAAACAAACAAACAAAATAAACCTTAGTTTATAGAGCCACAAAACCATACAAAAAAATGAACAAACTGGCTTAGAAAACACTTTAGAAAAACCAGATGTTCCAGATTCTCAATCAAAGAAAGCCAGAATATGATGGATCTCAATGCTCTCCAGATTTGTGTACCTGATGCACTGAGAAGGATTATGGATTCCCATGACAGCAACAAAATACAACTATACTAGGTGCACGTAAATGCCTTTTCCCTGTGTTCTCTCTCTCAACACTTGTACCCACCACACACACACAAACACACACACATAACCACTGGCTGGCAAAGAAAATTAGGAATCTGTTGGCAACATCTTTTAAAAACACAAATATGTTCTTTTTAAAATCTCCTTAAAAATCTGTAGGTAAAATGGAGAGTCTAAAAGAGTGTGATAGTTTCTTTCTGGACTATTTGACTTCCTCAGGCCTATATAGGTAGAATCACCAGGGCAAGGGCTTGGCAGTTATAACTGTATCTAAATTTGAGACAAGTGCCCTTAACAAAAGGATTGATTTTAGCAACTAGAGCATAAGAGAATCTTATAGGTTGGTTGAGGTAGTGGAGAACAGAAGCATATTTCTGGGCCAAAATTTCTTCCCCTTCACACGCAAGCTTCTTGTTTACTCCTTTTCTGTGTATATGTGACTCAGAATACAAAAAAAAAACAAAAAAAAAAAACCTGAGAGGTTGTAGAAATGGTTAGAGTGACAGAAAGCAAGTGCATTCTGAAAACATTAGTTTGCCCTCTCTGTTTCTGCTGTCAAAATTATTTCATCTTCGGTATATGTTTGCTCTTTCCGTGATGTTGGAAACTCAAGTTTCTTCCAGATGAAAACATACATGTACACACACACACACACACACAAATGACTTTTCATCATGAGCAAAATTATTAGAAGACATTCTTATAAGTTGTAGAGAAGGAACGGTGTTCCACGCACCCACCTTTCAGGTTCTTTCGCTATGCATTTCTCTCGGGCCCTTTGAGGCCTTATGGGAACCTTCAAATCTAGGCAATCTCTGACTTTGCTTACTTCTGGGCGCCACCCTGATCCATTTCCTTCTCAGTGCTTCCTGGCTCCTTCCAGCTAGTGAAACAGCAGGGCCTGACTTTGTGTGTATGTAGTTCAAACTTTTTATATTTTTACTGCCTGTAAAGTCAATGATTACTACATTCAGATCATATCCTTGGACTTATTTTTCTTCCCAGAGACAGGAGTGAGCCTCCCCTGTTTCTCCTTGCCATACCCATTCAGGACTACCGCCGGCTCCCAGCAGCACCACTGACTGAAAATGAAAACTGGAAAAAGGGATTAAGTTATGAGGTAAAATTTAGTTTTTTAAATCTCTTTACTTGAAGTTTTTATCTTGCATCCACAGGGTACTGTGCTCCTTGAATGATTTCTGTTCTGAACACATGTTTGTAATTTGAATGTTTTTGCCTAATTCCAGTTTTCCCACAGGAAACTCATTGCTGTTGTTTATGCTGTGCAGAATGTCTCAGGCTTGCAGTGACTTTTCTGGGTTCAGTGGGACTCTTCTGAAGCATGCCAGGATTTGGACTCTTCTCGTGAGACTGTAGACATCATAAGGGAAAAAGGAATCCACTTCAAGTCCTTACTTTTGTGCTCCCACCTTCTCTCCACCCCTACACACACACACACACACACACACACACGCACACAAATCACTTTAAGGCACTTTCCAAAATATAGAATATGTGATTTATCACATTTATTTCAGTAGCTGGTGTTTGATGTGGACTAAATAGAGTTGGACTTTGTGAAGGTGGGACAAATAGAAAAAAATATTCTTTTCTCACTAAAACAACCATTCAGTTTTAATGTCAAATGACTTAGTTTCTCCTAAGAGGGGCATTGTTTTTCATTTTTTCTTTTTTTTTCCATTAATCTCTTTGAAAGCCAATTTTAGACAGTTTAATTTTCAGCCTGTGGCTCCGCTTAAATAGGGAGACTAGTGGTGTCATGTAGACTATAGAATATAACCACATAAAATTGTTTGTTACTTTTTGGTAGGATTTAGAAGTTTTTTATGAAGTAATTTGTATATTTTAAAGTAAATATCATTTATAAACCAACTTCCAGAGTCTGACTCAACAACATTAGTTATCTTATGTCTTCCAGGCCACACCCCTGCACCCATCTACCCATATAATTCTGAACTCATCATCACCCACTGGTCATGATGAGGCAATGCTAGCTAATTCAGAACTAACACTCCTAGGTTCCTGAGTTGGTTACACCCACTTTCCAGATGTGACTCGTATATATTGAGAATCAAATGCCTTATTTTCACCTTGTTACTCATATCCATCCTTCTCTGACAACACTTTTGCAGCTGGAGGAGCTTGAGTTTTTTGTCAGAGGGAAGTTTGCGTTGTCAAAGGAAAATTTCCTTATAAACTGTGAACACCCTTATTTGAATGAGATAAACCAGAGAAATTTTTTAACTCTGGATTGGGCCCACTCACGGTAGATTTGCAGTAAGGCCAAGTGACCAGAGCTGAGAAAATTGAAGACTATTTCTGAGTTGCCACTCACTTCTTGTGTGCCTTTGAGCAGACTTCCTGAAGCTCAGCTTCCTAATCTCAACTACAAAATGAAAGTAAGATTTATCTTCAGGGTGGGTATTGATTAGAGACAATATATATTAAGCACAATCAATACAATTTATTTTGTAGAAGACACAATTCATTTTGATAAATCATTTTTATACACCCTATATTGTATAGAATAGATTAAATGTGGTTTAAGGTCATGCTTTCCAAATTTTCTTGTGCATGCATGTTACTTGAGGATTTTATTAAACTATAGTCTCTGATTCTGGATTGGGGCCTGAGATTCTGTATTTCTAACACTCTCTCAGGTGATGCCAACAGTACATGATGCTGGTACATGGACTGTATTTGATAGCTATTATGAATCAATTACATAAATATAAAACAATAGTACAAATTAAATTAAAACAAATAAATAAAAAAATGAAAAAAGATGAGCTAAGACATGAAATGGAACCAGGAATGGTGTTATAAGTGTGTAACATAATGTTAATCACTTATTATGTGGGGAACAGATTTGTCTATATGATTTGTAGTAGACAGTATGAAAATGGAATCTGTGTCCTCAATATTTATTTACTTTCCCATAATAATCTATATGCATAACAACAGACGGTAAGTGGAGTTATATTGCTACAAAATTTTACATTCTGGAGCCAAAAAAGAAAAAGAGAGCCTCGTTTATTTTCCTCAATTAATTCAGAATATATAAGTGTTCAAATGAGTTTGGGATTGATATTTACCTTTACATAATCTGGGAAGAAATAATTTGCTAAGAAATTAATAGAATAAATTGTTTCAGGGAGAACTATTCCATTTATTATGTGAAACTCAAGTCTAATATCTGAATATACTATGTTGACTTCTGCTGTCACTCATTCCTTTATACACCAACTGGGAAATAATGCTATCCCCAAGATCTTCGGAGTTTCTGGATGACAAGTACAGGTCTCATCATTCATTCACCCCAAAATGGTCTTCTAGAGATGAAAACTGCAATGTCTGAGATACAAATGCATTGGATAGGATTAACATCAGATTACATATTGCAGAAGAAAAGATTAGTGAACATGAAGGCATAGCAATAAATGTTATCCAAAATGAAACATACAAAGATTGAAAAAGATTTTAAAAAATTATTAGAGCATCGGTGAGCCGTGGACAACTTCATGTGTCCTGGAGTCTCAGAAGGAAGAGGAAGAAACAGAAAATATTATTTAAAGAAATAATGACTGTAAACTCACAATTCCAGGAAGCTCAATAAACCTGAAGCACACATGCACACACACACACACACACAAAACCCATGAAAATAACCACATCAAGGAACATCATAATTCAATTACTCCATACTAGTGATAAAGAAAAAAAATCTTATAAGCAGGAAGAGAAAACAGGCATTATGTACAAAAGAACACAGGTAAGAAAGACAACAGATTTCTTGTAAGGAAAAATGAGATACAACTGAAGTGTAATGATGAGTGATAGATTTATTTTACCTTAGGTCCAGATAGTTTTTAGCCTATTTCTGTGAAAAGTGGTTTTTAATTCAAAGTAAGATGTGCAGTTCTATTTCTTTCCGAAGCTTCCACTAAAGACCTTTGTTCCGCTTGTCACTGAACCAGTTGCTGCGCTTGCCGTCTACAGCTTTATAGCCACAAAAATGCCCTTTGTAGTTAGATCAGTGTGTTAAAGGTCAGTTTTACTTTGTGTCAAGTTGCAGTGTTTTAAGAGTAACGTTAGTTACTCTGGTTCTGATTTTTATCCTCTTTATTTCTCCACGATTTGATTGTCAGCAGATATTCTAATAAGTATTTGTACAACCTGGTACAGAAATGATTCCCCTAAAAGACGTACTGAGAAAAGACCTGAAGATGGTCCATGGCTATCCCATGGTCTATGCTTTTGCAAAAAACTGGGAAAAAACTAAACAGTTCCGCAGCAGGCCAGATGACATCGTGATAGTCACTTATCCCAAATCAGGTGAGTTTTGTGGCCTGACAAAGGTGAGTCTGACTTCAACCTTTATTGCCTAAAAATCAACTTCTCTATAAAATTGTTATCATCCTAAATAAAATTAATATTCCTATCAGTCAATCTAGCCATCTACTTTGATTATATTAAAATGGGTATTTGGGGCACAGAAAGGGAAACTCTGTAGAATTAACTTTCTAATAGAATGTATTAAGATGACAGGCTTCCAACAGATATTTTTTTCCCCCAGATTTAGATGATTGTTATAAAAAATGTTGCTTTTTGCCACAGGTACCACTTGGGTTAGTGAAATTGCGGACATGGTTCTAAATGGTGGAGATGTTGAAAAATGTAAGCGAGATTTTATAACTGTTAAAGTTCCAATGTTGGAAATGGCTCTCTCTGAACTAAGAATTTCAGGTAATTTTAAATCACCTGGAAATTATAATTTTGTAATATTATATACATAACATATTAATTATTATATTTGTGACTTCCATTCAAAGAAAATGGAGTAGACTTTGTAACATAAAATGAAAATTTGCAAGCAGTACAATAACCAAGGCCTATAGAGAAACTGTAGTTTGGTCCATTGCATATCCAAGTATGATAACCAAAGATGAAAGAGTTTTGTTCTAGAAAATAACTAAAAATTTTGTTGATAACATAAAAAATGTTCCTTATCTTTTATTGACTTTTATTGTGTAGAATTTGGCAGATTAGATCAATAAGCTCCTAATTTAGGACATTGCTGTAGTTAAATTAGTAAAGAAGTACCAATGCCTCTTAAAACGTAAAATTTATTATTAATATAATTCATTTTTTACTCCAACAATATTTATTGAGTGCTTCTAAAGAATTATGCACCATGCTGCAGGCTACATAAAATAATCAATAAATTAGATTGGATATTTAGGGATATCTACTCTGAATTGACACCTAAAGCCATGCACATAGTTGGTGAAATCATATTTCAAGAAGGTGAAGTATTATGCATGAAGATCTAGATGCAGAAAAGATCTTGATATAGTCCAGGGACTGAAAAACAATAACAACAACCACCACCACCACCAACAGCAATGAAAAAAAGGAAAAGTGAAATGCAGAACAATTGGAGATTAGACAGGGATAGATTATGTAGGGCTTGTAATTAATTCTTAAGAAATATTCAGTGAGCTAAGAGAGAATCAGAAGAGTATGATGTCCTGTAGGTAAGTGAGAAGGGTTCAAGAAGCGAGGCCTGGCTCTCAAATGCTGCTGGAAATCTGGGATAGGAAGACAGAAGTATGGTGGTGAGTGTGTATATCAATTTAAAGAGCAGAATCCAAATTCTCTCTCATACTGGGGCTAGTTACTTCCATCGGCAGAGAAAGATCAACTAGGAAGGCGTCATTCCTTCTGTGTGGTTGCCTGAAGTCAGAGAGCAAATACTAAAGCTTGGAACTAAAGAATTATTCTGAGACAAGCAACCAAAATAAGTGCAAGAGTGAGTTAAGACTCCAGAGCCATAGAAAAGTGTGAAACGAAAAAGTGATAGAATCAAAGTAATCAGGGACAAGGAGTGAGGGATTGCTGGTGGGAGACAAGGGTTGAGGTTGGAGATTGAGGCTGTGTTGCATCACCACAGTGCATAGGTCAGGTTCAGCAGGTGAAGGAGGGTAAACTACCACTCAGGTTTACTCTGGAGCCTGAATGTGGATACTTGTGATGTTATTACACGTTCCTAACGTTCATACTTGTGTATAAGAAGGGTTCATTTAAAGGACCTCACATAGCAAAATAATTACAAGACAGAAGACATTGTGAAATCTTTCAATGAAGTTGAGGGAGAAAAGAGGAACAACAGATCTGGGAAAAACTTTATAAAACAACAGATATAAAAGTTCATGTCATGGGCATAGAGGAAGAGTGAGTTGTGGAAGATTACATTTCTCATTTCTATATGCTGGGTAAAGAGGCTGTCGGTACCAGGTCAGTAGAAGCATAATGAAATACCTGGTGGAATTTTAAGTGTATATAGTTAGCGTTTCCAGATAAAATTCAGGATACCCAATTAAATTTGAAATTCGGATAGGTGGCTGTTTTATTTAGTATAAGTACTTCCCAAATATTGCATGAGAAATACTTATACTAAAATGATTCTGTTGTTTATCTGGAACTCAAATTTAACTGGAATGCTTGTATCTTTATTCCCTAAGTTTACCAACCCTATCTGCATTGATATTAAGGGGTTCTTCTGAATACAACATGTGTTATGCACTGTTCTCTGCAAAACAATCATTGGTGAACAGAACAAACTATATCCCTGCTCTTATGGAATCTCCATTCTAATGTGTATGTTTAGGGGTGGGGATGGGGAAGGGGCATAGGAAATAACAATAAACAAACAAATAATTAAACTATTAAACGAAAATAAGTGTTACATAGAACACTTAAAAATGATGTTTTAATAGAGAGAGACTGAGTGGCTTCTTAGCATATGTCATAAATTATTGTAAACGAAGCATAAGATTTCTTCGAATGAGTGAGTCAGATACAATTTTGTGTAGGTGTGCCTTTGTATGCAAAAGTGGGAAGATAATGTAGGATTAATAGGTAATCTAGAGGTTAGACTGGATATAAATTTATTGCGAAAAAATGCATAGGACTTTAAGATTTATTGGACGTGAAACTTGAAGGAGGAAACAACAATAATTGAGATTTTAGGTCTTGGCAACTCTAAAGGAGGTGGCATCATTAACAGATATATCTGGGATAAGATAAAGGGTGTTGAGTCTATTAAAAGAATAGTAAGATAAAAGTGTTAGCCCAGCTCGCCCTAGTCTGTCAGAAGTTCTCTGAGTATGCCTTTACCGCAAAAATACCTTCGGATTGGCCAAGTCACTTACATGGTGAGTTTCAGGCCACTAGGATCTTCCTAGTTCTCAATGTAGAAAATAAATAGATACTTTCTTCCTCAGGGAAGTTCATATATCCCTTATCCAAAGACTTAATTTGAAACCAAGTTCTACCACCTATTTGTCATACGACTTTGGAGAGTTTAGCTAACAAAAATTACACAGCATTTTCGTTTTGCATGTATATGTATATATTGAATATATATTACATATAAAGGAAATAATGAAAATGCAGATACAACAGTTGATGCTATACAGAAATAACGGCATCTAATACTACAATAGCTGATGCAAAATAGTAGCCCATGCAAGATTTACTAGTTATCGATATCTCTTTGACATGCAGAAAATATTTTTATAATTATTTATAACAATGCACAGATATGATAAAACCCCAAATTGCTAAGGTTGATATTATTCCTCCTTGTTTTGGAGGTGGAGAAAGTGAAGCATAGAGATTGGAATACTTTCAAATATCTCACGATGAGTAAGTGATAGAGTTAGAATTTGAACCTGAGGAGGCTAACCTCAGAATTTATGCCCTTGACCATTACACAATATTGCCTCTTAGAATCGAGATGAATAATGTCTGTGATTGATTCAAAATTTAGCAGCATTAGGTACTGCTCAAAAATATTTTGAAAGGTTGGTTGAGAAAATAAGGAAACACAGGCTCCTTGGAGACTCTAATATCTCTATATACCAAACTAAATTTTCCCAGGTATAGAACAATTAGAGAAGAATCCATCACCCCGCCTTGTGAAGACGCATCTACCAATTGATCTCCTTCCTAAGTCTTTCTGGGAGAACAACTGCAAGGTACACTCTAGACCGCAAGTCAGTTTTCTAATGTCGCCCTATCCCTTTACTCACACACATAGTGAGTAATTGCTTAAATGTTTCATTTACTTACTTATAAGTAAGTACTATAACTTACTTATTATCAATGAGTCTAAACCTACATACTCAAATTTTCCAAAGTTGTGTAGCAATAGGATCCTTATCTCAGTACAATGTTGCTACTATTATTCCACTACTGTCCCTAATAGTCTGGCCTCCTTTGAAAACTCAACATAACGATGTCAGTTTTTATTTGATCGTTTGGTAAAATTCTCCAGTGAAACATTTGTGCCTGAATATTGGCTTTTGGAAACTTTTAAATGTGAAATTCAATTTCTTCAATAATTATGCGGCTCTTCAAATTATTTCATCTTAGCTGATTTTTGCTAGTTTGTGGTGTGTTGAGGCATTCTAAGTTATTCAATTTTGTAATGAAAAATTATTCATACTATTCCCTTCTTATTCTTTCTTTTAACAGACTTTATTTTTTACAGAAATTTTATTTATTTTTAGAGCAATTTTAGGTTCACAGCAAAATTGAGAGAAAGGTAAAGAGATTTCCCACATATCCCTTGCCACTACACATGCATAGACTCCCCATTATCAATATTTCCCCCTAGAGTGGTAAATTTGTTACAACTTATGAACCTACATTGCCACATCATTATCATTCAAAGTCCATAATTTATATGAGTTCACTTTTGGTGTTCTACATTCTATGAGTTTGGATAACTGTATGATGACATATATATACGATTATAGTATCATACAGTGTAGTTTCACTGCCCTAAAAATCCTCTGTACTTCACTTGTTCATCCCTCCCAACCCCCAACCCTGGTAACCACTGATCTTTTTACTGCCTGCATAGTTTTGCCTTTTCCAGAATGTCATATAATTAGAATCATACAGTATGTAGCCTTTTCAGATTGTATTCTTTCACTTAGTAATATGTGTTTAAGATTCTCCCATATCTTTTTATAGCTTGATAGCTCATTTCTTTTTAGTGCTGAATAATATTCCATTGTCTGGAGGTACCACAGTTTATTCATCTATTCATCTACTGAAGGACACCTTGGTTACTTCCAAGTTTTGGCAATTATGAATAAAGCTGCTATAAACATCCATTTACGGGTTTTTGGGTGATCTTTATTTTTCAACTTCTTTGGGTAAATACTAAGTAGTGCAATTGTTGATCGTATGGTAAGAGTACGTTAAGTTTTGTAAGAAACTATCAAAGTGTCTTCCAAAGTAGCTGTACCATTTTGCATTCCCACCAACAACGAATGAGAGTTTCTGTTGCTCCACATCCTCATTGGGATTTGATGTTGTCAGTGTTCTGGATTTTGGTCATTCTAAGTGTGGAGTGTTGTCTTGTTTTTTTAATTTGCATTTCCCAGATAACATATGATGTAGAGCATCTTTTCATACTCATTATTATTTTAATAGATGTAATATTTCTTGTGATGCCACCTGTTTTTTTCCTTGATATTATTTTTTTGTATCTTCTCTCTTTTGTCAGTCATGCTAGATGTTTTATTGATTTTTTTATAAAGAGTCAGTTTTTTGTTTCATTAATTTTCTCTGTTTTCTTGTTTTTAATTTCACAGATTTCAAATCTGTTGTTTTACTTGCCTATATGTTAATTTTTTTCTTAAATCAAATACCATCCATTTAATTTTCTTCTTCCTCCCCCTGCAGATGATTTATCTGGCTCGAAATGCCAAGGATGTTGCAGTCTCATATTACCACTTTGACTTAATGAATAATATGGAACCTTTTCCTGGCACCTGGGAAGACTATCTCGAGAGATTCTTGACTGGAAATGGTAGGTGGGCCTTGGCTTAAAATTAATAAATAATTTTTTATTTCTTTGTTTTTTTATTCCCCCCCCCCAAAGCCCCAGTAGATAGTTGTATATCATAGCTGCACATCCTTCTAATTGCTGTATGTGGGACGTGGCCTCAGCATGGCCAGAGAAGTGGTGCTTTGGTGCACGCCCGGGATCTGAACCCGGGCCGCCAGCAGTGGAGCACGCGCACTTAACCGCTAAGCCACGGGGCTGGCCCAATAATTTTTTATTTCTAATAACACTATTAACCATTACTGGTATGACTTTTCCTTTCAAAACACTTATTTTTCCAAGTCAGTAACAAGTGTATTCAAATACCATTTAAAAAATTAAATCAAATGCATGTAATATTTTACTATGAACCTGGTATTAACATTGGCTTAATAAAAATATTCTCAAATCTCTTTTCAACTGCTAGAAATCCATTCTTAGTTCCTGCTCACAATAGAAATTGTTTAACTTGCCCAAATTATTAGTTATATCTGTTAGATGTATATTTATAGTACTCAGATAAACAGTTGATATGAGTACTTCATAAGTACTTCATGAGTATTTCCTCACATGTGAGGCTAAGTAGAACCTATTGGAGGTCAATGTATTTTCATTTGGAATGCTTCCTTTGTACTTTACATTTTTTTAATCTGATTCTTTGTACATCCATAAATGGCTGATTTTATTTTTTTTTAATTGGCCTTATATTCTCAGTTCCCTTGATTACTAAATTTCTGTAACTGTTTTTACAATTTGACTTATTGTTCAGAAACAAACCTCTAATTTGATGAATGCTATGGAAATAGACTGTTTCTCTGGTTTTAGTGGCCTATGGTTCCTGGTTTAATCATGTTAAGAGCTGGTGGAAGAAAAAGGAAGAACATCCAATACTTTTCTTGCACTATGAAGATATGAAAGAGGTAAAATGGTAGAAATTCATTCTGGATAATTCCTTCACTACATCCCGGGGTAAAAGGATTAATATATATTTTTCAACTTAATCTATGGAGTCCAAAATGATATGATTGCTTTGCCTGTTCTCCATGACTGCTTACCCAAATCTTGCCAAGATCTGACGACTTTCTAATTGTGAAATCAATGGCATTTTTATTCCTCTAATCTTTTTTAACCATTGTGTGTATTTTGAGTACTTTTTCTTTTTGAAATTCTCTCCTACATTTATCAGGTTATCACACTCTCATGGTTTTCCTCTGGATCTCTAACTTCTCTATCTATCACTTAGTCTTTTTTCTTTCTTTTTTTTTTTTTTTTTAAAGATTTTTTATTTATTGCCCCCAAAGCCCCACTAGATAGTTGTATGTCACAGCTGCACACCCCTCTAGTCGCTGTATGTGGGACTCGGCCCCAGGATGGACAGAGAAGCGGTGCCTCGATGCGCACCCGGGATCCAAACCCGGGCCGCCAGCATCGCAGCGCGCGCACTTAACCACCAAGCCACAGGGCCGGCCCAGTCTTTTTTCTTTTTGAGCTGTTTGCTGTATTTTGGTGATTGCGTCCATGCCCACTGTCAGCAAATCTGTTTATGTGCTAATGACTCCCCAAAAACTCCATTTTAACTTCTACCCTGAATTCAAACCCATGCTTTTATTAAAATGACCCTGAAATTTTGTATGTTCAAACTAAACTCAGCTTTGTTCTCTTTCTCCAGCAAGTAACCTTTTTCTTCTTTTATTCTCTCTTTTGGTTAATGATGTTATTTGTCCATTCAGTTTTCAAAGATTGAGAGTAAATTGTTCTCTTTGGCTTCCATATAGCGGATATGGTTCCAATATATCCTGAACATCCCATCGGTTCACATGACCTACCTGTTACTTCTTTCAAATGTGTCCCCCACCTTTACTTTCTTACTACCTCCCTCTTAGTTCAGGGACTCACAAAAGTATTCATCTAATCTCTTGTATGAACTAGTATTCATTCAAATACTACTGCAATGCTATTCGGGGCTATTTTACTTAAATTAGCCAACCACACACACCTGGGAGCTCTGTGGAAGCTGTGTTCCTCTAGTTGTAAAAACCTAAGCAGGGCCGGCCCCGTGGCTTGGCGGTTAAGTGCATGCGCTCCGCTGCTGGCAGCCCGGGTTCGGATCCCGGGTGTGCGCTGACGCGCCACTTCTCCGGCCATGCTGGGGCCGGGTCCCACATACAGCAGCTAGAAGGATGTGCAGCTATGACATACAACTATCTACTGGGGCTTTGGGGGGAAAATAAATAAATAAAATCTTTAAAAAAAAAAAAAAAAACCTAAGCATACACAGGAAGATACATTTTAGACTTTCAGATTCACGACAGAAGGTACAATATCTATCATTTTTGTAACTGTATTTGCAGTACCTAATATAGTACCTACCACATAAATAGGGGCTCAGTGGTCACTTTTCCAAATAATTAATTGCTTGAATGAATGAGTGAGCAGTAATAATAAACACTTTAGTGACATCAATCCTACTTTGCATAACAGAAATCATGCCCCATGTAAATTCTCCTTTGCTCCAAGTATTTCTGAGAACCCCCCAGGGTATTTCTCACATCTTATCAAAAAGAGAGTTTTTCTGCTCTGCCCAGGCCTCCACCCTCCACCACACTTGTTTGCAGCCTAAAGGAATCTGCTGTCTAAACCTTAACATTGCTCCTTTATTCAGGGCTTGAGGCAATCAATGTCAAGTTACTGGTGATACATGGCTGCAAAACTAAAGTGGTTTTATAAAATCACTTTTAAAAAGTGATGATATCCCTTGAGTGTTTAATTAGCCAGAGTTAAGTTATGAATTCTTCATAAGAGAAAAAATTGTCGTTCTGTACCAACTATCTCTCTTTGCGTCCTGGACACCAGAGGAGCACTCATTAGTTTTATGAAAAGAGCAATTTTAGCTTCTGAATATAGTCCCTTATCTCCATAAGATGAAGAAGTACATTTCCTGGGCTAGTATCCAAATTCTGAGTCACAAATGATGCTGTCTCCCACCTCACACTCTTGGGTCAACAATTTCTCTCCTTATTCAGCTAAAGTATTTTATTCAAATCAACTCATTCATATTGATTTATGGTCTGACCCAATCAGTTTTATAAGCATATCCACATATTTTGAATCCCACCCAAATCTGCAACATACATCATACTTAATATACAATGTTTTTCTCCTGTCATACAGTCATTTTTAGACAATGTTTTGTAAAGAAGACTAATATAATAACAACAAAAAAACAAAATTATAATTACATATCAAGAAAAAAATTCAGAGAGAAGTTTAATTTACATCAGGTTTATGAGTATCTGCATAAATTCTTAATCAATGAGGTGAAAGAGAAATAAAGTACAAGAAGATACAATTGGAGCCAGCACTCTCTGCTTGAACTTCCACGGGTCTATAAACTAACATCATCATTGGTACTTTGGCAGTGGCCAGATTATTCTCCAAACACTTTGAATGGCTAACAGAAGTTACTGTCTATTTGCCTGTCCATCTATGTGTTTTCCGAGTACCACTACTAACTTTTCTTTTGGCCTTTTCTCCCCTATCATCATTTCTGACATTTTACTCATTCTAACCACTGACATCCCTAAATAGCTATGTCATTCTACCCTCACAGTGGTCTGATACATAAAAATACCACCAAAACTTCCCTTACAGGGAATTCCTTGCCTGCCAAAACATACACATATGCGTACATGCACACACACCTACACACAGCTAATGGGACACGAACTTAAATGCTGTTTCTTCCCTACTGCATAACAGATACAGTACAAACTCTTCAACAGGACATCCAAGGATGTTCTCAATTTTCTCTCAATTCATATTCCCAGTTTTATAGTCTCTCTCACTCCTATGAACAACTCAAACCTAACCCCAACCACTTTGCTTTTTTTCTCCCTTGAACACACTGTGAGATCTTATACCTCCAAGAGTTTTAACTATTTTCTCTACTGGAAATTCACCCTCCAAAACCCCAGCAGACCACACATCTTGGTAAATTCTGACTGATCTTTTGCAAATCGGTTTAGATATCACCTCCTCAAAATCTCTGTACACATATCCATGCAGATTTTAGTTTAGCTTCTTAAAAATTTACAGTATTAAATTTATGTCATTGAAATCTAAAAGATGACACATTTCTCAGATTTTGTTCTTTTTATCCTCAAAGGGTAGTGAATAATTTAGGTCTTGATATTTTTACAACTTCATTGGAGTCTACTTTTAATTATTTATGTCCAAGAAGGTCTAATCAGTATTTACTTTAAGGTAAATATACTTGAAGTTTCCCATGAATTTATTATTTTTGTTTTTAAATATTGTTTTTAAAAAAAAGAAAGAAACTTTGATTAAGAGCGGAAAAACAAAGGCAGGAAGAATAAAAAGATGCTAGGTGCCTAAAACATTCACAGCTCAAATCTGATTACAAATTAAGCTTAAAATAGCTGTTATGATATTTTTCTCTAAATGTTGTTTCTATTTAGCCCAAGGCTTGTTCTTACTGTACTTTGAATGTAAACTAAAAATATAAGATTTAGAATAAACAAAACATTTTAACTCTATTTTTCCTCAATATAAATTGATTTTTTTAATTTTTATGATTAATTTTTAAAAAAATTATTAATAGACCCAACCAAATATGGATTCAATATTCAGAGTCAACTTTAAGAAATAATATTATAGTTTTTCACATTATGTTAATAATTTACTGGTTTACCATTTTCTTGGGTGTATCTCTTTACCCACTGATAGCATCCAAAGCAGGAAATCAAGAAGATTGTTAGATTTCTAGAGAAGGATCTGAATGATGACATTTTGGATAAGATCATCCACCATACCTCATTTGAAATGATGAAGGACAACCCTCTGGTGAATTATACACATCTACCAACTACAGTGATGGATCACAGCAAATCCTCCTTTATGCGCAAAGGTGAATATTTTGCTGAGTTTAATTTCTCTTTTCCCTTTCTTATAATTACCCTGAAATGAGGATTAGCTTTGTGGTCTCTACCAAGTTACTTAGCCAGTTTTAGCATCAATTTTTTTCCTCTGTAAAATAGGGACACTAAAAATACCTACCACAAGAACTTGCTGAATTAGCTTAGGGATTATTAAAGGAAAAAATGTGTGTAACCTTGTTATCAGAATACTTCGAATATTTGATACATATTTCTCTTCCTATTTACTACTCTGCTAAATGGGAGTGGTTTTGTCAATTCTGATGTTATTCCAAATTTGTTATTCCTAATTCTTAAATCTTTGTGTAAATCGGCGTATGCCTCTTTCTCCTTCTCAGTGATAAACTAATGTCACTCAGTATCGTACTATCTTCTTTAAAGACCCCATATCATTTAGAAAACAGTGGTCACTTTGTTTAGAGGGATTCACCAAGAGAAAGGACTTTTTTTTTTTTATCCTATGGGAAGATTTTTCTCCCTAAAAACATTATCTGAATTATAGGAAACATGGAATCTAAATTTCACTTAGAAAGATGACAATAGAGGAATATGGCATTCACTATTGAAATACAGCTTTACTTCCACTGAAAAAAATCCTGTATAGTGTGGCTTATTGTATGTGATTTGTGTCAAACATGTTTTATTAATGATAAAAATAATAGATTTATCAAATTATTAACTTAAACAAATTTAAGAAGTTATCCATCTAATAATGCCACTCTCTGTTTTCAATATTCTTTATTGAATTGGAGAGAAAGGGGTAGAATTTCAGTTGGTGTGCTACAAAGTAAACATAACCCTAGGAATGTATTTTGCTTATGAACATGTGGATGAAAATCCTCAATTTTGATGGAGTTATATGGTTAAATTTTTCTCTAAATCATTTTCCCCTGTAACTTATTAAAATAGCAAATAGTCCTAGTGTTTTCAAATTTTATTTTTTATTTTCAAAAACACTACATTTAACTTTTCAAAAATAATCTCTAGTGTAAGAGGGCAAAGCAAATTTTTTATTGTAAGTGGTCCATTATAAATTTGAGCAAAGAAGACTAATATACACATACACACCCACACATACACTTTCTCCTGGTGGAAGAATCAGGGGAAACAATCTCCTTTATTAAACAAGGCAAATTCTCAATATGCCAGATCATTGAATGTACTTCCAGGAGAGTTTTATCCCAGTCATATGAAATTGACACCATCTTATGATATTTCATTAGGGTATAGAGGTAGAGGTATAAGCTCAGTATCTTGATTCTATGGTTTCACCAACTTCAACAGAGAAGAGTGCATGCTGGTCTAATAAGAGAAAGAGTGTCTGCATCCCCTCTGGAAGTGGTAAAGAACATACCCTTTGTGGTCCGATTGATCTGGAGTTTATCCAGGCTATGCTGCTTCTTGAATCTATGACTTCGAATACATTAATTAATCTAACAAAGCTCTGGTGACATCACTGGTAATATGAAGAAAGTGATAACACCTAGGACACATGGTTTTGGGAAGGATTATGGTAAATAATATGTAAGCATTTGGAATATTTTCCTGACCACAAATAATACATACAAAAATAGGAAGTCTTATTAGTTTAAATGGTTCAAGATTTATCTATCCATTTATTCACTTATGCACTCAATAAACATTTAAAGAATACTCATTCATTCATTAATTCACGTATAGGAAAAGCTCTTCATGAACACCTATAGGCAGCACATATTCTCTAGAAGATGCAAGGATGAATGACACATGCATCTGCCTCAAGAAGCTCGTAATGTAATGCAAGGGGCATGCATGTGAACGGGTGCTGAAGAGGGCTCAAAGTGAAGTATCAACAAAGGGCCAGGCACACTCAGACTTGAACGATGCCGTGTTGGGTAAATTGATGTCATAGTTTAGTAACACAATAGTAAAGGTAGTAGGGAGAGAAAAGATGATGTCCAATGTTTATACAAAACAGAAAAATCTGGGCTTTGACCAGCATTTGTTTTTTCAAAAAAAAATTTATATTTCCTTACTTTTGTGAAGCAAATGTGTTTGTGTATGTTATATAATTTATACTCAAAAGAGAAGATCATTGGAATACTTTATATAGGACTCTTTATTTTTAAAATCTGTGTCCTCAGTTTTTAATGACATCTTTACAGATATATTATCCCAAATATACACTACCCCCAAATACATTCCAAAGAGTTCTTGCCATCTGGTGAACATAGAACAAAGTATAATAACCAAGGGAACAAACTTGCTTATGGGAGTGTTTTTCATTAAACGATTTGAAATCTTCATCAAGACATCATGGGTTAATATAGCTTGCAATTCAGTAAGATATATTTAATATTTCATAAAATATCAAAAGTAAATGTTTTTCTCCTAGCACATTGGCTGGCCATGAAAAATTTATTTTTCAAATAAATATTTAGAAGCATCCACATATAAGAGATTAAATGTAAATTTATAACCCCAAAGTTTTACTCTTATAAAGAGGGTTCAGGGATGTTATATGTTTGATTTTTATGCTAGTCTTCTTATCTAAAATGCAAACACAGTGTAACTGTAGTAGACTCAGGGAAAACAAGTAACCTCCAAATATTCTACTATTCTCACTTATAAATTCTGGGAAATCAGCTTTCTGTTTCACCGTTTTGTCGTGCTGATAACCAGCCCTTGTACAGTTTCCAAAAGCAACTCATGAAATAAACTATGCCCTGACCATTGATCCAGTGTCCGGTAGTAAATTCATGACCCAAGACAATTAGAAACACTAAAAGAATCTCTTTCAGGAAACTACTGTACCAGCTCATATGTTTAGACAAGAAAATTAACCCTTCTCAGAATGTATCTTTAAAAGTCAGACTCTGTTCAGTTATAAGCCACCTTTCTAAATGGGAAGAATTGCCAATAAAAGAAAAATTGCATTTTAAAATATTCAAATACAAGGGAAGTTTTTCTTTAACTCTTCTAACCTTTTATTTTGGTATATATTAGCTTTTCTCTCATAACGGAAATATTTTATTCCGTAAGATGTTTTCTTACTTGTTATTTTTAGGGATTGCAGGTGACTGGAAGAATCACTTCACAGTGGCCCAAAATGAGAAATTTGATGCCATTTATAAGAAGGAAATGTCTGGAATTGCACTTCAGTTCCGCACAGAGATCTAAAGAGCCTAAGCTGCAAATCCGAAGACAGAAGAACTCACCTGTAATTTTTTGAAACAGGGCAGTTGTGACTTGACTTGGGCAATCAAATGGATTCATAAAGGAGAAAATCTGCTTTTCAAACTTTGATTTTTTGGTGTCGTTAATTTAGGTGCCAGTTTTGCTCCTGACTCTGAGCTTCCAAATTCCCTAAAGTTGGGGCCAATTGCTACCCTTTTGTAGGTTATTCCTGCCGTTTCCTAGACAAGAGAGAAAGTATTTATCCTACTCAATCTCCATATATTATGACTTAAAATTAAGTTCCCCTCCCTATTAACATGGCCCAAGAAATACTGTTCTCACACTGACAATGTGTTTCCTAGCTCTGCCCAGTTTCCATTGGCTAAAATCTTGACCCAGGACACTCTGTTCCACCACTGTCTCTTGGGTTTCATGTTGCTCCCTGAGTCATAGCTCATCTTCTTGCAGTGTTTCTACTTGGATAACGTGGTTCATGTTCCAGATCATGTGGTTCAGGTTTTAGAAATGTTGTTTCTATGCCTAATTTTGAGAATATCCAAATTTTTCGTTGCTGAGTATATAATTTCTGAGTCTCCAAAGGTGAAAGGCCTACATTAATCTCTCTCCAGCTCTTCCCTGGGAACTGGAGCTCTGCTCTGAGAGCCTGGACTGAGGGCTGGAACCTGTTTCCTGTGAAGAGTCCTTCCAGATCTCAACAGCCTCTTCTGAACTTCAGAGAATCACCTATTGCCATGCTCTGGTCACCATTTGGGAACTTCAGTTACTTCATCTTGTGTCTAAACAGATTTGTATCTCCTAACAGCACCTTCAATACTCCAGATAAGATCATAGTTGCTGCTAAAATTTCCCAATCTGGTGCCTAAGGGAGACTCTCTGGGATGAATCCCCTCGATGCCCTCCAGACCCAAGGTCCCTTCTATCTGCTGTTCCACATGCATGCCTACCAACCTGGGCTCTTTGATTAATGTTTCCTTGGAACATTTGTTTCTCAACTCCAGCTTTGCCTTACATGTGATTATTTATATCTCCATGTGCAGCCACATCTTTTGCCTGCAGATCATATTGGCATGTGCCAAGTTACATGCCAAGCCTAAGTTTGCAAACTCAAGGTTTGTTAGAATGTCCTGGGCCCTTACTTGTTCTAGAGAAGAGTTCTGACACATTATAGACCCCCTGAGCCATAACTGAGATAGCTATGATAATTTGGGGTACAATATTTTGCCGTCTCAGATGAATTTCTGCTGTCCCCCTCTGCAGCTGGAATAGCTCCTCAAGCCTGTAATGTCTCTCTTCCCCAACCCCAGAAGGGGATTGATCTGATGCCAACTGCAAATCTCCTAGCAGTGGTATATCTATGATTCTGAGATAGTTGTTTTGATAGGTTTATTGTAATATGTATTATACATTATTTCAGAGTATGAAACTTGTGTGTATGTCCCTTAGAAAATATTTAGTAATAGTTAATCTTGAATATTTAGGGATATTGTGAACTAGTTCCAGCTTTCTAGAATATTCTTACCAATAGGGAAGTAAAGGCAATCATGTATCTATTTGCTTTATTGTCTTTATTAATAATAAATTAATGTGGTATGAACTTCTAATAGTATGGTCTATTTTTGAAAAAAAATTAAATATCTCTGAACTAGTCTTTAATCTGTGTAATAGATGGCTGCATTTACTGCCTTCACTAGCAGGATGAAATAATTTCACTTTGGCTAGTTTTCCTTTGTGAGAATAAGACTCTGCAACTGGACTTTATTCAAAAAATTTGAATAAGTTTTAACAATGCCCCAGGTATTTTTCTAGATACTGGAGATAGAATGGAGAAAAAAGTAGAATTTAGATTTTCCTTTACCTTTCTTACAGGTTGTCTTATACCTTCTTTATTCTCTGATTCAAAAGCCAACACCCTGGTTCGATCTCTCATCAGCTCACACTTCACACCACACAGTAGTACTCCTATTAGAATTCCAGCTTCAAAAGTACCTGAAATCCTTTGAAATCATTCAGAAAACTGTCACCAAATTAATTTTCCTAAAACAATGATTTTATCATTATTTGTCTTATTCAACAGTCATCAGTATAATTTTCAAACAAAAAAAAATAGAATAATCTCATTCTATTTTTCTCTAACTGAAGCATATGATGTAAGGAAAGTGATGGCAAATATCTGGCAATGATGTGATTACTCCTTCATCTATGGCACCTCAATAACCACACTTTAAATATAAATATTTGGAATTTTAACAACACACTTCTAAACAACACAGGAGGCAAAGAAGACTCAAGAAAAATATAAAACAATTTTAAACTAAATGAAAATGAAAATACAACTTATCAAAATTTGTGAGATGCAGTGACAGCAATGCTTAGAGGGAAATCTATAGCATTGAATGCGTATATGTATAGAAGAAAGATCGAAAATCAATAATCGACGCTTCCACTCAGGAAAATAGATAAAGAAGAGCAAATTAAATCCAAAATAAGCAGAAGAAAAGAAATAATAAAAATTAGTGCTGTTAAAATTCCAAATGTTTGAAGATTTTGCAGCTATCTTTCTCATTGATTTTTGGTTTAGCTCCACTGTTATCTAAGAACACACTTTGTTTAATTTCTAGCCTTTAAAATTTGTTCAGATCTGTTTTTTGCCTCAGAATGTAATCTACCTTGGGGGATATTCCATGTAAGCTTGAGAAGAATATTTATTCTGTTCTCACTGGATGAAGTAATCTATAAATGTTGATTATATCAAGTTGATTGACAGTGCTGTTCTTGTCAACTATATTCTTACTAATTTTCTGCATGCTCGATCTATCCGTTACTGATGGAAGAATGTTAAGGACTCCAAGTGTAATAAATTAGTCTATATCTCTTTGTAATTCTATCAATTTTTGCCTCACAAAATTTGATGTTCTATAGTTAGATGTATATATGTTTATGATTGTTATATCTTCTTGGGAAGTTGATCCTTTTATGATTATGCAATGACTCCCTTTATCTCTGATAATTTTTCTTGTTCTTAAGAATGCTTTGTCTGAAATTAATATAACTATCCTAGTTTTATTTTTGTTAGTGTTAGAATAGTATATCCTTCTTCATCCATTTTCTTTTAACCTTTCAGGGTCTTTATATTTCAAGTGTGTGTGTATGTTTTGTAGAAAATATATATATTCTCTCTATATTCTACACATACACACACACACTTTAACAATCTGTCATTTAATTGGTGTGTTTAGACCATGCTTTTATAAAGTATTGCCACGTTTCTTTTGCATCTTTCTCTGATTTTAATTGAGTATTTTACATGATTCCATTTTATCTCCTTTCTTAGCATATCAATTATACTTATAAAAAAAGTTTTTTTTTATGTCACCCTAGAGTTTACAGTACAGTTTACATTTTTAACTGATCAAAATCCACTTTAAAGTAACATTATTCCAATTCACATGTAGTTCAGTTAGTTTATAACAGAATATTCCCAATTCTTCCCTCCCATCCTTTGTGACATTACTGTTATTCATTTCACTTATCTATATGCTCTAACCACCCAATACAGTGTTACTATTATTATTTTAAGAAATGGTCATCTTTTAGATCAATTAACAATAAGAAAAATGTAAGATTTTATTTTACCTTCACTGATTCTTTTTGTGGTGCTCTGCCTGTCTCTATATAGACCCAAGTTTCTGACATATACCATTTTTCTTATATCTGAAGATAGTCTTTTAACGTTTTTATCAAAGCAGGTCTATTGAAAATGAATTCCGTCAGTTTTTCTTTGTCTTGGAAAGTACTTCTTCATTTTTGAAAGATAGCTTTTCTGGATATAGAATTCTAGGTGGATGGGTTTTTTCTTTCAACTCTAAATATTTCACTTCACTCTCTTCTTCTTTCCATGGTTTTTATGGGAAGTCTACTGTAATTTTTATCCTTGTCATTGATATTTTTTATTGAAAAAAAGTTAGTCTTTAGTTTTTCATCTAGATAACACACTCAGACTTTTGCATGAGATTTTTGGACTTGAATGTTACATCCAGTGAAAATATGCTAAATCTGTTGCTACCTCAGGAGTAACAATGGCTAACTTCTATCATATTTTCTCAAATGTGGGCATGGAGGTAAGAGAAAAGGCAAACATTCTAAAGGTTTCCGTAGTTTATAAACTCTCAAGGACTCAGGCACAGCCAGTGCTCTCCATGTTGCCAACCAAAAACAAAACTAGGACTGTTTGTTACCCCTGTGACCGCTGGCTCATTCCACCAGCTTAACCTGTGCAACACTTATCACTACAAGCACAAAGGCCAAAACAATTTTTAAACTTCTGGAGAGGATACATGTGTTGATTCAAACTTTTACATATTTAAGTCCACAAATTTATAGGAGTCATTTCAAATTATACTTTGTGTTTCTTTCTTTTACTTAAGGCAGTTCCAGAAGATGATTCCATGGTAGGAAATGTCATCTATTCCCTCTCACTCCACCCTATTCTGATGTGTTCTGCAGCTAACTTGTGTCTATCTATGCCCTTTACTCCCCTTTCCCACTGCTCTTTTTTTCTCTCTGATAAAATCTTTTGAAAGTTTTGAGGGTTGAGTGCTGTTTCATTTCACCATTAATCAGCATAGCACTCTCCTTCATATTTTATAATCCTTTTCATAAGCAGAAAAGAAAGTGGTAAAGTCTATTCAAAATGTTTAATATTATAAAGCTATAGAAACACAATTATTTTGCTCAGAGATCTTCTAGTAACTGGGAAAGGCCAGAAGGAAAAAGAGAAATGCTGATGGACGTCAATGGACCCATGTACAGGTTTTTTAAAACAAGCTATATGCACAGATGTCTCATTTATCATTTATGATCATTGGAAATGTTATATATAAGTAAAATTTCCACATTATTGAGATGCTACTTTCAGCAGCAAGGTAATCCTTTTTAGCTGCCACTTAATAACTATAATATAATTTATTTTATTTTGCTATAGTAAATTTATTGGTGACTATTTGGTGGCTGTTTGTATCTTCCATTAAGAGTTTTAACTGGTTTACTATTATTATTATTATTATTATTATTATTATTATTTTTGTGAGGAAGATCAGCCCTGAGCTAACATCCATGCCAATCCTCCTCTTTTTGCTGAGGAAGACTGGCTCTGAGCTAACATCTATTGCCAATCCTCCTCCCTTTTTTTTTTTCCCCAAAGCCCCAGTAGACAGTTGTATGCCATAGTTGCACATCCTTCTAGTTGCTGTATGTGGGATGCGGCCTCAGCATGGCTGGACAAGCGGTGCATCTGTGCGCACCCGGGATCCGAATCCAGGCCGCCAGTAGTGGAGTGCGTGAACTTAACTGCTAAGCCACGGGCCAGCCCCCTTAACTGGTTTATATTTTGACATCTTATATCTGCTTTTTGTGGATATATTAACTTTCTACCTTCAAAACATAAGGAATTGAATATCTCTAGAAAATGAAACATCAAAATTCAACTTTTGCCTCACCAGCTAATAACCATACATATTGCTTTTTTGGGGCATGGAAAAGTAGCTAAATAAGGAGAGGATTGAAAGCAACACTGCCTCACAAGTAACACAGCACTGAAGGGAAGAGCACAGACTGAAGTAGTAAAGCCTTTTTGGAATCTGGTCTCTGTCACTTCCTAACCGTGAGATGTTGAGTAAGTAAATTAACTCCCTCTGCTTCAATCCCCTATCTGTAAATTGTAACATCTTGCAAGGAGGCACTGAAATAATACATAAAACAATTACCATGATGCTTAACATACCTCAATGTGCTCATTTAATATTAGCTGCCATGAAGGAAATCATTAATAAAATCTTGACAAAATTTTATTTACCTAAATTGCAATGAGACATTGCATTTTCTGTTCCGTACTGTTAACTGACTTCAAAATGTACATATATTTTGCAAGTTATTGAGCAGCAAAGAGGTTTCTGACTTCATTATTGTTACCATTGTTCTTTTGCTGTTTACAATCAAGTCGAATTTTCCATGTCTCAACTACTCCCATGTAAGACATTACTGTCCAGTATGCCACATTTTCAATGGGAGATAATAATCATCATTCCATGGAGAAGCACAAGAAGGCTATACAGATTGAAATAACTCTGCAAATGACAGTATAGGTTATAAAAATCCCAGACTTTAAAAAAATATGATGGAAAGTTAGATACAGTCTGATAGGTGGATTGAAATTTCTCAGTGAGAGTTCTATTACACGGGAAAGTCTATATTGTTAAACTTAGTGTTTAGGACATTATGTATACTTGCACACATTCTGATAATAATGCTTTCTAATCAAATAGGTAGCAATTAGGAAATGTCATGACTTAGCATTTTTCAGAAAATGTTAGTGAATACATAGAATCTAATTTCTACATGTGTTTGAAAGTTTTAACTGCAAATTTTCTTGGCTCCATGATTTCATAAGTTTAGGATTTGGGATTTGCTAAGGATTTGGGAAATGGTTAACACAAATAGGACCTCTCACTTGGTTTACCATCTTCTCTAAGAATGATGGTCATATCTCTTGTTGACCACAGCCTATTTTCATTAGTTTACAAGAAGAAATAATTTTCTTAATAATATAGAACGTGATAATAAAATAATATATATATATCAATTCTATATTTTATTACCATTTTTATTGACCATTTCTTAGATGTCAGAAAAGCTTGTAGAAGTATTAGTATACCCATTTTATTTGTTTGTTTGTTTATTTATTTTGTGTGTGTGAGGAAGATCAGCCCTGTGCTAACATCTGCCTATCCTCCTCTTATTTACTGAGGAAGACTGGCCCTGGGCTAACCTCCGTGCCCATCTTCCTCCACTTTATATGGGACACCGCCACAGCATGGCTTGCCAAGCGGTGCATCGGTGCTCTTCCGGGATCCGAACCGGCGAACCCCGGAGCGTGGGCACTTAACTGCTTGCGCCACCAGGCGAGCCCCAGTATACCCATTTTAAAGAGAGGAAACTGAAATTTGGAAATAGGATTCAAATCTAAGTCTGCTTAACTCTACAATGTCATTCTTAACCACTATATGGCACTATATAGACTTATATATAAATAATCTCTAATCTCCTTAAGATATTACATGTTAGACTACCTCTCAAAATATTATCTTAAACATAATTAGGTAATGGTGCCCAAGCTGACAATGTAAAAGTTCCAAGCTCTGTCCACTCTCAGAGCCCTACTGTTGCAGGGACATTGCCTGCAAACCTGTGAATGTTCTTCTAGAAACTATTTCATAATTGGTACTTGTTTATTGTTTAAATAAAGATGGCAGTAGCATAGTTCAAGCTCATCTAGGTTAATGTACATTTTGAATGTTGATGTGAAAACTTACTAATTAGAAAGGAATGTCTCTGGTAAAATGCATGAAGTCTAAATAAATGACAGTTTTTGTAATGCAGCCTGTTCATTCAAGTGGGACTGACCGTACCCTGTCCTGTTCTCTTCTATTCAGGGAGGAAGAGAACAAGCTGTCATAAATCTTATGGAGAAACTTCCAGTGCAACTTTGAAAATGGGAGACAAAGGAGGAGAAAGAACAAAATATTTCCTTACACACTGTGTCCTCTCTATCTGCTTCCTTCCTCTTGTCCTGTTAGCAGGAGTACCAAAATTCCTCAGCTTATTGGAAGCATTTGTAAAGAAAGAACGATTCTTGCAGTTCTCCCTGGAGATTCTGATAAAATAGCCTGGTTGGGGGCGCTGGATTATGCATTTCATATAAACACCACCAAAGTTGGTTTAATGGCCGTATCATCTACTGTTATTTCTAAGTGATGAAGATTAACTATTCTTATTTTCCAAGTAACTGTCAGATAGATAGATAAATATAACAGCTATCAAGATATTCCTTTTGTACTGATTAAATTCCTATTTGGAAATGCAAAAAGTTAAGCAAATAAAACTTAAAACCAGTGGTTTAACATAATTTGAAAGGAAGTTCAGTGAATTATACAGCTCAATCCTGGGCCTTGAGCCAAATGTGCACTGTGTTTCAAAACAAAAGAAACGGGTAAGTTTTCCAGTACAGTTTGTTCATTGACTATTCGTTAGCTTAAACAATTGGTGTAGATTCAGTTTCACTGAGAACATTTTTGCTCACTCCCTGGGTAATTATTCCTTCCATTAGATAAAAGCTAAATTTCTAAACAGATTAGTATGTGGAAAAACTATATTCTCCCATTGTTTAGCCTGAATTGTTCTCATTGACGTATCTTGGGGTCTTAGGCTTTAAGCACACTGGGCCTCTGCAGTAAAGCCAAAACACCAAGAAAGTCATCCAGAAACAGGCAGGAATATATAATAAAGTAAATAAATATAAAGTAAAACATTTTCAAAGCAGCCTACTGGTGAAGGCATAGTATTTGTGTGGTGAAAAATTCTATCCCAATATCTGAGTTTTCCATTGTCAGGGTAATTTTACTTTTTTCGAAATATAATATACACACAGAAGAGTGTACATATCTTAAATATCCAGAAAAATCTTCCCAAGTAAACATATCTGAGTAACCAGATCCACATCTCAAGAAACAGTGTAATATCAGCATACCAGTGTACTTGCTTACAGTCACTATTCTCCACAATGAAAACCGCAATCCTGATTTCCAACACCAAAGATTAGGTTTGTCTTTTTTGAAATTTATATTAATGAAATGTTCCAAATGGGCTCTTTGGCTTTCTAACTTTTTTCATTCAACTTTATAATTGGGAGATTTACCCATGTTGCATGTATTTGTAGTCTTTTTTTCATTTTCATTACTATGTAGTATTCCATTGTGAGAATATACCAACACTTATTGCTCTTGGCGGGCATTGGAAGAGTTTCCAGTTTGGTTTTGACAAAGACTACAGTTAGAAACATTATTGTTCATATTTTCGGTATACAGATTTTGGTGCATTTTCTTTGAGTTCAACCTAAGAGTTAAATTACTAGGCAATATGATATGCATAGGTTTAAGACATACTGCCAAAGAATTTTCCAAAGCGGTTATACTGATTTACAACTACACTGGCAGTGCATGAGAGATTAAGTCCCACATTCTCTCCATCATTTAGTATTTTATGTAATTTTCACTTGAGTCATTTTGGTGAGTTATAATTTACATTTTCCTGTTGACTAATGATGTTGAGTAACTTTTCATGTTAATTGGTAATTTTAATATCCTTTTTTGTCAAGTACCTGTTCAAATATTTTGCTTATTTTTCTGTGCACTGATCTTTTTTTTAAATTAGTTTGAAAGATATGTGTGAGTCTTTGTATGTGGGTGTGTGTATGTGTATCTGTGTGTGTGTTTACACATATGTATATATATGTATATAGGTGTACACTCAAGCATCACTTAATGACAGGGATATGTTCTGATAAATGTGTCTTTAGGACATTTTGTCATTGTATGAACATCATAGAGTGGATTTAGACAAACCTAGATGCTATAGCCTACTACACACCTAGACTATATGGTACAGCCTATTGCTCCCAGGCTACAAACCTGTACAGCATGTTACCGTACTGAATATCATAGGCAATTGTAAAATAATGGTAAATATTTGTGTATGGAAACATATTTAAATATAGAAAAGGCATAGCAAAAGAATTGTATAAAGGATAAAAAATGGTACCCCTCTAGAGGGCACTTACCATGAATGGAGCTTGCGGAACTCGAAGTTGCTCTGGGTGAGTCAGCGAGTGAGTGGTGAGAGAATGTGAAGGCCTAGGACGTCACTGTACACCACTGTAGACTTAATAAACACTGTACACTTATTAGGCTACATTAGATTTATTAAAAAAATTCTTTCTTCAATAATAAACAGCTTATTGTAACTTTTTTACTTTATAAACTTTTTAATTTTTTTTAACTTATTGACTCTTTTGTAATAATACTTACTTTAAAACACAAACACATGGTATAACTGTGCAAAAATATATTTTTTCTTTATATTCATATTCTATAAGCTTTTTTCTACTTTTAAATTTTTTTATTTTTTAAACTTTTTTCCTTAAAAACTAAGACACAAACACACATTAGTCTAGGCCTATACAGAGTCAGGGTCATCAATATCACTGTCTTCCACCTCCACATCTTGTCCCGCTGGAAGGTCTTCAGGGGCAATAACAGGCATGGAGCTGTCATCTCCTGTGATAACAATGATTTCTGGAATATCTCCTGAGGGACTTGCCTGGGGCTCTTCTTGAGGAAGTGTCACCCTTTTCAGAAATAAGTCCATGGTGGTTTGCTTGGTTTGTTTCTTTTTTCTTCATAGGTAACGCACCATGAGCAGTCCTCTTTATTAATGAAAAACTTTTGGTGTTAGGGTCCATGTTTTAAGGAGCTTGTTGAGATCTGGGAAAGCTTCTGCTAAATCCTTCTCTGTGAATGTTCTTCTTTTTCTTCTCCCGCAGTTTCCTTTTTTCTTGCCTCTTCTTCAGCTATTCATTCCTGTTTCAGTTCCAACAACTCCTCCTTAGTCAATTACTCAGGAACCACCTCTAAGAGCTCCTCGATGTCATCCTCATCCACACCCGGGTTAAAGTTGCTTGGCATCTCAACCACAGCCTTGTTGATTTTTGCAACCTCCTCATCCTTGGCAAATTCTTTGAAGTCATGAACAAACCTCTTGAGTGTTTTCTTTCAGATGCTATTCATGTACTCCTTGGTGACATCACCCCAAGCCCAAGTAAGTTTCTTGATGCAGTCATAGATCTTATAAGCCTTCCAAAATTGCATAGTATCTTCTCAGTGTCTTTTTCAGTTGCAGCAATACCCTGGGCAAAGGTCCTCTTCAGGTAGCAGGCCTTAAAAGCTGCTATAACTCCTTGACCTATTGGTTGGAACAGAGAGGTGGTGTTTGGAGGGAGAAACACCACCTTAATATTAGGATAAAGATCAACAATGAAAGGAGGATGACTGGAAGCATTATCAACAACAAACAAAATCTTAAAAGGTAGGTTATTCTCCAAATAGTACTTCTCCATTTCACGGGGATAGCAGTGCAGGAGGGCATCTTAGAAGAGGAGCTGGGTCATTCGTGACTTCTTATTGCTCCTGTAGCACACTGGCCGTGTGTGCTTACTGATATGCTTGAAGGCCTTAGGATTTTCACTGAGCCAGATCACAAAGGGTTTCAATTTTGTATCCTGCAACATTGCCCCCAAGCAAGACTGATGAGATATCCTGTCCTTAAAAACTTTGAAATCTGACATTGACTTGGCATTCTTACGGATGAAAGTACTTTCAGGCATCTGTTTCCAGAATAAGGAAGTTTAATCCATACTGAATATTTGCTCTGGCAAGTAATTTTCCTCCACATTCAGCTTATCTAGAGTTTTCAAAAATTCTTCAGTTGCCTTCACATCAGCACTCACAGACTCACCATTCACTTTCACATTATGTAATGAGTAATGATTTTTGAATTGTTTCAACTACCCAGAGCTGGCATTGTGGTCAATCTAGTCTTTTCTTTCAACATTGCAGACATATTTTTTGTTTTGGTTGTGATCATCATGGTGCTGAGAGGGATATGCTTCTGTGTCCGATCTTCAATCCAGGTCATTAGAAGTTTCTCCATATCTCACATAGGCCACTCTTAAATTTCTGTTAGTCTATTGCCTTCAATTAAGCAGATTCTTTAATAGCTTCTGTCACTTTGTTCTTTTTCTTCAAAATTATAGCTATGGTGGAATGAGACATGCCTGAATGACAAGCAATAAACATCACTGATGTTCCACTTTCATAGTTCTTAACCACGTTTTCTTTTTTAAATTTTTTAATTCTTCTTATTTATTTATCTATTTGCTAAAGAAGATTTTCCCTGAGCTAAAATCGGTGCCAATCTTCCCCTGTTTTGTCTACGCATCACCACTACAGCTTGGCTGCCAATGAGTGGTGTAGGTCCATGCCTGGGAACCAAACCGGGGCCACGAAAGCATAGTGTGCCGAACTTAACCACTAGGCCATGGGGCTAGCCCCCTCTTAATCACTTTTAATTTCATTCCAGGTCAGCCACTTAATGTGACCTCTTACTGGTAACATTAGCAGTGGATTTTGTATGCTTAGGTGTCATGATGAACAAAACAACATGAGATTAAATCAAGCACAAGAGAAAATGATGCAATCAAGAGAGCGGTAAACATGATACATGAGGCTGCTGCTGGCATAACATGGCATACTGTTTTACAATAAACTTTTTTTAAATAAGTAGAAAGAGTAGAGTACCACTCTAAAATAACAATAGAAAGTATAGTATATTAAATACATAAACCAGTAACAAGGTCTCTTGTTATCATTATTAAGTATTATATACTATACATAATTGTGTGTGCAGTACCTTTATATGACTGGCAGTGCAGTAGGTTTGTTTACACTAGCATTACCATAAACATGGGAGTAATGCATTGCACTTCAATGTTATGATGGCTATGATGTCACTAGGTTATAGGAATTTTTCAACTCCTTTATAATCTCATGGGCCCACCATTGTATACATAGTCCATCGTCGACTGAAACATTGGTATGCAGCATATGACTGTATATATATTCTGTTTATAAGTCCTTTTTTTATTATATGTGTTTCAAATATCTTCCCTGATTCTGACTTGAATTTTGGCCTGTTAATGGTGCTTTTTGTTATTCTTAGTCTTAATACAGTCCAATTTATCATTTTTTCCTTTATGGTAAGCATTTATATCCTATATAAGAAATATTTGCTTATTATCAGGTCATTAAAATTTTCGATTTTTTTTTCTAAAATATTTATTGCTTTCACACATAGATCTATACATAGATCGACAATTTCACACATAGATCTACAATTTATTTGTATGGTAGGACTCCAGATATGTTTTCCTTCCATAGAGATATCCAGGTGGCCAAGTACAATTTACTAAAAAGACCATCATTTCCTCACTATATAGCATCCAGGTTTGTTTTAAGTCAATTGTTCTTAGTTATGTGGGTCTGTTTCTGGATTCTATTTTATTCCATAGGTCTTTTGTTCTATTCTCACATTAGTACCATACTGCTGCATGTATTATGGTATATAATGCATTCTTGCATTAGTACCAAATCAAATTAATATAGCTTAATGATATAACTGAATGTCTGGTAGTATAACAGCTCCAGTTTCATTTTTCCTCAAGATTGCCTTGTCAATTATTGGCCTTTTGCATTTCCATATACATTTTAGCTTGTGAATTCCCATTAAAAAAACTGCTATGATCTGCATTGGGATAATATTTAACATATTGATCAATTTGTGGAGAAGTGACAAGTGTGCAACACACACTCATTTATTTGGGGTTTCTTTAATTAATCTTAATAAGATTTTTCTTATTTTCAGTGTAAAGATTTTACACATTTTTGTGATATTTATTCTATATTTTCTCTATCTTGGTGTCATTTTAATGATTTCTTTAAATTTTATTTAATAATTTTTGTCACTGGTATATAGAAATGCAATTGATTTTTGTTTTTAACTTTACATGCAGTGACCTTATTGAATTCATTTATTAATTTTAATAATTTCTCTGTAGATTCTGTCAAGTTTTTTTACATACACTATCATGTCATCTATGAATAATAAAAGCTTTTAATTCTTCCTTTACAAGCTTTACATGTTTTTCTTTAATTCTTACTATGCTGTCTAGGACATCTAATAAAATATTGAATAAAAATAGTCAATTGAGCACTCATGTCTTTTTTCAATCTTTTATTCTTCCTTATTTAAGTTTGATTTTCTGTTCTTTTCAAGAAAATCAAAGCCATTTTCAGAACCATTGTTCTCTGGGAGTCCATCACTCTCCATCTTCTCCCATCAAGTGATTCTTAAGATGGAAGCTTTGATCATTAATTTTCAGCTTTTTATTTTCCAATATTTGTATTTAAATATAATTCACTTGAAAACATTTTTACCTATACCCTACAACTCTTGAAGTGCCATGTTTTATTGTCATTTAGTTCAAAAATGTATTTTAGGGCCGACCCTGTGGCATAGCGGTTAAGTACACATGCTCCGCTACCAGCTGCCCGGGTTTAGATCCCAGGTGCACACCGATGCACTGCTTCTCCGGCCATGCTGAGACCGCGTCCCACATACAGCAACTAGAAGGATGTGCGACTATGACATACAACTATCTACTGGGGCTTTGGGGGAAAAAAAAGGAGGAGGATTGGCAATAGATGTTAGCTCAGAGCCAGTCTTCCTCAGCAAAAAGAGGAGGATTAGCATGGTTGTTAGCTCAGGGCTGATCTTCCTCAAAAAAAAAAAAAATGTATTTTAAGGTCCATTGAAATGTTTTATTAGATTTCTAACTTAATTCCACTGTGATCAGAGACCATATTCTGCCTAGTTTTATTCCTTTGATGTTTCTGGCATTTTCCTTAAAATCAATCATTCCACATTTGAAAGAAATAAATCTCACTATGGCAAGACTCTAAGAAACCTAGTGGAAAGCAATAAATAAAATATCAAAAATGAATTGCATTAGAAGCAAGGACAATTTCCTAAGACTGAGAGCTATGCCATAAAATTAAAGGAAAAATTGAAATAGACCCATAGTAAAACCAATATCAAAACTCCACAGGATCAAGGGGGTACTGCAAGGAACTTAACTTCCAATTATTTCAAAACCCAAACCTTTGCAGAGGAAATTACAGAATGTAAAATCTTTACATTGTATCACCCTTAATTTGCAGAATCAATAAAAAATTACTTGATGTTGAATTAGTGTGAAAAGGTGATTCATGATCTAGTGGAAAATCAGTCCACTAAACAGACCCACAGTTCCTAGAATTACCAGTAGGGTTATGATTAGGGTGAGACAAGTAATGTGCTTAAAGTACAAACTTTAAGGAGGTAATCACTCTCAAGGTTGTGCAAGTGCATGGTTAGAATTTACGCATGTTAAGAATGAATGCCTCCTTAAATATTGTGCACT
This sequence comes from Ceratotherium simum simum, assembly GCF_057802395.1. Classification (NCBI taxonomy): domain Eukaryota; kingdom Metazoa; phylum Chordata; class Mammalia; order Perissodactyla; family Rhinocerotidae; genus Ceratotherium; species Ceratotherium simum. The sequence goes on along the minus strand of NC_141907.1, from coordinate 56,307,804 downwards.
AAGTACTTCACTTGCCTCAGTGTAGCCCCAGCCTTAGTTAGCAGACAAGAGCTTATAGATATCTGTAATAAATATGCTAAAGAATTTACAGAGAAAGAAGAGTATGGTGGGTGAAGAAATGTGAAATTTCAGGAAAGGTTTCAAACCAAAAAAGAACCAAATGAAAGTTGCAGATCTGAAAAGCACAATATATTAAATTTAAAAAAAAATACATTGGATAGACTTAAAGGTAGATTAGACACTACAGAAGAAAGAATCAGTAAAGTTGCATTCAAGTCTAAAGGTATTCACACTGACACACAAGCTGATAAAAAGGAATAGAGAGAGCCTCAAAAACCTCTGGGAAAATATCAAGTGGTCTAACTTCATAGGTAGAAGTCTTGCTCTGAATGATTATGGGAGGAAGAAATAAACTCTTCTTGTTCAAGCTTTTATGTTTATGGGTTTCTTTGTGTAATGATTATGTGTCAACTTCACTGGGCTGAAGGATGCCCAGATAGCTGATAAAACATTATTTCTGGGTGTGTCTGTGAGGGTATTTCTGGAAGAGATTAGCATTTGAACTGGTAGGCTGAGTAAGGATGATCATTTTCACCAACTCGAGTGGGCATCAACCAATCCGCTGAGGCCCTGAAGAGAACAAAACAGAAGAGAAAGGACAAATTGGTTCTTTATTTGAACGGGGACATTCATCTTCTGCTGCCTTCAGACATTGGCACTCCTGGTTCTCAAGCTTTTGGCCTCAGACTGGGACTTGCACCATTGCCTCCTCTAGTTCTCAAGCCTTTGGACTGGGACTGAATTGTCCCACTAGCTTGCAGACAGCAGATTGTGGAATTTCTCAGCCTCCACAATCTCATGAGCCAATTCCTATAATAAATCTCTCTCTCTCTCTCTCTCTCTCTACATATATTCTATTGGTACTATTTCTTTGGAGAACTTTAACTAGTACACTTTGTTATTATCTTAACCAACAGCCTCATTCAGTATTTGATGTTGGCAGGAGTAGTTCTGTGGAACATTTGAGGGCGTTTTTCTCTGGCTCTCCATCACATAGTACCCCATCAAACGATCCTGAGAAAACTAAGATTTTCAAGAAAATCTTTTCAGCTTAAAACAGCCACAGTTGGCTTATGTTCTGCCAGGTAATAATAAAGTCTGATAATTAGTACAATGGGAGTATGCCTTGTTCTAAATATATCTACCAATTCACCAGTTTATCTATTTTGCTAGTTATAAAATTTCATTCAGACATCACGTAAGCCACCAAGGCTAAAAATTAATTTCTATAGAAATTAGGATGAATCAATATCCAGCTCTGAATTGTTATGAAGAGAAAATATAGACAACAATATTGTATTATAATCATCAAACTTGCTAAGGGACTAGATCTTAATTACTCCTATCATAAAAAAAAAGAAATGTGATGTGCTAGAAATGCTATCATTACTATCGCTAACTATGGCAATCATCTTACAACATATAAATGTGTCAATCAACACATTGTACACCTTACATTTACACAGTGTTACATGTCAGATATATTTAAATTCAAAAAAGAAAAGAACTAATATATTTAAACACAGATTTATATGTTCATGCACAGGACAGTTTATGTCTTTGTTTTCATCTGCCAAAGATATGTGAAAATCTTAACTAATTAAAATCTTAACTTACTTTCTTAACTAATCTGTCAGAGAATATATGGAGATCATTTGAGTCCTGAAGTTATTTTCTTAACTAATACATTCACAATAAAAACATGACTCCTATTCTGAAGAAAATGTAGAGACTGCATATAGAAGAGAGGAGGAAAATGCCTTATTTAATAAACAAACCTCTATCTACACCTTCCACAGTAAATTCATGACTTGATTTCCTCACTTGCTACTTCTTTTTTTGTAATAATAATTCATAATTTGATTTAGGGTTCAGAATTAGAGGAAAGTCTGAAGACACGTAGAAATATCATCTTCAAAGCAAATAATTCTTCTTCAAAGAAACCTAGTAACAGCTTTTGAAAGCCATCACCATATGTTATAAACCTTGTCATTTGTCCCCAATAACTGGCTGCAGACTGTATCCAAAGTTTTCTCACTTTATTATTTTTGTTATAATGACTTGCAATTTCTTCTCAAACTGATATCTTAGACTCAATTTGGCTGTGCCCTTTTTATTGATAGTTAATACAATGGGCTCACAAGAATAACAACAAAAACAAACAACTTGAGGAATGGAATATAGTTCTTCCAGTTTATGCCTGGGGTCTATCTGAACCCTTTTGATAGACAGTCCCAGAAGACCTGTTTGACCCTTTATTTTATTCTTTTATTCTATTATTTTATTCCAAGAATGGGGCTAATCAACCATACCCTTTTCTTCAGATACTTTTCTTCATAAAGTCTACTTTTCTTTAACTCTGCATTTAGGATTAGATTAAAGGTTACAAAAAGCATCCTTTCAAGGATTTAGCAATACTAGGAACCCAGAAATGTTTTAACTGCGGAACTCCTCCCAACTACTGTTGGTTCCCAGTACAACAGTGCTTCCGATGCTTTCTAGCTAAGCCCCAGAAAACATTTTCTCAGGCTAGGCTCTGCCATCTTTAGGCCTGGCCAAAATCTCAAAATGATAAAAACTGACTGCGAGTGGGGGAAAGGGAACAGGTGAGCATTGCCCAGTAGTTGTGGGGATGCTTCTCCTAAGATTTACTCAAAGTGAAGGTAGCTTGGTTGTCTCACTTCTGACTTGCTATCTTCTTTTACTCACTCTGCCCCTGGAGAAGTGAAGTGGCTCAGCCAATGTGTAAATTTGAGAGAATGGCTGGCATGTACTACCCATAGCTACTCTCTTTCTTCTCCTGGGAGTGAGCCTGTGCTCTTTCTTAAATGATAAATTCTGCCTAACTCTGGGGTTTAATAACTCTCTTTGGCTGAGACCTGAATTCATGTTTTTCAGCTTGGCCTCTGTCAATAATAATGGTAATAATTTGGCTCCATCTTTAACCATTTTTTTAATTTCTTAATATTGTACAGTAGCTGGGCCAGGAAAAGTAATGTTAGTGGGTCCCTAAAGGACCCATTTTTGCTAGCATTGAGAACATTGAAAATGAAATAAGTAAAAATTTTTAGAGAAAATATAAGGAGAAGCTTCTGGCATGGGAAGGGCATTTGGTTCTGTTCCATAAACTTTAGTATATAGGGAGATATTTTTGACCTTGGTGCTTTAATAAGGATTATACTGGGCCAGTCTTGACTCCTGCAGCCTTGGTGAAAGGCTTATATCAATCACATGGTATAACGGCCATGGAGGTAACTGCAGCTTATGTATGATTTAACCTTAGGTGAGTGGTTTTTTTTAAATAAAGTTGTAGCAAATGTGGCATAGTCAATCAGAATGGCCTTGGTAAGAGCCAAGAGAAGACCCAAGACAAAAGGCAGCTAAATGAGTGGCCTCAGGGAATGCATAAGAGTCTGCATGATAGGGTTTGCAGACATTAGCAGAACTTTCTGCTTTGTCTTAGTAGAGTCAAGAATTCAATTTTTAGGCCCAGATACACAGAGTATCAAAGACAGGGCCTCAGCAAAGTATGGCCTAAGGTCCTTTCAAAGGCCCTGCTTTTCCTCAACTAGAAGAGCAGAAGCAAACACTCCCTACAGGGAAAAGAGTCCTTAAGGCTTTTTAATCATTCGTAGGCAGAATAATATTGGCTGCTTCTAAACTGCAAAGGAGTTGAGTTCCCTGTGTATTACAGAAAACCAGGTTTTAGCAGGATTGAGACAGCAGTAGAACCACTAACACCAGTCTTATTCTGTGCTTAGGGCCGTGGAAGGAAACGTAGAAAGGCTAACTTTGGACCCATCTGGTGTTAAGCACAAACTCAAGGGATATCTTCCTCCTATGATATAACCTTAAATTGGCTACTGATTTATTCAATCGGAGAAAGCTTAGATGCATTCCTCTATATGCTCCGTTCTCTCCAATATAGCAAGTCTCGAATCAAAACTAACATCTTTCTGTGAGTTTGTTCAGTGTTTGATTTAAGTTTACAGGTCATGGTGTGATGGTTAATTTTATGTGTCAACTTGGCTAGGCTATGGTGCCCAGTTGTTTGGTTAAACACTAGTCTAGATGGTGCTGTGAAGGTATTGTATAAATGTGATTAAGATCTCTAATCAGTTGACCTTAAAGGAGATTAACTTCATAATGTGGATGGGGCTTATCCAATCAGCTGAAAGCTTTAAGAACAAATCTAGGTTTTCCTGAGAAGGAATTCTGCCTAAAGACTATAACATAGAAATTTTGCCTGATTTTCCAGCCTGCTGCCATACAGACTTCAGACTCAAGAATGCAACATCAACTCTTGCTTAATTTCCGGTCTACCAGCTTGTCCCGTAGATTTTGGACTTGCCATCCCCTAAAATCATGTGAGTAAATTTCTTAAAATAAATCTCTTTACACACGCTCATGTTTACTGGTACCCCCTCCCACATATATGTGTATATGTATATATCTATATATGTACCTACACACATGTGTGTATAAATATATGTATATATAGGTGTGTGTCTGTATAAATATATATATGTAATATATAATATATATACACATATCCTATTAGTTTTGTTTCTCTGGAGAACCCTGAAGGATTTACATGGTATCTGGACAACTGGTGTCAACTAATTGGCACCCTGGAAAGGTTAAATCTAGGAATAATTTTTCCTTTCCTCAAATACTATTGAGTTACTGCTATCCTTATGATGAATACTAAGTGTTGAATTTCAGAAGCCCAAGTTGCCTAGAATAATTGTTTTAGGGAATAGTTTCTTTTCTAAATGTAGTGGAAGTGGTGTCAGGGTTGTGATTTTTTATGTGTGCCTTACTAACTCTGAACTTTTAAATGTAATGCACATCAGAAACTTTCCTTAGATTTTCTGAGACCCTGAAGGATCTAAGTCCGTTAGAACGACTAAAAATTTAGGCTGCAACCTCTCAAAGAATCTCTGACTCCACTAACTGACTAAGAACCCATCAGACTGACTGATGAGAATTAGAAATTGAGAGAAGTACTCTGTATTACGGGCTTGTATTTCACAAAAGCAAAAACTGTTTATTTTGATATTTGATTTCTTTGGACTTGGAGTTGCAATGAGATTTGACGTTTAACTTTTAACTGCTCTTAGAAAGTTGATAAAGGATGTGAGAATGATTCCCCTACGTTGAAGCCAGCATATATGGGGTTAAAAACCAAAAAGCACTCATTCCCTTTCCTGGCTTCTCTAGCTACATTCACATGTAGATATTGGTTGTTTTAACATTTGTATCCCTGAATTCCACAAGGCAAATGGACGTACTAATTGTTAAAAGCCCAGGTGACTTCACACTGAAGTTCTGGCTAATTACCAGTTCTTAAGGTTTGTTACAGGGAAACTGATATCCAGAAACTATCAAGAAGCTGAAGCTCCCCAACTCCTTGGCTTCCTGGCGCCGAACCCACCATTCCGTCATGGAGACAGACAAATGGAGGACACCTGCAGCTTCCCTTGTCTAGGCCAAATGCAGGCTGGTGGGAGGACACTGTACTGCAAAGTCACGGCTCCCCCTCCACTATCTAAAACCTTGTAGGGCCGGCCCTGTGGCTTAGCGGTTAAGTGCTCACGCTCTGCTGCTGGCGGCCCGGGTTGGGATCCTGGGCGCGCACCAACGCACCGCTTCTCCGGCCATGCTGAGGCCACGTCCCACATACAGCAACTAGAAGGATATGCAACTATGACATACAACTATCTACTGGAGCTTTGGGGGAAAAAAATAAATAAATAAAAGTTAAAAAAAAAATAGAACCTTGTAAACTTTGTAATGATTAATTGCTGGTGGTTTCCTTCCTCTCCCCATGGCCCAATTTTGGGCAGTGTGGGGAGATTGACCAGTGGAGCCCTAAACCTCCTGCTGTAGATAGAGATAACAGCTGGCCTGGTGCCAGAATGTCTGGGACCCCTGTAATATTTCCCCCAACACACAGTCACAGTCACATAGACAGTACATTCTTTCCCACAGATTTTCCTTTAAAAACCACAACTCCTAATGCCTTGGGAAGACTGTGGGTTTTGGGGCATGAGCCCACCGCAGCCTCATTTTGCTGGCAAAATTAAACCATTTTCTTTTCCTCGATCCCTTGGCATTGTGTTCATTGATTCTGCTAGGGTGACAAGGTCCTGGGTTTTTCTGGCTACAAGAACATAATCAAATTTGAGATATCTTTATGCTCTTAGTAGTTAATGATTAGAATTTCCTTGTATTTTATCCTAAGTATATCATTTAATTTCATTGCAGAGTCTCTGATAATTTAATCAGCAGGGCTGGACACAATTTGGTTGAGAAATAAAATAGGGAGTAAATTATAGAATGGTATTTGAGTTGACTTAATTAATGTGGTATTTTGAGTCATTTCATAGGTTTCAATGAGCAAAATCTAACTACCCACCAGTAGTTCCAAAGGATAGACTGGTATTAGAGGAATGATCTTGCAAAGCTGGTTACCAGGACAGGCCTGATTAAACTGCTGATCTCATTCCTCAAGGGGAATGACCTTATCCCTATTTGATCATAGTTTAGTGGTTAAGCCCACTGAATAAACAGAATAAATATTAAAGAGTATTAGTGGGGAATGTTTCTTCCTCACTCTTTGTGTTTTCTTTCCGAGAAAGGAATTCTGTTAGTTAACTCAAAGCGTCTTTCTTCTGCTGACTCTAACACTGGTGAGGTAGTCACATATTTGGGGGAAAATTACTGGCAATCTCTGTTCAGCTGCATTTTTCTACCTTCTGACAGCTACTCTGGCCGCTAAGATATTATGTTCTGCTTCTCCAGGTGTAGGCCTCCCCCTATATGGACACACAGCACTACTCCAGTTCAGAATTACCTACAACTAGGTCTGCCTAATTTTGAGGACAGTATTAACAAACCCATTTGTCTAATAAACATAAAATCGAATCCACTAACGATTTTAATCAATAATCAAGTTATGCTGGCTTCTATCTTTACCTTTTATGTCCTTTCTCAGAACTTGGGTAGAGACCAGGGGCTCTCTTTATTGGGCTCTATTCAGAGACCTTAATATCTGGTTTCAATAATTATATTTTATTTCCAAATCGTGCCAGGTATAACTATTAAACTACAATCCCCACATCCTCTACTGCCTACTTTGCCTATGTAAAACTTATGGCCACATTTCTAATGCACAAAATTCATGTCAGAGCAGTGAAGCCAACTAACTAGTTCTCTCAGTACCATTTTATTAATCAGATCATCTTTTCTTCATTGATTTAACAACCCTACCTTTTTTATGTCACATACACATACAGACACATTTCTGGATCAATAGAAGGAAATATAAAAAAAGTTAGTCTTAAGTCATGAAATTTTATATATATGTATACATATATATAATGTGTTTATTATATTTATAACGTGATTTTTATATTTTGAAACACAAAGCACATTTATTAAGCTCATATTTCTTACCACTCTGGATTATGCATTGATACATAAGTAATTTAATTTAATTGTCTATAAATGACAATATATGCAATCTATTTCTGTTTTTTCCCAGTTCCTAGCACAATAAAATCACAAATAAGTATTCACCAAAGGGATGGCGAATATAAATGTAAATTGGAGAAATAATTATGAATATTATTAATATATTTTGTGTATATAAGACAACTGTTGGCGTTTTTTGCTTTGTTAAATCTTGGGATAAAAATGTTTTCAAACTTTACACTGATGAGGGTGATAAATGCGTTACGTTATAACTTACTAGTTGAAAGCTTTATCTCCTGGGTTTATTGGTAGGGATTTTAAGAAAAGATGACACTGACATATACTCCCCCAAAATCTTTCTACTACAAGGGACCTCCGATAAATGGTTACATAGATAGACAGTGAATTTAGGCTGATCTGTACGTTGTCTAGTTATGTCTGTAGTGGCAGTAAATGATTTAAAAATGCCTTTCCATGTGTGGGTCCATATTCCACAGGATGGGAAGAGAATCAAAGCACCAAGTTGGGTCCACAGTGGACCAGCATCTAAGGAATGAGATAATTCTTAGTACTGCATGGGAGCTGTCATTCAAATTTTCCTCTATGCCTGTCACTCACAGAGTTTCACAACACAAGGTCAGATAAAACTGAGAAAACTCCTTCTTCTTGCTTTCATTCATCAGATATAAATATGGAGACTGGCCAGTACTGATAATTTCAGAAATCATGGCTTTTAAATGGATACAGTGTGTGGTTATTGCATGGGCATTGGAAGCAGAGGAGATATGCCTCCATGAGTTGAGACTGGAGAGAGGAAATCAGAGACTACCACGAGAGCCTGGGACTAGGCGTGAGATGTCCCCTGATGATTTCCAGAAAAAATCCTGGAGGAATTTAAGGGCAACTGAAGTTATTGCTGAGTAGATGAAGTGAAAACAGAAAAATAGTTTTTATAATATGTGTATGACTCTATCTTTATCCCTATGCTATTGTGGCCTAAAATTGGCAAATCTACACTTACAGGTTTCATGGTATTACTTTTCACTTGAATAAAAGTGGATACTGGTTGTGAATACCATGCAAAGTATCAGATCCTTCCTAGTTCATAGAAAATGTGAAGTTATTTTAAACAAATTGGTTTTTCTGTTACTACATTGAAGACTTTATGTATAAAATGTACAGGGGCTGGCCCGGTGGCGTAGTGGTTAAATTAGCGCACTCTGCTTCCGCAGCCCAGGGTTCGCAGGTTCAGATCCCAAGTGTGGACCAAAGCACTGCTTGTCTAGCCATGCTGTGGCAGCGTTCCATATAAAGTAGAGGAAGATGGGCACGGATGTCAGCCCAGGGCCAATCTTTCTCAGCAAAAAAGAGGAAGATTGGCAATGGATGTTAGCTTAGGGCTAATCTTCTTCACACACACACACACAAAAAGAAGTTGAATATATTTAATTAGGACATATAGTCTCCAGTTCAACCTAAGCCCCACTGCTGCCTTTTGTTGAGTTATGCATTTGTGTGACTTGTCTAATCCCCCAAAAGCATTTTAGTGTTTTGCTTGTCCAAAAAAGTCTTATCTAGATTCCTCCCTAAGATATACGGTTCCTCTCAAAGCAATATTTTCTGTTTGCACAATTTGATATCAGATTCAGTCTTCTATTTGAACCTGAAATCTATCTTTTGTTAAACCATCCAAGGTCTTTCCTGTTATCATTAAACACACACACCCACAAGTATAAAACAAATAAAAAATTACAAAACATCAAGGTACAAAAGTAAAATGAGTTTAGTCTTTAGATAGAAAACTCAGATTAGTGTCTGTGCTTCCAATAACTAGCTACATGACTTTGGCCAGTTAGCTAGCATGTGTGATTCTGTTTCACCATTGCTAAAAAATATTTGATAGCATTATTTTGAGAATAAAATAAAATGTGAAAAGTATGACAGACGCAAAATCTCATAGGCAGTACATACAATCTCATATGCAGTACACAAAAAGCATGAAAGAAATGGTAATTGCTAATATTAGTAGTATTATTATTGAAATTATTCAATGACGTTCTATAATAGAACTAAGATTGTAAGCTTTGGAATTAGAGTGCCTGTGTTCAAATCATGGCCATGCCACTTACTGGCAGGGTGGTATTGGTCAGGTAACTTAATCTCTCTGCCTCAGTTTTCTCCTCTGAAAAAATGAGCATAGCTATAGTTCCTACTCATGGAATTGTAATGACAGTGAAATTAGTAAACCTATGTCAAGCTCACATAACTGTGATTCACACATAGTAGGGCTCAATAAATGCTAAATACTCTTCTCGTCAGTGAATTCTTTATCAGAGGGAATTTCATTTCAGAGGATGAATATGCTGTTATCTCTAGACACTGGCCTGACTAGAACACATTTAACTCTGAAAGCAACATAACTTTGTCTAAAAGCAAACATGAGACGATGCGTCTAAAAAACAAGCATGGCAGAATGGGTAACACTCACATACATTGGATTCTCATGGGCAGAAAGGCTAGGATTATTAAACTTCAAGCTACTAATCTGTACTGTGAAGGAAGAACCACATTAGAAAACAATGTATTATTGAAGTTTTGCTGTAGTGTCTTGCATCAACAAATTCTTGCTGGATTTTAATGGACAGAATTGTATTTTCAACTTTTTAATTTAATATATAAGTGCAAATTCCAAACTGCTTAACAGAAAATTGTGTCCAGATGATTCATTTTGAAAAAAAAGTTAGGAAAAAAATGAATCTTAATGGAAGAAACATACAGGCAATATTTCCTAATAATTGTTCTATCAAATTCATCTGTCATATGTATAGCATGGAATATGAAATTAAATGTGATTAATGTGGTGTAAAGTTACACTTAAAACACACTCAAAAGAAAAATAAAAGAAAGAAAGAAAGAACAAGAGGACAAACACAGTCCTGCCTAGAAATGGGAAGTATTTTTGAACTGCCTTAGCCAACACCTTGTTTTGTAGTGTTAATCCTACCCCATTCAGCTATCCCAGGTGTGTTTAGTTCAGAGCCTTTATCCAGTGAAACTTCCCAGATGGTGAGAACATTCTGACACGGGTAATAATGTGATTCTATGCAACGTAGCTGCGAAAAAGTAATGCTATACAAGGCAGCTTGAACACTCATGTGGAGCTTCTAAAGAGTAAGTGAAACCCAAAGAAATAAACAAGAGTCTAATTTTATGTTTCATGGCTTGTTTATTAGAGACAAAAGAAGCTTGGATCCTGAAGGCTAAAAAGACAGGTTGGTTATTCTTTCTTCGAAGTGAAAATTATCTTGCTAAACACAATGTAACTAAAGAGGTATGAATGATTTTCAAACTGAATTCATGGACATTTTCTCATTTTGTCCTAATATTCAAAGACTGTACAAAATGATTTACAAAGTAATAATACAGCACAATAAGAGATTTTTATAAGTTCTGAAATGAAAAACAAGGTTCTTCTTTCTTCTTTCCCTCTCAAATTTCCTTTCTCCCACAATGTATATTAATGCATTCTTATCCCTTTCATCTCACTGCACATATATTAAAAATAATTCCAATAACTTGACCACATTTCTAGATAATTTTGAATTTAAAATCAATGTATGAAAATCTTACAGGCAATAAGTTGAACAGTTTCTTTCCTTAAAAAAAATGCTTATTCAAATTTTAAAAATGCATTTTTAGTGGGCTAACTTTTGGAATTTTAACCAGAATGTAACAGCTTAAGATAAAATACTACTAGGTGCTTCCATTTTGTAGAATTGGGGAAAAAAAAAACATTCTTGGGTTCACAGTCAAGTTAGAAAGTCTAAGTGACAAAAATGAGCAGCATGAATAGAGCAGAGGCATTCAGAACTGAAACCCAATTTCTAATTCTGCCTAAATAGCTATGTGATCATAGAAAACTCACTTCATTTTTCTGTGCCTAGTTTCTTCTTCCTTACAGTGGGAATAATCACATCTTGTCTGAGTGTGATTCTCCACAATCACCAAATCACCTCTCTCATTGAGAGGAGTGTTAAAAATTGCCAAATATGATTCTCCTACAAGTAAGGGTGCCTGCTGGGAAAAGCCAAAACCTCTCCAGATGAAGGAGATATTGCAGATATTTAAGCAGATGGTTTGCATGGAGATGAAAAAGGAGCTTGTGAGGCTTGGCATGATTAAATTGCACGCAGAATTAGGTGTTGAAAAAATTCTAACTCTAAAAGCAAGAGAAAAATGAATAGAACTGGGGGGAGTGTGTGTGCTTTACTTAGGTTCTTTTCCTCTATGAAAATTTATTGTCAGTGGCCAGCAGCAAATGAGAAGTGAGGAAGAAACAGAAAATGGAGATAAAGAGATAAAAAGAAGTAAAGAAAAAGTATAACGAGGAGCACTCCAAGGCATAAAGACCTAAATCAGAACTACTGGGTAGAAAATTTAAAGTCTTGGAAAGCCCCCTAAGGATCAGAGTTACTAAGTAAATTCTGTTCGGAATACTAATTTTTTTAGTAGACCCTTGAAAGGAAGTTTTGTTGTGAAGGTTCTCTATACCAGTTCATTTCAAACTGCTTGGGTTTGAAGAATCTCAGTTTCTTCTCCCCACAAATATGTATGTTATATAATAAATGCTATTAGAGGTGCCACAAAAAATTTTTTCAAATTATTTTTTCAAACAGCAATAAAATAATTTTAACACATTTGTACAAGTGACCTAACCACTAAAGAACTTAAGGACTGGGAAAGTCAGAAAAGGTTCATGACACCTGACCCATTGCAGTAAAGTATTCAGTGGTTCAATTGAGTGAACGTATAATTGACTATATAATAAAATTACAAATAGTTTTATTACTTATTGTAATATTTGGTATTTCGCATTTGACATATATTCATACATATGCAGAATAAACACACACACACACAGACAATTGTTAGTGTTTTAGGTTATCTATTTTTATGTAACATCCCAAAATGTAGTGGTACAAAACAAAAGTATATTATTATCCTCAATGATGATAAGGATCAGGGATCCAGACAAGATTAGAAGAATATGGCTTGTTTCTGCTTCATGATGTTGAAGGATTCAACTGGGAAGACTCAAATCTCAGATGACGGGGTGGTGAAATATCCTAGAGCTGTTTTCAATCACAAGTTGGGAGCCTGGGCTGTATTGACTTGAAAATTGCACTCAATTGGTAAGGGAGACCAGGGGGCAGCATGTTCTTTCCTTGTGGTTTGGGCTTCCTCACAGCATGGTGATCTCAGTGTAGTTTACTTCTTACATGGCAGCTTAGAGGTCCAAGAGCAAGTGTTCTGGCAAACAAGATGGTAGTTACATAGCATTTTATGACCTAGCATCAGAAGATAAATAGTGTCATTTCTGACGTACTCGTTTGCTTAAAGCAGTCGCAATCATACCCATACTCAAGGGGAAGTAACAAAAACCCCCTCATTGAAAGCAGTATTAAAAATTTTACCATCATGTTTTTTTAAAACACCACAATAGTGTCAATGAAAAATGTTTAAAAAAAATTTCCTATTACAGCTGAAATCTTGATTGCTCTTTATTTTATTCATTGGAATAAAAAAATACCATTAGATTTTAGTTATTACTGCTTCTTCCTATTGAGTCTAAGTAAAAGAACAACGTGATCTCTAGGAAGGGGTATCGATTACTTCTCCTGTGTTTTCTATCTGGTATTGAAATCACAAAAAACTATGCTGTGAACTCTCCTTAGAGAGAGAAATTTGCAGGTAAGCTGTAAATCAGCTAATTTTTTTGCTGTGGATAAAGGAAGAGCAAAGTTCTAGTTAAAAGCTTTAAGTGTGCATGGTAGAAACAGGAGCGAAAGGGCAAATCTTTTGTAACCCAACCAAGAAGAAGAAATTAAACGGCTAAAGGATGCCACATAGTGGAAACTACCCTTCCCTGCTCAGCCCACCCTCCCCATTCCCTAACAGACTGGGCTCTCATGGAGCTACCGTTCTTTACCTTGCATCTCCTCATGTTTAGTCCTCTAGAGTCTTTATCCTGCTGGTTAGTCTTACTTCAGTTGGAAGAAATATATTCCTGGTTATTACCTGCTCATAAGCTTTAGAGGGCCATACTTTGATCTTCTGTGGCTGCACATCTTTCTGTGGGGCAAGGAGTCTGGGCAGCCGGGGATTCTGTCCCTCCTCCTAGACCATGTTTTAGGAGTCCAAAATCCTGGAATCTCCTTTCCATAGAGCCTCAGCCCACTCCCAGATCTTTGAAGGTTTCTTCCCAGGTCAGTCCTCCCCAGAGCAGACCTCTGCTGCAGGCATGTACACTCCTAGGCTTGAAGGATGGTCTAGTGGTGGCTTTTTGCTTGGAAGGAGGGATATGGACAGAGCTTGAACTTGTGGCTTAGTTTGTCCAAATACATTTACATAAGGCCCTTATGGGTGGCAAATGGAGCTAAGTGGGGCTCTGGGCCAGGGCTTCCATTTGTACTCTTGTCCTGACCTCACAATGTTAGGAGCAGGCCAGTTCCAGGCTGGATTTTATTTGGTAAAAATAAAAACACAGTAAATTATAAAATGGCTCTTCCTCCCTATCCTCTCCTCTCACTAACATGTTAATTTATTTTCCTGACATATAAGTCAGTAGAGATGGAAATGTTAATGCATTTCAGCTTATGTGTGTTATTATTTGTTTGAATAAAAGGTACTGGGTGTACAGTCCCTAATAGGGGCACTCATCACTCTTGGCACTCCAAGCTGGAACTCTGAGCACACATTCCAGAGGGTTATTGTTGCACGATGATCAAGACATACTAACAGTTTATGTTCAATACCTCACGAAGTAACTGTTTCTAGGAAAAGAGTTTTGTTTAGGCTGGTTCAGAACTACAGAATAGGTAACACCAGAAAATGTGTTCCAAAATATGTGATTTACAAATGAATTTCTTAACTACAATTGATTTATAAATGGTCAATCACACTGAAATCAACAGCAAAACAAGTCTACCCTTAAAATTCTCCTGATTAAAATAATGCAATTTAACTTGAATTCATCTATATATAGAAACTTTTTATAAGAATAGAGTACAGAAATGGAGAAAGAAACGGTGATATTCAGGTTAAGCCTGCCAGTTTAAGTCTGGTTCCATATTCCTCTGAGCCCCTCAGAGGTCCTCTATGGCAATCAGAATCATCCTAAATCGTATACTTGTGTCGTCCTAAATTATATACTTCTTGCAAAATGCTAGAGCTAAGTTTGAGAAATAAAAGTCTGTTGATACAATACAGAGAGCCATTGATAAAAAATGTAGAAAGAAGGATAGTATATGTATACCTGGGAAGTTTGCTGATCTGTTGGGCTAGTTACTTTTCAGGACAATGTTAACTTGAAAAGGAAAGTGCTTTCTCCTCATCTACATTGAAAGCAATGAGGTGAAATATACACTTCCACTGTTGTCCCAGGGCATATAATGTAAATTTTCACCTTTATAATGATTTTATTTTAATTAATTCTCTTTAGTACTCTGGAGCTTATTCAAAGGAATGGGGCTTAACATCTGAGGGTTGCCACAATAAGTTATCCTGAACAGTCCCCTGAGAATCATGAGTTAACTTGGACATCTCTACCTGTTACCAGGATGAGCAAGTACCTTAGCTGTAATGTATATGTCTGGTGTGTTAAAAGGTATTTTTTGTCCCTTGATGAATAAGAAGTCTTACTCAAAGTGCTGACAAACAGCCCCCATGTGTACAGTCATTTTATGTTATCATGAAGCCATCACAAAACTGAACCTGTGTAGGCTTGCCATAAAAGCCGTGTAAATATTTTTGCTGCGTGTCTGAGTTGATTAAATACGTGGTTTAGTACGCTTCACCCACCATACTCAGAATAGCATGGGTTAAAACATTTTAGCAAAAAAGAAGATCAGGAGTGGGGGTCTAAGAAATAAAATAGAAAGTAGAGCGAAGGAAAACAGCAAAGGAGACGTGAAATGGTTTTCTAGAAGAGTAGGAGAGCGACAGATAGGGAAAGACAACTGAGAGCATGGTCATAGCCTTGAATTTAAAGTGAGACCAGTTACCATGGTAGTGTGTTTTTCTTTAGCCTTGTTTGGGCACAACGTAGGTGGAAATGTTTTATTTAATCAGGGTTGGGATTTTGCAAAACAAGTAAGATGAGGGGTGAGAGAGGCAACAAAGTTGAGTAAGTAAACAAGAGGGCGATTAGAATGAATATCATAAAGTGTTTACTGAATAAAGTCTCTAGGATATGATTATTAAAATTCATAAACATAACAATAATAACCAGCATGGATTACTTTCTGTGTGCCAAGCACTAGGCTGACCTTGTGTCATTTCATTTAATCTTAAAAATTTTCTTTTAAATAGGTACCATTATTAGCTTCATTTTATAAATGGTGAGACTGAGCAATTAAATACTCTAAATCACATAGCTCATTCACTTAGCTATTAAATGTAACATAATCATAAAAACCTTTAGGAAATAGAGCTAGGATGAAATCAAGACTGTGTAAAATTTTAAAATAAATAAATAAGTACAATATTTTCGGGTTGGAAAAACAGTTCTTGTAAAAAGCATAGAAAATAGGAAATACAGCAGTACTTAGAGTACAAAACTAAAATAGAGCAAAATATTTTTGGAACAATTTAACCAATGATTATTGAGAGGGGTAGAAGAAATGGGCAGCCTGACCAATGCAAGTCAATTGTCATGAAGGAACACTTTTGGAGATTTAATCTCTTCAGGCAGGAAGGCCACGTGAAAACACACCAACAGGAAAATCTTATATAGGCAGTACTACAAGAACCTACAGAACAGGAAAAGCCTATTTAAACAGACAATTAAAAACAAACAAACAAAGAAACCAGGAAATTTTTAAATGTAATAAAAAAGTGCTTGGAAATGTGACAAAGAGCAATTACAAAATCATACTTTCCAGGGCCGGCCCTGTGGCTTAGCGGTTAAGTTCGCACGCTCTGCTGCTGGCAGCCTGGGTTTGGATCCCAAGAGCACACCAGTGCGCCGTTTGTCAGGCCATGTTGTGGCGGCGTCCCATATAAAGTGGAGGAAGATGGGCACAGATGTTAGCCCAGCTCCAGTCTTCCTCAGCAAAAAAAGAAGAAGATTGGCATGGATGTTAGCTCAGGGCTGATCTTCCTCACCAAAAAAAAAAAAAAAAAACCCACAACCATACTTTCCAAATTAAAAAATTCGATAGTGGAACAGAAATAGATACTCATGAAAACTGAGTTCACTTAAAAGTTAAATGAAAGAACTATCCTGTAAATAAAAATATCAAACAATGAAAAATATAAGTGACAAGATTAGGTGTTAGAGAAATGGAGGAAAGATCAAGAGCGCTCTGTAAAGAACAACAAAGGATTCAGAAAGACAGAAAGAAATGGGAAAACAAAATCAATAATCAAAAAATGATTTTTAAAAAGTGTTTTACTCTGCTGAAGAATGAATTGAAATTTCAGATAAAATGTGCCCAAGAAATTCAAGGGAGAGTTTAAGAAACAAAGGCTGGAAAGATTTCACACTGGAAAGATTTCAGAATTGGAAAAGAAAAAAAGTTTATATTCTGTCAGATAGAATAAACTGGTTGATTTTATTTCAAAGGGAGGAAAATCAGACCACTGTTGCATTCCTCACCTGTAACACTGAAACTGAAATTCTACAACTTTTTAGAAAAATAAATGTTTGTGCCCTAGGAATCTTATGTCCTGTCAAAATATTATCCATGTAGTAAGACCAAAGTGAAATATTTTAGGACGTTTAATGGTTCAAACAGTATTCCATTCATTTACATTTTTGAGAAAATTATTAGAAGTATTTATACCAAAAATGACTCAACCAGTATAAAGATCTCAAAATAGGAGAGGATGAATGAGTCTAAAACAGTGCTGAATTGAAACTAATGAAGTGAGTAGTAAAATATCCACATATATTAACGTGCTTGGAAACTGCTTGAAAAGGATTCTTAAGATAGGAAAGGTAAATATAATGTACTAATAAAAATATCTGTAACACATACGAATGATAAGACACTAATGCTGAAAACATAAAATTTGACAAAACAACAGTCTTCTTAAAAATCTATGAAGATGGGGCCGGCCCCGTGGCTTGGTGGTTAAGTGAGCGCGCTCCACTGCTGGCGACCCGGGTTCGGATCCCGGGCTCGCACCGACGCGCTGCTTCTCTGGCCATGCTGAGGCCGCGTCCCACATACAGCAACTAGAAGGATGTGCAGCTATGACACACAACTATCTACTGGGGCTTTGCAGGGAAAAAATAAATAAATAAAATCTTTAAAAAAAAAAAAAAAAAAAAAAAATTCTATGAAGATGATGAGTTTGCAGAAGTAGATATCCAAATGGTCATTAAACTCACCTTTTCTAGTATTACACTTCCAGTCATCTTTCAACCCACTAAGATAAACAATCCATTGATTTTTGCCACTTGTCACTGTCCCTCATTTCCTCTCATATCCTTATTATTTTTTTTTTTTTGTGAAGAAGATCGGCCCTGAGCTAACACCTGCCAATCTTCCTCTTTTTGCTGAGGAAGACTGGCCCTGAGCTAACATCTGCCAATCTTCCTCTTTTTGCTGAGGAAGATGGGCCCTGGGCTAACATCCGTGCCCATCTTCCTCTGCTTTATATGGGATGCCACCACAGGATGGCTTGCCAAATGGTGCATCAGTGTGCACCCAGGATCCGAACCGGCGAACCCTGGGCCGCCGCAGCGGAGTGCGGGCTCTTAACCGCTTGCGCCACCAAGCCGGCCCCTCATATCCTTATTTACCTCTTTACCTACCAGAGATTTTATGGTACATTTTATTAATCACTCTGTTGTGTCAATCATACACTCATTAGTTTTTCTACCCCTTCCTCATATTGGTCTGGCCAAGTTCCAATCTTGGCAGCAAAGGGTGGCTGGAGAAATCCACACGATAGTGCTGAATAGTAACATTTATATTCATAATCATGACTATACAGCATTCTGATTTCATTCACTTTTCCACTCTTCTAGAAGACCATTTCATACTTTCTCTGCTGTTCTCAACCTACAAAACCACTTTTGCTTTCATGACAAAGGCCATCAGAAGAGAATTTCCACAAACTCTTGTCAACCAGCTTATGTGCATCTGATCCGTTATGTTCTTCCCACCCTTTTCTGTGGATGTGCTACCCATGTCATACAATGTCAACCCTTCCAGAACTGCGTTAGATCCCATGCCTACTTACTCTCTTGACTCTTCAAGAATATCACTCCACCAATATTTCCCTTTTTCTTGCACAATCATTCCCTCATCTCATGAATGTTATTTCTTCCATGATAAAAACAAAATGCGGGCCGGCCCTGTGGCTTGGTGGTTAAGTGCGCGCGCTGCGATGCTGGCGGCCCGGGTTCGGATCCCGGGTGCGCATCGAGGCACCACTTCTCTGTCCATCCTGAGGCCGAGTCCCACATACAGCAACTAGAAGGGTGTGCAGCTGTGACATACAACTATCTACTGGGGCTTTGGGGGCAAAAAATAAATAAAATCTTTAAAAAAAAACAAAATGCAAAAATCTCTTTACCCTACGTTAGCCTCCACAATCGCTTCATTTCTCTGCTCCCTTTACAGCAAACTCTTAGAAAATGTTGACTGTATTCAGAACCTCCAGATTCTTTCCTCCTTGAATCCAACCCAGTGGATTTTATCTCCACTACCTCATCAGACTGCTCTTGCCAAGTTCACCGAAAGCCTTCACATTGCTAAATTGTATGGCAAATCTTAGCTGACTTATTATCAGCATTGAACACAGTTAATTATTATTTTCTTCTTGGAATCTGCCATTTGGCTTTTGGAACATTACTCCCAATTGGTTCTCCTTTTATTGCACTGGCTAGTCCTCCTGAGTCTCCCTTGCTGCTTTCCCCTCATCTTGAACAACTTCTGAATATTAGAATCTTTCAGGACTCAGTTCTAGAGCCTCCTCTCTATCTGCACTTACTCCGTGGATGAGCTCATCTAGTCTCACTCCTTTAAAAATCATCTGCAAGCTGATGACTTCCAGGTTTACGTTTCCATTCTGAACTTTTCCTCTGAACTCAAAACTTCTCTCTCCAAAAGTGTACGCAGTATAACTATTCGGCTGTCTAATAAAGCTTTCAAATATAATGTGCCTTAAATTGAACTCTCAGTTCCAACCTCCATACCTGCTCCCACCACATCTTTTCCTCATTTCACTAAATGTCAACTCTATCATGCCAGTTGTTCAAGTAATATAAGCTTAGAATCATTCCCAACTCCTTTTTCTCTGAGATTTGCAACACCACCTTCAAAATATATCTAAAATCCGACCTCTTCTCACCACATCTTCCACTAATACCTTTTCCCAAACTTCTGGTACCAATGGCTTTGATTATTGCAACAGTTTCCTAACTTGTCTCCATGCTTCAGCCCTTGCCCTCTACAGTCCACTCTCAACCCAATCGCCAGAAAGCTCCTATAAAGGAATAAATCAAATAATGTCACCTTCCTGCTTAAAACCCTTCTGTAACACCCCATCTCACTCAGGGTTTAAACCAATACTGCAATGGCCTTCAAGGCTCTATATAATCTTGTTTTCTTTTATCTCTGTGACGTCCTTGATCCTCATCTCAAGGATGGAGATCCTTGCCTGACCCCTTAATATTCTTAAGGTATTTTAAGCATGATCCTGCCTCAGGGCTAGAGGTCTTCCCTGAATTTGTAATACTCTTTCCTTATAGATCTAGATGACTCACTCTCTCAGTTGTTTCAAAGGTCATCTTATTAGAGGATTTCTCTGACCACTCTATAAAAGCTACTAGCCCACTCCCAAATCCATTCCATCTTGACCATCTTTTATTTTTCTCCATAACACGTATCACCATCTAATATATTATATAATAATTTCATTATTTGTTTAGAGTCTGTCGTTCCCAAACAATGTAAGCTCCATGAGGGCTGGGCTTTGATCTGCTTGTATCCTACTGTATGCTCAGCATGTGGAATAGTAAGTAGCAGGTGCTTAATAACATTCACTAAATGAATGAATGAACACATAAAAAGATGCTCAAACACACTAAACGGAGCCTGACTATTAAGATAGTAAGATATCATTTGACCTATTACAATGACAAAAAATTATTGTAACATCTACTGCTGCTTGTGGGAATATAACTGCAATAAGCTTTCATAAAAAATGTTTATTAGAATTAAAAATGCTATATTTTTCAGCCAGCAATCTCATTATTGGGAAATCTCTTCTAAAGAAATAGAAGCAACACCATGTATTTGTTGTAGCATTGTTTGTAGTGGTGACAAAAATACATTTTTATTGCCCACTGATACGGGTTTGGTAGAATAAATTGTGATAAATCTATACTACAGAAAGGGTCAATTATATTGACCTTGAGGACACTCAAGATATATAGAAAATTAAAAACGCAAATTGTAGAGTGCTAAAGGCCACTTGTCAAGAAAGTTAGATTTATTATTTACTGTATCAAGAGAGTATTTGGATTTGTTTTAAGTGATTTGGTGAGGGGTTCAAGGGAGCTGGGGTTTGTCCTGTGCTGAGACAGTCAGAAAACAGGAACAATTCTATGATGACTATCTTAATATTTTATCTAGGAAGAGGAAGGAATGGAGTGAGGCTAAAGTTGTCATTGGTGAAGAACTATCAATCACTCATGTTAGCTGAAAGAAGGATGTTTAATTATTTTTGTGGTTCCACAGTGTTCTTGCTTTTCTTTTAGCTTAGACATAATTACAGAATGATCTTGTTTTTCTCTCACCTATCCAGTCACAGAGTGATTTCATCTGATATTGGTGTTCTGTGAAATCTGTTATGTTAAATAGGAAACATGGCCAACATGATAATGCTGGGCCAGCTACCACCTGATAGCTGGCTACCGTCTAGGCTACCTTTTTCTTTCTCAAGATTAATGTGCAAAATGTGATACCATTTTAATAAGGACATATCATAAACAGCAACAACATCAGCAAATCATAAATATATTGTATATATCTGTGTGTATATATGCACATATACATGCCCATACACACATACATATTAGAGGCTATGGAAATGTGTAGGAGTGTGGAAATAATCAGGAAAAATACACAACAAATGATTAACATTAGCCATGGGAATGGGAAAGTAGGAAAAGCTTGAAGAGAGGAGAAGGAAAAATTATCAATTATTTTATTAAATAATTATGAAATCCTTCACTGGTTGCCATGATCATGTATGTGTAATAGCTGTAAATCTGAATGGGAAAGTTAATAAAATTTGAAGACAAAAGAAAAAAAAACAATTTAAAGTCCTAAGGAACAACTTAATTATAACCTAGGACCAGGAGCCCCCAAGTTTTCCAATAAAACCCAGGAGTTGGAATAGGGGGAGAATAGGAAGGAAAAATCATCTTAAAGTTCTCAGTATACATGCTGTGTGAAAGAGAAAACTATAAATGAAGTAAAATTCTACTAAAGATTTTCTCTTCTGGAGGATAATATTTTATTTGATGTGTGAAACTATATATCTCTGATAATTTGAAAAACTTTTGTATTATATAAATATAAAAATAGAAAAGATATTAGAAATTACCAATAACCTGGGGAACAAAATGCATTAAAAGAATAAATAGTAATTTTAAAAACTAACTAAATAAAAATGTTAAAAATCTTGAGCAATCTAAAAAATAAGAGAAGTGGGAAAGAAAGAAAGAGAAAGAGATTAGTAAAAACAGATAAAATAAGCATTTTTAATGACAGAAGATACATGTCAGGAATAAATAGGACACTGAGTTTAAAGTTACGGTGTGAAATATACAAACAGATAAAATCAACGATATTGAGGATATTATTAATATCATTGTGTTTGACAAGAATGATTGATATAAAACTTTCTCACAGAGAATGCACAGTCCTTTCATTCATCTATAGAGCATTTACCAAGTTAATTATCCAATAACCCCAAAATACAATAAAATGTAAATATGATACAAATTAAGAAATTACACAGACTATATTGTCTGATCAAGCAATACTAGAAATTTATTATTAAAAGTGAAAACGAAATCACTATCACCTTGAAATTTAACGAATAAAGAAATGACTCACTCTCCCAAAATCTATTTTTATTTATTTATTTTATTTTATTTTTTTGCTTGAGGAAAATTATCCCTGAGCTAACATCTGTGCCAATACTCCTCTGTTTTGTATGTGGGTCGACACTACAGTATGGCTGATGAGTGGTGTAGGTCCGTACCTGGGCTCTGAACCCACGAACCTGGGCCACTGAAGCAAAGCATGCAAACTTAACCACTATGGCATGGGGCTGGTCCCCCAAAATCTATTTTTAAGATATGCAAGTCTCAAAGTACTAACTTTAAAGTCATTCTTTTTCATAAATATTCCCCCAGATTTTATGCCCAGATGGAATTTTTTTTTCTGGATCATGTAAGAAACTGGGTTCAAGAGTTGGTAAGTACTATAGCTATGATTATATGCATAGGAAATATGAAATGAGATTTATTTCATTATTATATAGGAAGTGAGACCTAGTAAGTATATAGGTTATAGAAAGAAGTGTCTTATTTTCTGTTAAATGACCTGTAAATTATCTTACAAATCTGGAGTTCTGTAAGAAAACTGTTTCTGTATAGATGATTCCTAAACAGAACAATTAATTTGAATATTTTAAGGCTTCTTTTCTTTAGAAGTGATGACAATAGTCATTACCTCAATTTTTACATAACCTCAAAATACATAGTTCAGTAGAATTGAAGGCCTGAATAGAAGGACCATTTACTTGAATAATACTATTTTTAGTCAATAGATGACGAAAATTCTCAGGACTAGAAGGGACTCAAGAGTTTGATACTGCAGTATCACATTTCCTGGAAAACTGCTGATGTGTTCATGCCAATGAATTTAGGAGACAAATGAAGCCAGAAAATATCTTTTTATCTTCTAACTGGGACATGAAACTGTTTATTAAGGGAGATAACGAATGGAATAGTGCAAGCTACGAATTCTTTCATTTAGCTGAGATGGTAAATACCAGTCAAAACAAAAATCAAAAGCCAATGACACCTTGGGATTTCTCTACCAAGGTTTTTATTTCCTACCCAAAGCTCCCAGTACATAGTTGTAAATCCTAGTTGTATGTCATTCCAGTTCTTCTATGTGAGCCACTGCCACAGAGCAGCAGCTGACAGATGGATGGTGTGGTTCTGTGACCGGGAAACGAACCTGAACTACAGAAGCAGTGAGCATTGAACTTTAACCGCTAGGCCATCAGGGCTGTGTCAAGGTTTTTTTTTTTTTTTTTTTTAATAGTGATTTCTAAATCTCATTTTCCTCTGGAAACTGCTTTCTGTACAACTGGCATCTCTAATTAGTGACAATAGAGTAGAGAAAAATCTAAAGAAGTTTCTAACTATGATTTTATCACTAATGTTTTGTAGCCAAAATGTAATAGAATGAGAAATATGTAATTGATGGAAATGAAATATTATTCCAAGGCTTCCAATTGTTGAGAAATTCTCAATTTCTCTGACCTTGATTTCTTCAGCTACAAAGTAGAAGTCACAGAAATTTGTGAAGATTCAACAAGAAACTGTTTGTAAAAGCATTTTTAAAACTCTAATATACAAATGTATCATTTGACAGCCATGAATGTTAGGCCTCAGTAGAACCCAGAACTTGCTCATGACTGCTTTTCCTTCAAGGAGTTTATCTGGCTTTAGGATGTGCTGCACCTACGTGAAGGTAGCTGATAATGCTGACTAGGTATGATGAGTCCAAATTATTAGGATTTTCATAATTTCGTTGATGGAGTAAAAATAAAGTTCATCTAGATGTACTTGTACCTATTAGATATTTTGTTGTATTTATATAAATATGTGACATAAATATATGAATATATAAAATATGAAACAAATATATGATATAAAACAAATTATATGTGTGTACATGTATACATAGATATACAAAACCAATATGAACACACACAACATGTTTAACAGGAAATTTCATGGCTATTCTTAAGTCACTAGCATCCTTTATATCTAGCAAGAAAAGTCTTTCGGGTTGGGGCCATTGCTATTTATAAATTAAAATAATAATATAAGTATATTGTAAGTTTAAGCAGATTTCATTAGCAGCATATAGATCCCATTGATACGTTGTTTAAAATAATTTAAAACAGTGAAATGGTATCAATTATTATTTATTATTAGCTATTAACATTTCTAAAAATACTTCCATTACATTTAATTAACATCTAAGATTGTCTGATGTAATTTCCAAGACAATGGAAATAAAATATGACTAGGTTTCAGAATACAGCTGGAAAATAGTTTTGTCTCAAGAACAAAATTTCACTCCCTGATTCCATGAGAAATTAACAAAACCAACAACAATAATAATAAAACAACAATGATAAAGAAGGTGTCATTATCCTATTTTTGTGTTTTAATACGTTTTTTGGAAATCATTCACATTTACAATTTAATGAGAAAGAAAATTTTCTAGGCCTTAGGAATTTTTCATTTCAAAATTGTTCAATTAAGAGTCTAAGTAGATTCAAATTTCAGAAAAACTGGATTGAATGTTTTTATATATAGATTTAATATAAATCTTATATAATCTTCACAATTCTATGAGAAAAATGTTATTTTACATGGTAGGAAACTAAAGCTCTCCTATTAAGACCTTGTCCAAAGGTGCGTCTGTGTGTATACGTTTAGTAAAGTTAATATTTGAACAATTATCAACTGACTGCAACATATTGTTCTTTCCATTACATTGTGGTGTAGCCAGAATTAAAGGCAAGATTCTCTTTTCATACTGGACAGCTACATAGAGAAATGGGAAGTGTGTGTATGTGTGTGTGTGTTGGCAGGGCATGCACTGAATTTGATGGGAGTGGCTATAGTTCTTGTGAAAATGTTTCGGTGGCATGCAAGTAAATAGTGCCAGAAACTCTATGAGCTCAAATTAACTAATCTCATGGGAGATTCCACTGCAAAGGAAAGCAGAGGGTATTGTCACATGAGAACAGACTAAAAAAGATAACTTCTCCAACATTTTAAGTAATAGTTACAGTGTGTACATCACGTAGCCATCCCTGGTTTTAGGACAAAACACTTCTAGCAATTTAGAAGACCTTATCATCACCAATCACTTCCTCCTTTTGTGTCAGAGGAGACCACTATCCTCACTTTTTGATAATCAATCCTTTTGTTTTCTTTTCACAGTTTTACCAGATATATATTCATCACTAGACAAAGTAGTTTAATTTTGTTTGTTTTACATCTGTAAGGAGCTATTCTTTAGAGGAGTTTGCTTTTTGTACATACTCTTTATCAGATTAAGGAAGTTCCTTTTAATCCTAGTAATCTATAGTTTTTAAAAATCATGAATAGACGTTGAATTTTACTAACAGTTTTTTCTACATCTATTAAAATTATCATATTATTTTTCCTTCTTTAATCTGTTAACATCATGGATTATATTACTGATTTTGGAATGTTAAACTTGAATTCCTGGAATAATCCTGACTTGCGCTTGAAGCTTAATATACATAATTTAAAAAGTTTTTCTAATATTTGTTTTATTATTTTCCCCTATATTTATCAATGTCATTTTCCTGTAATTTCTCTTTCTTGTACTTTCCAAATTGTGTTTTGGTATTATGGTTACCTACCCTCATGGGAGAAAATCTAAAATTACCTATTCTTTGAAACTTTGGTAAAACTTGCCTAGCAATCCATCTAGTCTGGACCTGGAGTGTTTTGTAGGAATTTATTTATCCACTGACTCGATTTCTTATATGGTTACAGGGACAAATATATTTACTCTTTTTTCTTGCATCAGTTTTGGTAACTTATCTGTCTATTTTTTATTTAACTTTAACTTATCAATGCATAAAATTAAACTATATTTTTAATTTGCTCCTGCACAATATATTATCCTATGGCACTTTAACTCTACTTACCCTTTGTGACTTACATGATATTATTATTAAATATTTCTTTCTTTCTCTTTTACGTTTTTCAACTTCCTGAGGTTTTTTTTTTTCAATGTTGTATTCAATTAGTAGTTAGATTTAACCATGTATGAACCATTTTCTTTGCTCTACATATAAAATACATGTATGCATATATGCACACATATAATAAAATTAACAATATTTATGTAAAGATTGAAAATACATAAAATAATACTATATGTTATTCAATGTTAAATATATATATAATAATAGTACAAAGAAATATAAGAAAATTCAAAGAATAGAATTCACAGTTTTGAGGAGCAAATGAGAAGGCAAGGTATAAAGAAATGATTTATAATATTTAATTTCTTCAACTGGCTATCCAATTAGCATTTATTTTATCTCACTTTATTTATGATATTATTTATAATATAGTATTAAAATAAATTAAATAACACCTCTGCAATTAAAGTTAAAAATTCAATTTGCAGACCGACCTGGTGGCGTAGTGGTTAAGTTTGGGCTCTCCACCTCAGTGGCCCGGGTTTCGCCGTTTCAGATCCCTGGCGTAGACCTACACACTGCTCATCAAGCTGTGCTGTGGTGGCATCCCACATGCAAAATAGAGGAAACTGGCACAGATCTTAGCTCAGGGCAAATCTTCCTCACCAAAAAGAAAAAACAATTCAACTTAATGCTTTCTACAAGAAATTCATCTGAAAAAAAAATTAAACAAAAATAAAGACCTGGGCAAAAATGTATCAAAAAATGAAGGCAACAGGAAAGAAAAAGGTTTTATGAAATTACTGCTAGCAAAAAAAGCCCAGATAAAGTACCTTAAAGAGTCATGTAGTATATTGTAAAATATAACAAGAATGTCTAATATTCACAAATATTTTGCCATGAGTAATGCAGACTCCTTTATTTCCTAATTGTATTTCTATCTGTTCGTTCTATCAATTATTGAGAGAGGATTATCGTAATCACCAAATATAATCACCAAATATAAATAATATAATCAATCATATAAATAATATAAATAATAATGGATCTATGTATTTCTCATTTTATTTCCATCAGTTTGCTTCATATATTTTGAAACTCTGATGTTAGGTACATATACATCCAAGATTGTATGTCTTCTTAATGAATTGACACTTTTAATTATAAAATGACCTTCTTTATCCCCAGTAATATTCTTTACTCTAAAAATGTATTTTATTGGGTGTTAAGATAACCACTCCAGGTTTATTATATTAGCATTAGTATGTTACGTGTATTCTCATTTAACTTTTAAGCTTTTTGTTTACAGATAAAGTAGAGCTTTCTTGTAGACAGTGTACAGTTTAGTTTTCCTTTTTTAAAAAATCTAATTTGACAACATCTAACTTTTAATTAAGGTAGGTAAGCCATTTACATTTAATGTGATTATCCATATGTTTGAGTTTAAATTTACCATCCTGTTTTCTATTTATCCTATCTCTTTTTTTTTTTTCTTCCTCTCTACTTTCATTTGGATTAATAGAGTATTGTGTTCTATGATTTTGTTTTATCACTTCGTTGGCTTTTAGATATTTCTCTTTGTTTTGTTTTTCAGTGGCTACTCTAAAGTTTATGGTGAGTACCATCTTTAGCATAATAACCTTAAACAGTATACTCCCTGTACCAGAGGAAGTTTGCACTGTTTTGCCATACATTTTATTTCTATGTTATAAACTTCACAGTACATTGTTGATATTTTGGTTTTAAACAGTCATCTAACCTTTAGAGATATTAAATAAAATAAGAAAAAAGTCTTTCATATTCACCCACATAGTTATCATTTCCAGTACTCTCCATTCATTGGTATAGAGCCAAATTTTCCTTGGGGATCATTTTACCTATGCCTTTAACATTTCTTAGCGTGGTAGTCTATAGAAGATTAATTCTTTTGGCACTTGTAGCTGTTTTTTTAAACAGTGTTTAATTAGTATTTATTTTAAAAATTATATTTGCCAGGTGTATAATTGACTGGGTATATATATTAATTAGAAGAGTTTTATTTTCTTTTAGTACTTTATAGATGCCACACCGCTGTTTATTAGCTTGTATTGCTTTTAATGAGAAGTCTGCTTTAATTCTTGTCTGTGTTCTTTTGTTAATTAATGTATTTTCTAATTTTTTCTCTGTTTTTAAGATTTTCTCTTTATCACTGATATTCAGCGTATTGATTATGATGTGCTAGCAGTGATTTTTCTCTTTCTTTTTTTAATTGGTCAATTGAACTGCTTGAATCAATGTGTATACTGGATTTATCAAATTTGAAGAAAGCTTAGCTATTATTTCTTTCAATATTTGTTTTTGTATCCACTCTTTCCTTTAGGGACCCTAATTACGTTTATGATAGCCTGCTCTATTCATTCTCTCTTTTTTTTTTTTTGAAGGGGGAGTGGTTAATTTTCTCTGTGTTTCATTTGGTGTAGTTTTTATTACTATATCTTCATTATTTTTTTATACTGTATCTAATCTTCTATTAATCCTATCCAATGTATTTTTAATTTTAGACATTGATTTTTCATCTCTGGCAGTTTAATATGGGTCTCTTTTTAGATCTTTTCTTTCTCGTCTCACATCCTTATGCTTATCCGTATGTTCTTGACCATATTCTACTTATAATAGCTGTGTTAAAGTCCTTGTCAACGAATTCTATCCTCTGGGTCATTACTGTGACTTTGTTTATTCAATGAGATGTCATATATTATAAGTCATATATTTATACTTTGTTGAATGTCATAACTTTTCATTGAGAATTTAACTTGTTGGGTGCTGGACTTTTATTTTCATTCTTTGGTATTCTTTTAGATATGTGGAGTTTTTGTTCTAGTAGAGAGATATTTGGAATTTGATCCATTAGAAGGTTGCTATTAAGTTGATTAAACCATATTCAGAACATATTTTATTTTAGGGTGAATTTCACCCCACCATTGAGGCAATATACATTTAAGGACTCTAGAGTGTTTGGAGGTCTTTCCACTCTGGCGGGGGAAAATATGAACTGTTCCTAAACCACCTACTGTTTCTGATGGTCCTTTCCCAGTCTCAGTAGTTCCCTCACAAGCATGTGCAGTTCAATGTTCAGCCGAAGACTTGAGGGGACTCCGATTGTTATTATTATTTTTAATTTTAAGAGACTCTTGCAGAAGTAACATATCTCATATTTCTCAGAAAAAATGAATTTAATTGAACATTTAATTTGTTCCTGGTAATTCTGTTTACTCCCATTTATTTTGTTTGTCATAATTTTATGCAGCACCCCTGTCAATTAAGCATCAGTTACGCTTATCATAACTCACAAGAGTCTTTTGCTTAAATTTTTAACAATTGCAATAAATTTATTTTATTTTTTTATGGAAAAATCTTTTAATTCTAGAGAGAAATTGAGCTATTTTATAACTAATCTCTACTCTACTTTAGAAGATTATAGTGCCCTATCAGATTATATTGCTTATCAAATTACATTGCCCTATCTGATTGTATTAATTTTCTTTGCAGAAACTTTTAATACAGCTTTGTTTTTATTTGAAGTTTAATTGTTTTTTATTTGGTCAGATGTTCAGATGGAAAGCATGTAAATAGCTTTGAAATAACATTTAATATTATTACATAGGATATAACTGTCATAGCTTTAGTGTCTTCAAAAGTTTTGCAAACTGAATCTCTCTCTCTTTCTCTCTCTCTTTCAGCTAAGTCATTTGTGTAACTTTAATAGGAAAGTAAAAGACTATGTTATGATTTTTTTTTCCCCTCTATATCAAGTAGCACTGTCTATGCCACTGCGGGTATCCAGGAAAACAGATGCCAGATGATCTCCTTCCACACTCATGGATGCCATTAAGGTAGGAAAAATAACTCTGTCCAGTTTTGTACTTTTTTTTCCTGAGATTAATAGGTTGTCACATCTGTAATTACAGTAAAAGAAAATTCAGTCATATATTTATTACACAATAAATATATAGTTATATATTAACTAAATACAAATATGTTATAAAATATGTCTCCAAATGTATTTCATCAAATTTTAATAGCTATTGATTAAGGTCCTATTTCAATATTTTAGTGCTATGATTTTTATCTCTTTATACTACATATTTTTTTATTACCACCATTCATTTCTTATTTTTACCTCTTAGCAATGTTTTCCTTGAGTTCTTTCTCATTGTTTAATTCCTTTAATTTGAAGTCATAGAGAATAGAGTAGTTCTGTACTTAAGTACTACAATAGAGATAAGAACAGATCTTATTATATTTTCATCAATTGTTAAATTATTCTAACAAGGCATTAATGTTTTAAACTTAAGCTGATTCAAGTGTGAGTTACTGGGATCTGATAATGTTATCTTATTAATATTTTCAACACCTTTGAGTGCTCTGTGTATCCCGATCTGGTGAAACATCCATTTCTTGTTTAGTATTATGCATCCCAACACACTGCCTTACCTCCTCCGTAGGTCTGTCATTTCCCAGAGTTATATAAATTAGACATAAACAAAGATTTTTTTTAACAGAAAATGTATCTGAGGAAACATATATATCTCCATGGCATGAAAGAGAAGAAAGTAAATGTTACTGTACTGGCAAATACACAGGCTTAGATTTAAAGGTGGTGTCTGAAGACATTAAAAGAACAAGAAGCACTGCTCATTAAACTAAACTAAACTAAAATAGTGAATTGAAGAATTTTGTCTGCTAGGCATTAATCCTTTCTATACTCTATATTTTAAATCCAGTAAAAATGATTTTAATGAAAATGTCAGAAGATGCTACTGGTGGTTGAGATTTTAGATTAAATATAGCTTTATACATCTAATGCTCATTTCTAAAACAGAACATTGGCTATTGTTACTCATTGTACCTGGAGATCTAAGACCTAGGATACTTTAATGAAATATTAAGATTTTGAAGATTCATAGATTTTATGATTGTGATTAGAAAGTAACATTAACAGCATCTTTGGTTATGCACACTGAATTTTGATTTGAACAATAGATATAAAGAAAAAATATAAGGTTTTTAAAAATAATTTTGATGATTCAGAAAAAAATAACTGAGTTTCTCTGTGGTATTTTTGCATCCCCTTGGCATTAATAAATATATAATGTCAGAGGAATGGTTTCAAAAGCAACAGAATATGAAAGATAATCCCTATGTGTCCCCAAAATATATCTGAAAGAATTCATGATTTTGTGTCTTAGAAAAAAATAGAGAGCTTAATACTAAATTTTCCTTTGTTGTTGCATGAGTTGGTAGCTGAATGGTTGTTTCTAGAAGATATATGGATAAGAAAGGTTAATTTACTAGTTACCGAATTAATTAAAATTTCCTAAGAACAAAAGGAAGAAAATGTATTTATGTTTCCATATCAGAAGGCAGATTGATTGAAGTAGAGCGTTGTACTAAGGTTTAGCTTTTCTCTTATTTGAAAGTATATAGGAATTGCCAAAGCTATAGGACCTTGTATATTAGGGAAAGGGAATATAGAAATGTCACCTTGGTGAATGTAAGTATTTCCCCCAGCTGTGATGAAACCAATATAGATATATATATTATTCTTAGCTTTAATTTTTTCCTTTACCATATTCCATTATCCCAATCTCCAAATCTCAAGCAATATTAATAGAGTCTATTAAATTGACAATAGTCTCTTCTTACTCAATATTGAGTACACCAGTCCTCAGAGTCAGAGCCTGAAAATGGAAAAGCAGGGAAAATCAGAATTTGAAGAGGATGGAATATGAAAATCAAAACTACAGTGAGATATCACCTCATACCTGTTAAGATGGCTACAATAAAAACAACAACAAAAGATAACAAATGTTGATGAGAATGTGGAGAAAAGGCAACATTTGTACATTGTTGGTGGGAGTGCAAAATGGTAGAGCAGCTAAAGAAAATAGTATGGAGGTTCCTCAAAAAATTAAAAATAGAATTACCATATGATTTAGCAGTCTCACTTCTGGGTATATATCCACAAGTATTGAAGTCAGGATCTCAAAGAGATATCTACACTTCCATGTTCATTGCAGCTTTATTCATAATAGCCAAGATATGGATACAACACGTGTCCATCAACAGATGAATGGATAAAAAAATGTAGTATATGCACACAATAGAATATTATTTTATTCAGCCTTAAAAAAGAAGGAAATCCTGCCATTTGTGACAGTACGGATGAACCTGAAGGATGGTATGATAAATGAAATAAACCAATCAGAAAAGGACAATTATTACACGATTTCACTCACATGAGGAATCTAAAATAGTCAAACTCTGAGAAGCAGAGAATACAGTAATAGTTGCCAAGGGCTGGGGAGTGGGGGAAATGGAGAGCTGTTCAAAGTGTGTAAACTTTCACTTATGTTAGATGATAAGTTTGAGAGATATACTGTACAACATAGTCCCCATAGTTAACAATATGGTATTGTGCTCTTCAGAATTTGTTAGGAGGGTACACCTCATGTGTTAATGTGTTAAGTGTTCTTTCCACAAAAAAACACAAGGAAACTGGGAAATGTTGGATATGTCTATTACCTTGATTGTGGTCATAGCATCACAGGTGTTTGCATGTGTGCAAACTCATCCAATTGTACACCTTAAATATGTGCAGTTATTTGTATATCAATTATACTTCAATAAAGCTGTTAAAAAAAACAATGAGAATTGGAGGAAAAAATTTGAAGAGGATGTGAGGAAAAAGCCCTAATTTAATATAATGAAATGTGGCTGCTGTTGTGTGTTTTGGAGTGTTTACAATTGTTTTTCATACAGGTTTTGTATATTTCTTGTTAAATTATGCCTAAAATTACTAATTTTACCTGTTTGTCTTTATTGTTATTATGAATAACATTCATTTTATCGTTTCATTCATTTCAAATGTTCATTAAATATTTTATTGTTTCTTCTACTGGCTATTGTTTGTATATATGAAGTTATATTTTAATTTAAATTTTATATCTTACTCTTTTCGTATACTCTCTATAATTGTAATAGTTTTCCAAATATACACTCATATGAACTGTAACTAAAGGTAGATTACCTCTTTCTTTCCAATTTTTATATAACTGGTTACCTCTCTTGCCTAATTTTGTTGTCTATATCTCCAAACATATTTTTTATAGTCGTGAAGATGTTGGCCTTCATATCTTATTTTTAAATTTAGTAGAAATGACTAAAGTTCCCTCATAACCTAAGCGGCTGGTTTATGAATCATGTTAAGAAAATATTAATTAGTTTCTCTTTAATCGAATGTATTCTTTGTCAGTCAGAAAGTCAGAATTAAGCGTCACATTTCATCAGCTGCTTTTTTTATATAGAAGTAATTGTATAATTTTCTCCTTAGTTCTACTAATAAATTATATTAATGGATTTCCTTTTAGTGAATTATTTTCGTAATGTACCCCACTTAACTGAGATGTATTTTTTTACAATGTTTTTGGAATATATTACTAACATTTTACTTAAGATATTTTTATTGGTATAGGAAAAAGGGGTGAAAGGAATTTACCAAGAATTAAGAGGAAAACGGCACACACAATTCACACTTTTATTATTTATCAACCACAGAGTCTAGATAGATCTCATCTCATTCTGGCAATGAGAACTATATTTACTGTAGTGTTCAAAATTCACAGGACATAACAAGGATGATACCTTTTAAAAATTACCTTTTAATCACATTATGGTTAAGCATTCAGTCTCTGTAGTCAGATAGCCTACATTCAAATCCTGACTGTGTCATTAAGTCTCTAAGTGACACTGAGCAAGTTACATACTTTTCTATGGCTTGGATTTTTCATCTGAAAATAGAGATAATAACATTACCTACCTCAAAAGGTTGTTGTAAGAATTAAATGAGGTAATGTACATAAAATACTTAAAATAGCACATGGCACATTATAAATGCTCAATAAGTGTAAAATTATTGAAAATGCAATGAGAAATTGAAATTCATATAGAAATTAATAAAGTGTAAAATTGATCACAGAAAAAGAGAATTATTCATGAGGATATTAAATTTGAGAAGTGTTTTGAGAATGCATTGTGTAGTAAACAGTTTGTAATATGGACACCATAATTCCACTCCCACTCTGACTCTAGGTTTGGCCAGATAACTTTGACCTTGTGCAGAGCTCTGCTGAAGTAAAATGTGACTTCATAGCATAGGCCTCAAGGGACCTTGCAGATATTGCCCTCACTCTCTTGGAATAGTACTCTGAAACTGTCATGTGTGGAGGCTCCATATAGCTGGACTCTGGAAAAAATCAGCAAACAGCCAGCACCAACCACGAGCATGTATGTGAGACTATCTTAAATAATCTAGCTAAGTAGAGTGTATTTGTCAGAGTTTTCCATAGGAACAAAATCAACAGGCTGTGTGGAGAAAGAAAGAGAAAGAGAGAAAGAAAGAGATTTATTTTAAGGAATTATTTCATGCAATTGTGATAGCTTGATAAGTTCAAAATCTTTAGGGTAGGCCAGTAGGCTGGACACCCAGAGAAGAGTTGCAGTTCAAGTCCAAAGGCAGTCTGCTGGCAGAGCTCCTTCTTGCTTGAGAAAGGTCAGCCTTTGTTCTATTAAAGCCTTCAACTGATTGGATGAGGCCAACTTACATTGTGGAGGGTAATCTGCTTTACTCAAAGTTCACCAATTTAAATGTTGACCTTATCCAAAAAACACCTTCACAGAAACGTCCAGAATAATATTTGATCAAATATGTGAGAACTGTGGCCTAGTAAGGCTGACACATAAAGTTAACTATTACCTAGAGCCACTAGATGACTTTAACAGAATGAAGGATATCTGGCATGATTGGCAGAACTGCCCAGCAGCACAAACTGCTGACCCAAAAAACTGGTAGCAAATAAAATGATTTTATTAAAGCTACCAAATTTTGGGTTAAGTTTTTTCATAGCAATACATGAGTGACACACATAGGAACAAAATAAGTCATATTAGAAAATGCTTGATATCAATTTTACAGTACTAAGATCTAACCAGAACAAGAAAGCATTTTTTTAATCAAAGTTATCAAGGAAAAATTTTTGAGTTAAAAACAATACACATATATTGGATGAATTCATTACCTAGACACATTATGACAAAAAAAATTTATAGGAATAATGTAAATCACACACACACACTAACAACCACACACATTGTCTTTTTGACAGAAAAAAACATGTGAACTTTAATGTTGTCTTTTGTAACCAGAATTGGAAAAAGACAATAAAGTATGATCTAACTGATATTTAGTGAAAAATGTAGGGATCAAAGAAATCAGTTATCACCCATGCTGTCATCTAGGTGTGAAGGTGAAAGATATATTACTAGCTATACAAAGACTCAGAAAAGTTTTTATCTAAGGGCTAGTCTTGAAATATTTACTTAAAGACTTATTCTATTTAGCTGATAGGTTAATTATATTAACAACTCAAAGATGGAGAAATTACTCTATGGAACATGTGTTGATTTTCTTTTATCCAAATTAAACCCAAAGTCCATGAATTCATACAGAATATTTGTAGTCAGGTGTATGCAGTCTAAGTGGACTTGAACTTGAAGGGCTGTGTTGTCTCCAATGTTCTCCATTGTTTTTTCCCATTACCATCACATAGAGAGCATTTTTGTGTGTGTGTGTGAGGAAGATTAGCCCTGAGCTAACATCCATTGCCAATCCTCTTTTTCCTGAGAAAGATCGGCCTGGGCTAACATCCATGCCCATCTGCCTCTACTTTAAATGGGACACTACCACAGCATGGCTTGACAAATGGTGTGTACGTCCATGCCTGGAATCTGAACCTGTGAACACCCCAGGCCACTGAAGAGGAGCAAGCGATCTTAACCACTATGCCACTGAGCCAGCCCCTAAAGTGCATTTTTGAGGGACTAATTACTACTTACAATCTGGATGAAATTCATTGCCATATTAGTTTATCAATTAAAACAATGAAGGTTATATTCTATTCCAGTACTTAATTATTACTAAATATGACATATTTGGGATGTATGGAAAAAGACATATGAAATTAATTTATTTTTTCTCCTCGAAAATGGTTGCACAAAGAAATATAATGGTAATTTTCATTCCCAAGGATGTTTTGATATTCACAGGTCATGAGATTGGGTTCATATTTTTTTTTTTTTTTTTTTTTTTTACTGAGGAAGATTCACCCTGAGCTAACATCTGTTGCCAATCTTCCTCTCTTTTGTATGTGAGTCACCACCACAGCATGGCTGCTGATGAGTGGTGTAGGTCCATGCTCAGGAACCGAACCTGGGCCACTGGAGCAGAGCATGCTGAACTTAACCGCTAGCCCACTGGGCCGGCCCCTGGGTTCGCATGTTTTAAGTCAATCATTCTCTTTGTTCCTCTTCTGACATTCTAGTTTTAGGGAGGCTATTTGCTTGATGGTTAGCTGCTTTGAATATGCATTTAAAACTTTTGAGAGAATACTGTGCACCAGGGAGACTATTATGGTTATTCAAAACAGGATAAATCTCCGTGTCTAGAATGTACTTCAGAACCATGATCCTCAAGACCCAAACCAGTCAAAATCAAATAAGTCAAAGAAAGGCCCCATTGAAGGAGTTGCTTTCTTAAACCAAGTGACTTTTTTAGTGATCTCATATAGCTGAGTTTCAACTTCTCCAGAAGCGTCAATGCAAGTGCAGCAAGTGGTGTTCGCCATAGCACAAACACTTCCTTGCTTAGCTTAAAGATAATCAAGGGCTATCCTATTATAAAGAACAACTTTGGTCAGAGTTTCTAGGAATTTTTCTTGGGCAGCTATTGCTTTGGCAATGGATTCTGCAGTGTCTTCAAGAGTTAAGGAAATGTTGCTGATCACAGCTTCATTTGCACTTACTCCTAGCCAAGGGATCAGTGATATACCAAAGGAAGCTAATTTTGAATTATGAAGGCCTTCTTGAAATTCCCATTTGAGCCTATTTTCAGAACTAGAAAGTTTAGAGCCACAGAGACCAGTAAAATTTAGGAGTCTGTAGACTGAATGGGTGATTTTATTCTGGTTACCCTTGCCTTGTGTCCTTTTCTGTGTACAGAGCCCAGACTCAAGGTTCCCTGGATTTTGGGTTGTTAACCAGAGACAAAGAAATGGACCCTCAGGGTTAGGAAGTCTGATACAATAGAAAGGGGGCTGAATTTGTCCCAGAGATACCGAAGCGTTGGAAATCAGGAAGAAGTCTGTGACAGGCAGAACTACAGAATCATCAGTATCATGGCAAACTCAACAGTCGTCTGGAGGTTGGATTATCCCCCTTTACAACGGCCTGAGATATGTGAACAATGGTAATATGATTCCAGACCACAGCAAGTCAAAAGGTGGACAAAAGAATCATAAAGACCTTTGCGATGTAGGAATTAGGAAAAATATTGTCAGAGAGGAAAGGAGAAAATGGAAAGAAATGTTTTTGATCCAACATCTTGGGAGGAAGCAGCCTACCTTGAAATCAGCTACTTATCTTCCTAGTCAATTTGATTTTGAGGTTTCCAGCATTTGCACAGGACTATATGTCAGATGGAGCCTTATTTGGTTGTGAAATACTCACCCAAGTTTTGACACCTTGTAATTGGGCAGCAGTGTCAGTAATCAAGAGTTCTTGATAGGATCCTTTCCCTGAGTCTCACTTTTGCAAGAGCATCAGAGCAAAACAATAATTGTCTGTAAATGACAAAAGACTTAAAAATGCCCATTGTTAAAGATCTTATGAGAGTTCATTGTAGTGGAATTGACAAGAAAGTTTGCTTTCTGTAACATACAACATTTTAAGATAATAACTGGAATTATGTCTGATAACATTATACCAGGACATATTAGACTTTAGGAATTTTATGCAATTTCTGGAGCTTGTATAAACCTATACAAGTACAACATAAAGAAGGCTTAGTATTACTTCTTATTTGATGATGCTTTCCATGTAATTTAACATATCAAATAACCCTAATTATTTTTACATCTTCCTTTTCATAGGGAGAGAGAATAAATATTTTGAGATGTTCCAGGGAACCTCTGGAAAATCCCAAAGTTACTTTGAGGTTAAAAAGACTTCATTTGGAATTTGATTTTTGGAAAGTTTGTCTAAAATATCTATTTAACCAAAGCGACAATAGACAATGTTAAAGGCAAATACAGAAGGTTACATAGTTGTGAGCAAAACTTAGCTCTTTTAATGTCAAGAAGACTAGGTTTACTAAAGTAATCAAAGACCTGAAAAAGACAACGTAAATCACAATCAGTTATTTTGGAATGATGCGAAATCTTTGCTGTCTATGTATATTACTCAAAAGAAGATTACTTGAAGGGTAATTACTAAAAAGGTAAAAAAAAAAAACCTTTCATGATCTGTTATCAAAAGCAGATGAAAAGTCCAAGGAAACTTTGTCTTTTTAACAGAAAGAAAACTGAAGTCTAATTTTGCACCAGTGTATTTTTGATATAAAAATGTATTTTTTAAAAAACTTAAGTAAATTCATTCCAATCTTAGCCACCTTGACCACACATAAAATTTATTTCCCAAGATAACAATCTCTGCCTGTAGGGTTCAATGGAAGTGAGAGTGGTGTGAGTCCTTTTTGTTGTTGTTGTTCTAAATATAGAGTGGAAGGAAAAATATTTGTGGAATTAGTTCCTTCGGTGTACTGACTCTGGTAAAGATTTATTATGAGTACTTTTGGTTTTTATTCATCCTTTTCCTCCCAGAGATGGTCACTCTTTTTCTTTGTCTCTGTCTGTTGTGTCACTTGTGATAAGGAGGAAAACCATAGGGTAGAATGCAGGCCTAGGCTCTATAACCTTGCTGTTTGAGCCAGCCTCACAGACTGGCAAGTTCACAGTTTTCACCAGACCAGCATCTGGTTAGACCAACTTTATTATTGGTTAATGTTCACACATGGTAAGGGCTGTTTCTAGGGGACATCTTGGAAGCTAAAGTCACAAAATTGATGGGCGTGGGCTGAGCACTTGAAAGCTGTTACAGCACTAGCCACCTGACTCACTTGGTGGGTGAGGATCACTTGCTCCTTGTGTTAGAATGACTTGGTCATGTAATGCATTAGATTGACACTAGGTTACCCAATGGCTTCAAGAAAATTTCCGTGCAGCAAAGTACTTTATAAAACACCTTATGATCCCCAACCCAGCAACACATCCCTTTTAGGTATTAGCTGGCCCTGAGAGATGCAAGGCTTAGCTAAAACTGTTAATGTGCATATAAGAAAAATGAGATAGGTTTTCCTTTTGTCATTTTTGTGTCTCAAGAGCTCAGCTTTGTGACCAGCGAGAATATTCTTTCTGTTCTCTGCCAGCCAGAAGGTGTACATACTAGTGTGTATCTTGGGGGCCAGTCAATTGGTTGGGGTTTTGAGACACAGAGTCACAAGCAGTACTCTCTTTGTCTGACTGTGACAACTCTCAAGGGAGTTTATCATGAGGGGTCTCAGTCCATAAAGGACTTTTGTGTGTCTCAACTTTTATTGTTTTGTTAGTGCTGCAAAAGTCCCATTCCAGTACAACATGCTCAGTGTCACAAATTAGTAGGTCTATGACTGGAGGCATCTCACATTCTCATGAGAAACTGGAGATACCATTTTCACTACATCATTCTTGCCACCTGTAACAATGAAGAGGATTACATTCTTAGACTCTCTTTGGGAGTGAACATTTGGATCATGGGTGCTGCATCTTCTGCACCCACTCAAGCAATGCCTCTTGCGTCCATGGTAAAGATTTATTCTAAACCTGTAAAGTTACCTCCAGGTCTTTCTATGAAAAAGCTTATTTAATTGAGTCATTATTGGAATAAATAAACTGAAGATTCTACTCATAAATGGCCAGATGATGGATCCTTTGAATTGTAAATACTTCCATATTAAAAGAAAATTTTTAGAGAGCTCTCATCCTAAACAGCTGTCTTATTGGTACCTACGGGAAGATCAAATTGAAAAGAGGACATAAGGAAGTATAATGGCTAGCCTTAGGGATTCCTTTAACAAGATGAAAGAACAGAAATTGGACTTAGCAGAATAATTAAAACCACATCTAATGTAAATTCCCCTTCTCCTCCCTCTTATATAACCCTTTATACCCAACTCCCTGTTCCTGACTTTCCAGAAGATCTTTTGGATCTCTGTATCCCTAGTCTAAACCCCTCCACTCAAAACCCAGCTCCATCTTTTCAGCCAATTCCCTTATATCCTAAAACTCCTCCAACATCCCCAGAAAATCCTTTAAACACCCAGCTGCCTGTTTTGACTTCTCTTTCTTTACAAGATTTACGTAGAGAACTCTGGCCTGATCTCCAAGTCTGGGGTATACAGGTTACTCATGTAAATACCAAAAACTGGGAAGTGAATTTATTTATTTTTTTATTTTTATTTTTATTTATTTATTTATTTTTTTGTGAGGAGATCAGCCCTGTGCTAACATCCGCCAATCCTCCTCTTTTTTTGCCGAGGAAGAGGGCCCTGGGCTAACATCCGTGCCTATCCTCCCCCACTTTATATGGGACGCCGCCACAGCATGGCTTGCCAAAGCAGTGCGTCGGTGCACGCCCGGGATCCGAACCAGCGAACCCCAGGCCGCCGCAGCGGAGCGCGCGCACTTCACCGCTTGCGCCACTGGGCCGGCCGCTGTTTTTATTTTTTTAAATAATTTTATTTATTTATTTTTTTCCCCAAAGCCCCAGTAGATAGTTGTATGTCATAGCTGCACATCCTTCCAGTCGCTGTACGTGGGACGCGGCCTCAGCGTGGCTGTAGAAGCAGCGCGGCGATGCGCACCCGGGATCCGACCCAGAGCCGCCAGCAGCGGAGCGCGCGCACTTAACCACTAAGCCACAGGGCGGGCCCCTGGGAAGTGAATTTAGCAGAAGCACCCAAAAGGGATGTTAGAGGTCACTTTTCTGTCCTTATAACCCCTCCTACTTTCCAGGGTTATGTAATCAGTCTCTGCCCGCTTCAGGCATTCCCATGAAATGTCCTTTGTGGATATGTCCTGGACCCCCCCTCGCAAAAAATTTATGTTCCTTGGGCAGCAGCAGATCTTTTAAATTATAAAGCCCTTTTATCTCCACTTTTGGAAGATCCTACCAAATTTGCAGAAGGGTTGGAAAGATTAGTGACCATTCACAACCCCACTCACAGGGAGCTAGATGGGTTGCTAAGGGTGTTCTTCCCACCATGATTACACTGTAGTTATCAGACAGGCCAGACAGCCCCCTGGGGAAAAGCCCCTTCACAGAAGAAACAGATGGCCGGAATCCCTCCCAGACCCTCCTACAAATGACCAGGAAATGGCTCAGCTGGAGTCTGATATTCAAGGCTTGGTAGGAGTAATGTTAGAGGCTTTCTCTCCTAAAGTGAATTGGTCTAAGGTTGAATTATGTGCTCAGAAAGAAGGAGACCATTCAAAGATCTTTGTTGAGTCCTTTATACAGACTTTCCAAAAGCATACTGC
The DNA here is from genome assembly GCF_057802395.1 of Ceratotherium simum simum. NCBI lineage: Eukaryota > Metazoa > Chordata > Mammalia > Perissodactyla > Rhinocerotidae > Ceratotherium > Ceratotherium simum. Next base: position 56,265,733 of record NC_141907.1, on the reverse strand, counting down.
ACTGAACCCAGAAGATCCAGAACATAGAAATCTTTTTAAAATAATTTTATTTATTTATTTATTTCTCCCCCAAAGCCCGAGTAGATAGTTGTATGTCATAGCTTCACATCCTTCTAGTTGCTGTATGTAGGACGCAGCCTCAGCATGGCCGGAGAAGCGGTGCGTCGGTGCGCACCCGGGATCCCGGGGATCCGAACCGGGGCTGCCAGCAGCGGAGCGCGCGCACCCAACTGCTAAGCCATGGGGCTGGCCCCATAGAAATCTTTTAATTTATGCTTTCGTGGGAAATTTTCTCTCTGATATAAAAAAACTAATTCAAAACAGTGTGGTTGGGTGGTCCAGGCAACCTCTGATCATCATAATGGATTCAGTCACTTAATTCTTTAACACTTGCTTATAAAAATACAGGAAAAAAGAGTTAAAAGCAGCAATTCTTGCTTTGCAACTTGAACCTTTAGAAAAGCAAAAGCATGACTCTGAGACTAACTTAAACGGCGCTCGGAACCCTCTTTATTTGCCTCCAGACAATTACAGATATTGTAAAAGATCAGGACATTGGCAAAAAATTGTCCTGTACTTAAGAGAAAGGAAAGTTTAAGAAACGATCTTTCTAAACCCTGTCACCCCCAGATGGTTTCTTTTTCTCTTCCTGTGGGACAATTCCTCCTCAAATGATGGGGTCATCTGATCTTCAGTCACACCCCAGAGTCCACCATTAAACTTCAAATAGAGGATTGTGAACTGGATTTCTAAATTGACACTAGTGCAACTTTCCTGCTTGGAGGATTTATCTCTACCTGTCACCTGTGATTCTATTCAAGCTCTTGGAGACTCTTGTTGCTGAAAAATTGGGACCTTGTCACCATAGCCAAATCAATGAACACAAGGACAAGGGATTGAGGAAAAGAAAGAGTAATTTTTAATATTGCTAGCAAAATGAAGACGTGATAGGCCAGTGCCTCAAAACTCACTGTCCTCCTGAAGTGTTAGTATCCAGGGTTTTTAAAAGGGGAATCCGTGGGAGAGGATATGTCTTCAAACATCTGGTGGGTGATTATATGAGGGTGCCAGATATTCTGGCACTGAGCCAGCTGTTATCTGTATCTACAGCTGAAGGTCCAGCACTCCATTGATCAATCTTCCCGTGCCATTCAAAATTGGGCCTTGGGAAGAAGAAGGAAACTGCCACCAATTAATGATTACAAAGTTTCCAAGGTTTTAGGTAGGGGAGGGGGAGTTGTGGCTTTGCAGGTTGGTGCCCTCCCACCAGCCGCCGCCAGCCACCGCCGTTTGCCGCCGCCATTTGGCTGATATAAGGGAATCTGCATGTGGGTATCTTTGGTTGTCTGTCTCTGTGATGAATGGTGGATTTCAGTGCCAGGAAGTCAAGGAGTTGGGGGAGCTTCAGCTTCTTGATATTCTCTGGATATCACTTTCCCTGTAACAAAACTTCAAAGGACCTGTAATTAGTCAAACTTCAGTGTGAGCCCCAGTGTGAGGCCACCTGGGCTTTAACAATTTGTAACCTCCATTTACCTTGTAAAATTTAGGGATACAAAGGTTAAAAAAACTGATAATTACATGTGAATGTAACTTAGAGGAGCTGGGAGAGGGAGTGAGTGCTTTTGGTTTTAACCCCATATATGCTGGGTTCAATGTAGGGGAACTGATATCAGGGTTGGCATCAAGGAAGAAGTTACAAGACTTTTTAGTTTCTCCTCTGTTACACTCTGGGCAACCTATTTCATTGCCCCTGTCTCATCATGCCTTTCTAGTTTCCAACTCCTTACCAGAGAACCTTTTTGGTAGAGATTTGTTATTTAGATTTAATGCCACTATAAAATGTAACAAGAAAGGCATTTTTATTTCCCTGCCCTCAGATCAAACCCCAAATTTCCTACTTTCCTTACCGGAAACTCATCTTGATTTACATTCCTCTGAAGAGGATGAGTCTTTAAAAGATGTCCCAACTAGTATCAAGGCTACGCGTGCAAATAAAGTTGGATTGTTACTGAATGCAGGGCCTGTGGATCATTATTTGGAAAAAGAATAAACCATTTTTATCAATAGCCCAATACCCTCTTTCCAGAGATGCAGAGTGAGGAACTGAACTTATAATAAACTCTCTTTTGTGGCAGGGTGTACTTGTCTTTACTTCCTCACCGTGTAACTGTCCATCTTGCCAGTAAAGAAAGAAGGTAAATTTGACTCAGATGGAAACCAAATCTATCAATTTGTACAAGACCTAAGAGCCATAAACTCTTTTGTAATTTCTTGTCACCCTGTATCCCTAATCCAGCTACTATTCTTACCTCAATTCCTGCTGATGCAGCCTGGTTTACAGTAATTGACTTCTACTCAGCTTTCTTTTGAATCCCATTGCATCCCAACTCACAACTTCTTTTTGCATTTATATTTAGAGGGAGACAGTTAACACAGACTTGCATCCCTTAGAGATATTGTCTCTTTCAGTATTCTCCCAAGTCCTTAAAGTCAACTTGGATTCTATAGCCTTTACTTAAAGCTCCCTCTTGTTCACTGTGTTATCTTTTACTTTGTAATCAAACTAAGCAGTGAGCTCTTATAGACTCCCTCATCTTCTTAAAGGCACTAGTTGAATGAGGCCATAAAGCCTCCAGAATTAAACCTCAGTGGGTGCAAACAACTGCAACCTACTTAGGGCATCAGATATCTCAAGGTATTCAAAAGCTCACTGCAAAATGCCTTGAGTCAATTTTGTCCACCTCTCTCCCCCAAACGAAAACACAGTTATGTAAATTTCTAGAAGGCAGCTGGCTACTGCCACTAATGGAGTGTTTATTTTGCTGCCCTTGCTAAACCTCTGTATGCCTTCCTCCAAGATACCACCTCAGAGCCCATTTCCTGGCTTTCACAGGCATTAACCTCCTTTGAAGTCTTAAAATTCACATTGTCCGCACCCCCACCTCTGAGTTTACCTAATTTTGGCAAGGCTTTTCATCTATACTGGCATGAAAATAATGGGATTGCTGCAGGTAGTCTAGGACAATCTTTTGCATCTCAAATACATCCTATTTTTCTCATGCCAGTTAGACTTTGTGGAATCAGATATGCCCCTATGCTTGCATGCAGTAGCTGCATCTGCCACCTTGATTGACAAAGCCAGTACTCCTACCTTGGTCTCCCCCATTCACCTCTATGTTCCTCATGCTGTGTTTGCTCTCTTACAAGTTCATAAGACAAAGCACCTCTCTACACGATGACAGACAACTTATGAACAGGCTCTTTTGACTAACCCTTCCATCACCTTATATCATTGTAACACTTTAAGGTCAGCTACTTGACTACTTCTCCTTGATAATGGAGAACCCCACTGCATTCCACATGATTGCCTTACAACTATAGAAATGGTTTCAAAGGCACAAGAGAATCTCTTACCCACCACTTTGGACAACCCAGACTTACTTCTATTTTGTGATGGCTTCTGTAAAACAAATACCTGGGGAGATGTAATAACTGATTATGCCATAGTTTCTTCACATGAAACACTCAAGGCACATTCTTTGTCCACTGTAAAATCAGCCCCAAGCTGCTGAACTCATAGCTCTTACTAGAGCTTGCACATTGGTGGAAGGGAAAACTGCCACTATTTACACAGACTCCAGATATAATTGTGAAGTCTGCGGTGCTGGCACAATTTGGAAATCCTGTGGATTATTGACTTCTGTGAGTACCCCTATTGTTAATAGGCATATAATTTCTGCCCTATTACAAGCTATTCACTTCCATTCTAAAATCGCCATGGTCCACTGTTCAGACCATACTAAGACAGATACCATATCTTTCGAAAATGATAGGGCTGACAAGGCTGCTAAGTATGCAACCCCAAATGGACCCCTTTGTTCTTTCTCCACCCAATTTCTAAACATGCCTTTATCCCTTATTGATACTATTAATTATCATGCAAATGCACCACAATCTGAAAAAGACAAATAGATACAAAAGTATGCCAAACAATTTTCAGACGGATCATACATTGGGCCAAATAGACTTCCTATAGCCAGTTTTCTTTTGATCTTTTGGCTTGCATTATCTCCTACCAAATGGGACAAATGTGCAGATGGGGGTAGTTAAGGAACTAAAAGACAATTGATTTTTCCCAGGCATCAAGAAAATTTCTGACCAAATTATTTCCCAGTGTATCACTTATAAATCTTACCAAATTTCAGAAAGAAATCAGTATATCTTAGGAAGTCCTCCTAGGCCTATATTGCCCTTTATGGCACTCCAAATGGATTTTATAGATTTACCCCCAATTTTAGGCTATTCTCACTGTTTGGTTATTGCCTGCATGTTTAGTGGATGGACAAAATGCTTTTTTATTAGATGGGCTACAACAGTGGTAAAGAAATTAATAACTGATGGGGCCAGGCCAGTGGCATAGTAGTTGAGTTTGCGCGCTCCGCTTCAGCAGCCTGGGGTTCATGGGTTCGAATTCTGGGCATGGACCTACACACCGCTCATCAAACCATGCTGTGGAGGCATCTCACATACAAAATAGAGGAAGATTGGCATGGATATTAGCTCAAGGACAAAAACAAAAAGAGGAAGATTGGTAACAGATGTTAGCCGACGGCCAATCTTCCTCATCAAAAAAAAAAAAAATATATATATACACACACACACAAAACAAATAAATTAATAACTGAGATTATTCCTTGTTTTGGCATTCCTTTATGGATTGAATCAGAGCAAGGAACTCATTTTACAGCAGAGATAAACCACTTGCTTGAAAAACTCTGGGATACTCAATAAAATTTTATACTGCATATCATCCTCCATCAACAAGGCAAGTGAGACATAAAAATCTAGACATGAAAAGGACTTTAGGCAATATCTGTCAATAAACTGGACTTAAATGACCAGAAGCATTATCCTTGGCTTACAAAGATTCAGAATACTCCAAATAGGAGACACAGATTGACCCCTTTTGAAATAGTGTTTGGTCATCCAATGCCTACTGGCATCTCTAAACCTTCCATTCTTGGGTTAAGTGAGCATTAAGAGAACTTAAGTGAACAGTTTGATGCTATGACTAATTATATACAAAGACTGACTAGCATATTTGAAGCATATCACCAACAGGTAAAAGAGGTGTGGCCTCCACCCACTAACAAGCCTTGCTATCCTTTTTGACCAGGAGACTGGGTGTACATCAAGGTCTTTAGAAGAAAGCATGCACTGTCATCTCAATGGGAAGGACCTTATATAGTACTTCTAGTCAGTCACCTACATTGTCATCAAAATAAAAGAAAAATCCTCCTGGATTCAAGCAAGCCATGCCAAAATAGACCCAGAGCATCACTCTCAAGACAATTGGGAGACAATTCCTATAGATGACCTTAAATTAAGCATTCCCAGGGACAATCCCAGGCCCCAGAAGTAGCTGGTATCATGAAGCAGACAGCATTTCCAAGATCATGGATCAAGAAACCTCACTTTCACCTATCCCACTCTCCCCTTTTTAAGACACCCTATACATACACACACATACACACAAACAAAAAACAAAACTAGAAAAAACACCTTCTCCTATTAATGAATATTTTCTCCCCCATTTATTAATCACTTATTGGAAGATTGACTGGAGAGTGCTGGTCTCTATCTACCCTACTTTCCCGCTGAGAGTTTCCACTATGGGCTCTCTTTCAATCTGTGTCTTGCTCTTATTATCTTCTACTTTTTCAACAAGTTGAACATAGACCAAACACCTCTCTATGCCGGTTTTCCAAACCTTGACCATGTTAACTAATCAATCTGACTATTGGTTATATAGACATGTAGATAGTACAAAAGAACCTGAACTAGTTTTCATTCCCGCCAATGTGAATATCTGGTGGACTAAGTATGAAAGATGGAGGAATGACTGGGTATGGTAACCATGACTAGAAAAATATTACTCTGCCTCTTCTTCTGGTAGATTATTTGGGTCCAGGAAAACCTCTACAGAAGCTCAAGGACTGTCCTTTGCCCAGATAAAAACAATAGGTAAAAATTTTTCTCTTTGTATTGAAAACAGACATGCTACTAGATGTTTCCTGGGTGATATACCAGGACAATATTGCAATCAAACTTTGTGGTTGGATTCCATAAATGTCATCTTCAAACCTGTCAAGGGAAAAAGTGACTCTAGCAGTACCTTCTATGGCACAGATGTTTGCGAAATCACCAAAAATTTTGTATGGTTCACAGGCTATTCTTGTATGACTTGAGGTATCTCAGCTGTTCCTCTAATTAAACTGCCCAGTACCCCAAACTATGTATTGGTGGACCAAAAATCTGTACTAACTTGACCAGGTGTCAAAACCAAGCTTCATAGCTGCAAAACTAGACTGCAGGCCTCCTATATCAGATATTTTGCAATCTGTTTTGCTCTTACACACTAACAGGATTACATGGAAAGTAGAGATGTACAGACGTTAACAGTACTAGTAGCAAAGATCACGGAATGTCCTAGATCTAGGAAATTATACATTGCGCTTTGACTTTATCTTTGAATCACACAGGAGTTTTTGTCTTAAGTGTTGACAAGGTATACAAAGGGTTCCCACTTAAATGCTCAGGATTATGTGAACCCGAATAGCTGGCTCATTCTGTCAATACATGCCCCACCTTAAATGCCAGCCAAATTACAAACTTGGGCTGCTTTGTTCATAAAGTAATGTTACATAAATGTATTGGATAAGAAGTCACAGAAAATCTGCTTGTGTATCGTCACTCCAAGTTCTTTTCAGTGTTGAGGAACTTATTCTCAAGTTTTGGAACTTATGAATTGGAAAAGGTGATCTTAAATCTTTCTGTGGTAATAGAACAAGAGTTCAACACTACTTTTCAAACTTTGGAAATACTCCTGTCAAAAGTTGACAGCTTAGCATCTGTTGTACTCCAAAATCGTTGTACTCTATATACACTGAATGCCCAGTAAGGAGAAGTTTGTGCAATCATTGGTAAAAAATGTTAATTCTATGTAAAGCAAACAGGAGAAAAAGTGTTTAACTTACGTCTATTAAGAGAGAAGACTAAGACTTTCCATCAGCTAAATGAAGCACAACCATTTCACTGAGCTGATCTATTCCCAGGATAGGGAGACTGGTTTAATAGGTTGTAGGGAAATGTGTTTTGACTTCTTGTTCTTTTCTGTTTGTTCATCCTCATTCTAATCTGTATTCTTTTCTGCCTTTGCGGATCGCTTACTACGCAGCTACTAACCCGATTCTTCTCTCTGTAGACACCAGCTCAGCCTTTAATATGTGGAACCTCCAGGTAAGTTTCAGATGAGGGAACTCAAGGGGTTTAAAACAAGTGTCCTCAGAATGTACCACTTTGGCATGCAGGTTATTTTGAGCTGAAGACCATAAAGGCCCAAAAGACTCAGGAAGAGCTTTTTACCGACCCCTTTAACTGCCTAAAAGAATCAAACAAAAGGCATGGTCAAGGAAGAGAGCTGTCACCAGACATAACTACAAATACTACGGACTACGTGTGGTAAACTGGGGGGAGCTTAACAAGGTCTGTTTGTTCAAATTACTCTCTGTGTCCCATTGTCTCTGCACGGCATGACAAACATTTATTTATTATACATTTGCTCTTCCCATCTTCCTATGGAATGTCTTCTTTCCCTTTGGAGTCTCAGACACCTACCTCCTTCTCCTTAGCTCAGTATGGTATATAAGCCTCAATTGCCTGGCTGTCTTTAAACATTTCATATCTATGTAAGGCTCCCACACATATAAAATTAAATTTTTTTAAATCCTGGTAATCTATCTTATAGTCAATTTAACTAATAGACCTGGCAAAGAAAACTAGAAGGGTAGAAGAAAAATTTTTTCTCCCCTATATCTTCAATTTGCTTCTTTAGATCAGGGAGAAGATCTTCAACTAAGATGGAAATCAAAAGATATCTACATTCTAGATTTAGAACTTTGTCTTTGGAATGTTTTTCTTACCCTCTATGTATGTTTACCTTAGAGGAGAAGACCTAAAAAAAGTTCCTATCAGGCTCTGAATAGCAGCTTCCAATTTGACTTCCAACTTCTAACAACAGAGCTAATTTGAAAAAAATCCTTTCAAATATTTTGTCAAGTTTCATGCACAACAAACAGTAAATATTCCTGGAAGTGTTGAAAAATGCCCCTTTGGATGTGTCAATGCAAATAATCCATAATCAATGTATAAATCAAAATTGGGGTGAGTTTATTATGAGCCAGATCTGAGGACTAGCCCAGGGCCCTCCTTCCCCAAGAAAGGAAGGGTACCAAAGAAGTGGGGTGTACAGAGTGGTTATATACCACCTTGGAACCAAGAGCATACAACAAATATGATAGGAGTGTCCCTTTTACAATTGTCATAAGATGCTTAGCTGGCAGAGCAAATCAGTGGTCAGCAGGTCAGTGATCACAAGGTGAGTGCTTGTCATTTATTCATCATTTTCCCACTTTTTATCTATAATCTTTTGATAGATATATCATTGATGATCAAAATATTTTCCCTCAGGGGCCAGCCTGGTCATGTAGCAATTAAGTGCGCACACTCTGCTTTGGCTTCCTGGGGTTCGGATCCAGGGCACACACCGATGTACCGCTTGTCGAGCCGTGCTGTGGCGGTGTCCCTTATAAAGTAGAGGAAGATGGTCATGGATGTTAGCCCAGGCCAGTCTTCCTCAGCAAAAAGAGGAGGATTGATGACAGATGCTAGCTCAGGGCTGATCTTCATTGCAAACAAAATACTGTCCCTCAGCACAAGGGTGGCTGCTGCCTGCCCTGGGTCCATCATGTCCCTCCATGCTAGGCTTTTATATCATTTATTTGCCCAGTTATTCACATTGGGGGGAAATAGTAGGACAAGCATAGAGGTATATATTAACAGAGGAAGCATTTCATAGGTTATAAAATTTTTCAATTAATTTCAGGTAGTTGCACAAACATTGTATATGTGCTTTTCCATGCTCACATTGTTTGCAATTATAGAATGGGTACAGTAACAATGATGACAATTCAGTGTTTGAAAAGATTAATTTTAAAGTGAGTTCTTTGCATATCAAATAAGGGAACCAATATCTGAAGGGGGCCAACCAAACAAATCAAGACAGTGTGGAGAATCGCTTAAGGCATTCACCTATTTTTTTTATTTGCTTTAGTAGAGATAACACACTGGAAAATTCATCAGGTATAAAAACACAGCATTCAGTTTGAATGATTGCACATGTACCATCTTGGAATTACAGTTTCTTTGTAATAAGAAGCCAGATGTTGACAAACTTATACATGTTTAGTGATAATATTTCAGTATTTTATTTTATTTGAAAATGACCCAGATAATCAGTGAATTTTTTGTCATTTAATTTCACCTAGCAAAACTTCGAAGTTTCAAGTCACCAGAGAGATTTTAGAAGTTATCTTAAATATACATGCCATAACACATAATTATTTTTAAAAGATCAACCAACACTTTTATCTTTTTCACGTTTAGTTTACTCATTCCTGATAATTATTTAGATTGCCTATAAAACTTCATGAGATATTAGTCAAAAATTAGCTATCATTTTATGTTATTATTTTTGTTAACAAGTTTTGTAATAGAGATATCAGCTTATTTGACCAATGAGCGTAGAATAAAGGCTGGATGTCTGTAACATATCCAATGCTGATAATTCTGATGACACGTTGTGGAGAAGACACTCAAGATGCTAGATTTTTGGTGAGGGCACTCTTATGGCTGTTTTTCTTACCTTTTTTCCTTTTTTTTTCTTCAGTCTTGGAAATTGGTTATGGGCTAGATTACAGTTCCCAGAGAGGTGAGATGATAAGCTTTTTTGAGATAAAGGAGAGGGATTGTTTCCGAACTGCCTCTAGAACTGTTTTTCCATTTTGCAAGGGTTTGTAAGTTGAAGATAGTTGCTCTCGGAAATTTGTGTTGTAACTTAAATGATACTATAGGTTGATCTACCTGTCCAACTACATCATTCCTAACTTGCTTCTTTCCCCCTGGGTTCTTAGTTTTATTTTAACTTAGGGAAGAAGGCCTAAAAAATTCTTAACAAACTCTGAATACCAGCTTCTAGTTTGGCTGAATTTCTGATGGTAAGTTGCTAAATCCTTTCAAATATTTTTTCAGGTTTCAGCTGGAAAACAGTAACTACCTGGTGGTATTGAACAATTCTCGTAATCTTTAACATAGCAGTTTCCTAGAAAATCTCTCAGAGTCTCATTAACTCTGGGAGTAGATTACTGGGGGTGTCTGTAAAGCTATAGCTTAATATATTTTCATTCAGTTACTTCTTGCAATTTAATTTTTATTAGATTTTTCCAACAAAAGTTTCAATAAGGTTATCTTGGAATTTTGAAGTCTTTGCTTTTAAGTGCACTTCTTAAGTGATCTTATCTAATGGGAATGTTCCTTCTGAAGGCCAATGTAATTCCCCTAAGGCTGGTAGCAGTTTGATAGGCTCCTAGCTGTGAATGGAGTGCAACCTACATTTCTGTCTGACTATCTCTGACCACAAAATGAGGTGCAACCACATTTTTGTCTGACCATATTTTGGGCCCCCAACCTAATGATTATTAAGCCAAGCCCTCAGGGTGTGAAATAAGCTTGGTGAGATTTATTTTTGCTTTTTCTTGTAAATATTTACAGCTTCCAGACCTTTAGTTTGAGCAATTGTGCTGGAAATTGGTGAGCCCACCTCTTTAAATATTTCTCTATTACCTGGCTCTTAACAAGGAGCCCCACAGTGGCCACTGTAATTTTAGATTATCCCAGGTTATCTTACCAGCTGTTTACAGCTACCCCCATTTTGTTAAGCACTTGCAAGTTTCAGCATGAAGCCAGCTGGAGTTCTGAGGGGGGCTTCCCATTCAGGAACTGGTTGGCATTTGGAAGCTCAATTTCTCCTTGTTCTTTTAGTTTTATTTTACAATAAAGTCTGAACAATTTCTAGGGACAGTGTAGTGGGTCAAAAATGTACTGCTTGTGAGTATTATTCCCTAGAAAAAGGTCATAAACACTCTCTTACATGCCTCAGTTTCTCATACTGGCAGTCTAAAACTACCTTGGGGGCTTGGAGCAAGTGAGCGACCAATCCTCATATGTGGGTCCTTAGACAAGTTGTCAATTATTTAAAGTGAAAGATCATGATGGAATTCCCTATGGGACTACTATGCCTCTCGAGGCCCAACCTCAAACACTCCCGCTAAGTCCTCAGTCACCTGAGAATGCCTTATGGCTGGAAGGAGCTGGTTTCCATTTTCTTCGGAGCTGAATGAGTTCAGACTCTCATTTCTCTATCAAGCAGTTCATTCAGACTTTATAAACACAATTCTTTCCAATTTAAAGGCAAATTAAAAAGGTCAGCCTGCCCCATTCACTCTAAATTTCCCCTTAGGCTCCTCTGGCCTAGGAAATTCCCCTAGGTTTCTCTTACCTAGGATATGTACCAGTAACCCCTTAAGACATCTAGTCTTAAGGCTTGAAACAGCCCTTATAAACTCTGACCATTGGGGTCACCTGAAGAATGCAGTGACCTAGGGTGGCGGGTGCTCAGTGGTCCCCTGTTGATACTGAACACCAGTTCAGTATAGATTCCAGGTGCTCTCCAGTGGGTTTCTCTGAAATCCTGCCACAACTACACCAAGAAATGTCAATGCAAATAATCCATAATCAATCTATAAATCAAAATTAGAATGAGTTTACTGTGAGCCAGATCTGAGGACTAGCCTGGGGCCTTCCTTCCCCAAGGAAGGAAAGACACAAAGAAATGGGTGTATAGAGTAGTTGTATACTGTCTTTTAACAAAGAGCATACATCACATATGATAAGAATGTCCCTTCTATAATTGTAATGAGATGGCACAGCAAATCAGTGGTCAGCAGGTCAGTGGTCACAAGGTGAGTGGTCACAAGGTAAGCATGGTAGGTCAGTAATTAATCCTTAGTTTTTAGGGAGAGATACTTATCCTAAAGGAAATGCTGATGTGGGGAAGGCTACATCTCTATCTTTAGGGGCATCATTCTTATCTTTGGGGCATAGTATATGTCTCAAACAGATATATAATGCATTCTCAACAGGCCACATCAGGTCTTTTTGGAAAAACAAGGTCAGGCCAAATTAGTTTTAACCCAAATGGCTTCCTCATATACTCCAATATACCCTATTGCTTGTCATTTATTCAACAGATGAAAGAGGCATCCCCAAATGATACCACCCTCCCAAGATCTAGAACCACTGCCAAAAGATAGCCAAAAAAAAGGAGGACTTAGATAATTGCCCTGACAGCTGGCAAATGGTAAGACACCAGCTGTAAATGGTGTGCAACCCATATTTCTGTCCAGCCTTATCTAGCCACAAATGGGGTGCAGCCCACATTTCTGCTTGGTCATATTTTTGCACCCACAACCTGATGATTGAGCTGCCTGTATACACAGGAAACCATAACCTTCCTGCCCCAGGCAGGCAGAAAGCCAAGCCAAGTTCTCAGGACACAAAACAAGACAAATAAGAAGGTATCTGCTGTTCCTGGGTGGCAAAGGGTCAATAACAAACAGGTCTGGATTTGGAAAGGAGGGGACAGTGTGAAATTTTATTTTCCTCTCTTGACTGGATACTTCAGACAGATTGAGTAGAGCTGACTCTGCTAAGAATATGTCCAGACATACTTTGTTCACAGGTGGTGGGGGCAGTGAAGACCATGATAGGAAAGGCAATATTCAGTGCAAATAGTTGCTAGGGAACCAATAGAAGGATAAACTTTTAACAAGAGGTTAATCTGCTTAGTAATGTAATGAGTAGGGAATGCCAAGAGTGAACAAATCTATGTAATCTTTTCTCCATGTTAGATCATGTTTCTCATCATATTACACTTACCTAACTGGGATTTATTTAAGTTCAACCTCTTAATGGCAAATGAGCACTATTAAAGTTCCAGCTAGAAACTTCAGGTAAGAAATTTAAAAACCTCATAACAAGCAATATATAAGCAATGTATAATGTACATTTGGACTTATTTTACATTTGGTGTGTTTCATTATTTCCCTTTGAAAAAGTTTTCAGTTCTATTTTGAAATAATTTGGGTTTCTTTTCCCCCAGATTTTACGTTTCAGAATAATTTTATAGATATTGAGAGAACTGTATTATAAAGCAGTAAACTGAGAGTTTTATTTAAGTGTCAGCTCATTGTCTGCTTTAAAAGTTCATCTCTTCCCTCTAGTTCCTATTACTGGAGCCTTTGTTTGTTCCTTCATTAGGCAGACATAAAATAAAAAATAAGCCTCTTAAATTGTTTTTAATTTCCATTTCACAGATGAGAAAACTGAATCTCAGAAATGTTAAGTATAAAGTTAATCTAGGATTCTTTGGCCTAAATGGTTCTAAAATATAAATTCTTTTCATAACATCATGCTGACTCTAATATACTATGCTGATTTTTGCTACAGTTATACACGAAATTTTCTTGTCTTCCATTGATAGACTGTAAAACAGATATGAGAAGTATCTCTTTGATTCATCTTTCACCTAGTAGGGAGTTTTGTGCCTAACAGTTGCCCAATAAACAGATATAAACTGAATAAACTATGTTTTAATTGTTTAAAACTGGATCTGATTCCCTACTAGTAAATAAAATGACCAAAATGACAGTGAACTGTGACCAGTTGTTCATTCTAGTGGATCATGACTGCTATTTTAAAGTCTCCTGGCAAGTAACTACGGACCAGGCTGACACCAGCAGGCAGAAATTTTGCGCATGCCATAAGATCTTACTATACAGAGCTTTGAATTGAAATCCACCTTGTGAACTAACCTCATGATTCCTCTGCTAAGCTTTGACTAGTACTTTGTAAAAGTTAGTTTTAATGAAGCAGTCAATATTTCACAGCGTCATCTTTGGTAATGGGGAGCTCAGAGGAGACATTATTAAAAAGTAGAGCATTTCTAATTTCAACAGTTATTAACACAAAAAGAGTCATCTCAGCTTATTCACAGACACATGCACACACATGCACATTTTTCTTAGAGGCCATTTTACTTGGATGACTGAATCCTACTTTATCATATGTGTTACACAAATTTATATGGTGCATTTTATATGGTGTCAGCATGTTTTGAGAAGTTTATGGCTCATGTAAATGGTACCTTTTAGTTGATAAGGGGATGTGATGCACTGAGAGAGCAATGTATCCTAATGGTAAATAACAATAGACTCTGGGAACCAAAGAACATTAAGGCTGTAACCACCAGTTCCTTTCTTATTTTGTGCTATGAACTTGACAATTCCTTTCTTTGATGTAGGAATAATTATAGTACCTACCTCACTGGATCTTATTTTAGTGAGAAACAAATGAGATTAACATATGTAAAACACTTTGCACAATGTCTGACACATAGCAAGTACTTAATAAGGGCTAGCAATTATTAAAGGCTGAGTCTAGACGTAAAGTAGTCCTTATTCCCACAGGCTAGCTAGATTTTGAGCAGCACTTTCCATAGAAGCATGCTTAAATTAGCAATTCTCTTCAAATAGCTCCTATTCTAGTAACATTATCTGCAATTTCTTGCATATATTACTTGTACATAGTTTATTCATTTACTTGTAATTTTTTCTCAGTGATTCATTAACATAAAGTATTTTCCTAAACATATTCTTAAAGTAGTAGTAAATATTATGTTTGCTCTATTTGTTTGTACTTCATTTTTTGTAAGTATTCTTTGCGATAATCTTATCTATTAACAATTAGCAACTAGTATAATAATGTTTAATTGTTGCTAATGATGTTATATAAAATGTGTTACGTATTGGAAAACCTATAGTATTAGCATATCTACATTTCTGAGTGAGTTCTGATCCTATCTGAGGTTTCAGTATCCAGGTCTGAGTTTAGAGTTGAGATATGCAGTGGCTTCAAGCAATTTAATAATAAGAATTTAACAATTATGAGATGCAAAGAAAGAGTTGAAAGATCAAGTTCAAGAAAAGTATAAGAGAGCAAGAATTATAACCAAAGATTAAGCAACAGGTTGAGAGGTAAAACACAGGAAAACCCCTAACTCTATAATTATGATAAAATATGGAGCTATCATGACTTATGTCCTTTGGTAAAGAGAAGGCTCTTAAGGGTATCAATGGTTTGAAACTAAATTGAGAAATAATTTATCTTTCCTTTTTACTTGAAAAGCAGAGAAATTCATTTGTGGCACATCTCATCAAGTCTTCTACATCAAGCTACATCATGTTAAACAAGAACATTCTGCTGTTGTCTCTTCAGATAAGTTTCCTAGGAACCACTCTTGGTGGGAATGTTCTGATTTGGCCAATGGAAGGCAGTCATTGGCTAAATGCTAAAGTAATTATTGATGAGCTGATTAAAAAAGAGCATAATGTGACTATCCTAGTTGCCTCTGGTGCACTTTTCATCATGCCAACCTCAAACTCATCTCTAACATTTGAAGTGTATAAGGTGGCCTTTGGCAAAGAAGTAATAGAAAGAGTGATCAAGGATTTTATTTTGACATGGATGGAAAATAGACCATCTCCTTCAACCATTTGGAGATTCTATCAAGAGATAGCCAAAGTGCTCAAGGACTTCCACATGGTGTGTCAAGAAATCTGTGATGGTGTTCTCAAAAACCAAAAGCTGATGGAAAAGCTAAGGAAAAGCAAATTTGAGGTCTTGGTATCAGATCCAGTAATTCCTTGCGGTGATATAATAGCTTTAAAACTGGGAATTCCATTTGTGTACTCTTTGAGGTTTTCTCCAGCCTCAACAGTAGAAAAGCATTGTGGGAAGGTACCATACCCTCCTTCCTATGTTCCTGCTATTTTATCAGAACTCACGGACCAGATGTCTTTCATTGACAGAATAAGAAATTTCATCTCTTACCATCTACAAGACTACATGTTTGATACTCTTTGGAAATCATGGGATTCCTACTATAGTAAAGCTTTGGGTATGTAACAAATTTTTTATTATTATTTGAAATTAAAAAAACAGAGCTTTGTATCACCTCTTGTTTATTTCCCTATGGTTATTCTTTTTCAGTTCTACATATTGATCACGATCTATTACTATCATATGAGAGTAGGAAAGAAGATAAAAGACAATATGCTTTGGAACTACAATGTGTTGTTTTCTAATTTTATAGATTTGAAGATACCAATTAAGTTTTTTTATGGACAAGATATAGTGACAAATACCTTAGTTTAAAACTAGGGCTGGATTCTCATTTAGATATTGCTTTGAAATAGAAATTGCCTAGAAACTTTAGTGGTTTGTGGGGAAAGCTGAGAGAGATTAAGCTTTCTAGCAGCTCATCATTAATACAGACATTTGTATGTGTATGTTTAGAAACATTATGTAAATGGATAATCTTTGATCATTGCTCATAGATTTCCTATTGTTTATTGGGCA